>NC_088804.1:37311191-37621168 GCF_011386835.1 Chrysemys picta bellii | reverse complement strand
GGTTTTCTGGTTAACTGCACACATCTGGGTTTCATATCAAAAGAAATAAATATCAGACCTAATTAATCCTCTGTGGCTTCTGGGTATGGACTCCTGAGCAGTGCAGCCTCTAATTACAGTTTAACCAGGCATGGTGACAGCGTAAGCTGTATCAGCCAGGCTCTGGATTTGATGCAGTATATCATCTTCCAAGTGAAGAGAGAGAAAGAGAAAGAAAGAGAAGTATTTGTTGAAAACTTTGTCAAAGTCCTTAGAACTACACTGATTTACACCAGCTGAGGATCTGGCCCATCTTGAAGCTATCTAGGAAGAAAAAAAAAATAGAACAAATACATGCCATACTAATTTGCTTTTGTGTTATGCATAGGGGAACGTCCAAATAGCACCACCTCATGCGTTTTGCAATTTAAGGCCACTTTTAATAAACCACAGCCTTAATGCAAATTGCTGAAATGCAAATCTTGAAATTATTTGTATGGGAGTACAATTATAGTTCCTTTCAAGAAATGCAAACTTTCTGATTTATTAGTCCTTTATAAAGGATTATTTATAACTGATAATCTGTGTAATGATTTTACCAGAAGATAAAGTTCCTATATTGCAGACAAAGGGATATCTAGACAGCAGTATTCTGATTAGTTTTACATCTTTTCTAATTCAAATAATTTAAAGATGGAGTTTGGGGATTTGCTGAGCTGCAATAAAACATGTCGGGAAAGGGGTCTGTTATATGTTTTATAAGTTTAAAGCCATCTTTTTTCCCCCATGTCTTTAAAACCATTTTGATTTGCAAATATATGAGTGAATTCAGAGCAAATAAAAGTAGAAGGACTGTTACCACTGGCTTTGGTACAGGCAGGCTCTGTGCAAATTTTCCCTCTCTGCCAATGTACCTCAATCCTGGCTTGCACTAACCCCTGTTATTCTAGTCCTCGATTTATCCAGAGCAAAGGCTGCCAACTATACCAAATTATGGGGCTGATTTTTTTTTTTCAGTGAGGACTAATGAGACCACCAAACTTATTTTCCCTCCTACCCAGAGCCAGGATTTGAACAGAGGTCCCTAGAGATGCAAACATAGTATATTAACCAACTATGAAACCACCCCCCTGCCATGTAAAGTCACACCCAGGAGGGTTTTGTGGTGTTAGGCAGCAGAGTTTTTACATGGCTATCCATATATTACAGGATATTATTTTTCCAGCACAGAATATTTCAAACATTTCCAGTGAACTTTTTTCTCTTCTTTTTTTTTTTTAATTTGTATTTTGCATATAAAAATCAAAGGAATAAAATTAAACCACAAAAATATACGTTAGAGAAACAAAAGCAAGGGGGAAAAAAAGTCTTTGAAGGCTGAAATTACATCCTCCTTGCTCTACCATGCTGTCCCTAGGTATTGCACAGACTTCTATGTAGTCAAAGATCTTACATAGCATATAGTATGGGCTGTGATTCCTTGCATTTAGGAGTTAATCACACACCCTTTTGCAAAGTCTAAAAGGTACAGTGCACCATCTCAACACTAAGGCCAATGGAATAATCACAACGGGCAAATATAATAATAGCGCTTATATATTGATAGCTCTTTGCATTTTCACAGTGCTTTACAAAGATGAAAGGCCAGATGGGACTATTAGGTCATTTAGTCTGGCCTCCTGTATAACACAGCTCATAGAATTTCATTCAATTACCCCTCTGCTGAGCCCAATAACTGATGTTTGACTAAAACATATCTTCCAGAAAGACACCCAGACTTGATCTGAAGACTTCAAGAGATAGAGAATCCAGCACTTCCCTTGGTAGATTGTCCCAGTGATTAATCATCTTCCCTGTTAAAACTGGTACCTTATTTCTAATATGAATTTGTCTGGCTTTCACTTCCATCCGGAGGCATCCCATGAGGCAGGGCATGAGAGGTCATAGATTTGGGGCTTGCTTGTACTGAGCATGTGCTCACACAGAGTGAGCATGCTCAGTAATACTGCTGAAGCCAGCTGCCTTCACTCTGCCCCATCACTATCGGCAGGCACAGGTCATCTCTGCTTCTCGCCATTGGTTCTTGTTATACCTTTCTCAGCTAGGTTAAAGAGCCTTCCAGTACTTCAGCACTTATTTTTCCTATTAGGTGGAGAAAGTGGTTGGGGTTCAACTTGAGGTTAAAGCACTGGACTGGCACTCAGGAGATATGATTTCAGCATTTGGCTTTGTCACAAACTGTCCCTGGGACCTTGGACAAGTCACAAAAACGTTCTGTGCCTCAGGCCCCCATCTATAAAATGAGGATGGAGAGGGGTCTTTTCACCCTGCCTCTCCAGTGCAACCATGCAAGGACTAGACACAAGATGTTCCTGATTTATTAATCTGGAGTATGTTGCAAAATGGGACACATTTTCAAAAAATGTCTTCTAATGTGGAGTCCATAGGATTTTATATTTTTCTGAGACACATATTGCACTAATTGGCTAGTGTGTGTATTACTGCTCTCTATTGGACAAGAAGCTGAACTGCTCAGCTGAGTATCACTGGCCCTATACTACTAATAGCCAAAAGAGATTCACCTTTATCTGTAGATGTAAGAGCCTATGTTTTTGATTGTTTTATCCCAACAGTGGCTGTGCAATTCTCAATGGCCAGGATAGGAAGCACTGTGACAAATGTGGGCTCTTCGGCTCTGTTGCAAATTATATTACTGTAAATGTATGCAATTAAAATAAAGAGCTTGGATGGATGAGTGAGGGCACTGATGATGGTACGGGTAACCCTTACACTTCTTGGTCACTTTCATAATAAGCACCATGTGTCAGGATTAAACACCTTCAGCTGATGACTAGTCAGTCCAGCCTCCGGGAAGATTAATGAGCTTTGATGGGTTGTGGCAGGATTGGCGGAGGGGAACCAGCAGGCTGCTTTTAAGCTCTGCAGCCACAAAAGGTTGCTAGAAGCTCTGTGCTTTGGCCGGCCGCTGTGATTGTTCTTGCTTCCTCATCAGCTCCTGTCCTGTTCCAGTCCTCCTCCTGCCTTGCTTTGTGACTGCTCCAACCCTGTTTCTGTCTGGCTCTGATGTTGGCTCTAGTTTGGGGTCCCTCAGACAGGTTCTAACCAGTGAGCATGACTGTCACCATGTGAGCCTGGCACCATGTACATTTAGAATACTGTATAAATGGCAATCAGTAATTAAGAACAGCTCATTGTTTTGAGCTTGACCCAGGTCAGCAGTGACTGAGAGTAATTTCCACCCTTTGGTGGCTGATGTAAAATGATCTGGTGGTCTCAGCCCATTTTTTTGCAGACAGTTAGTTAGTTTGACCCCAAAAAGGAAAGAGTGACAGAGACTCCATGAAGTCCACTAGGGACTTTACTATTGCTATTGATTTTATGTGGAAAGTGCCCAGACACTTTGGTCATGAGCAACAGTATTAAAGTCTGATAGAAAATGAATAATTGTTCTTCTCTCTCACAGACACAGACACAAAACATAGTAGTTCTCTTCACAAAATACATTCTCGCATTGGTACTCATTGCTATTCCTGCTGGTAGTTTTAGCAGGGCTTCCAAAGGCTGAATTACTCTCTTAACCATACAGATGTTTCCTTCTATCAGGGGTGAGGTAGGGGCAATGGGAGGAAATTTCACAGCGTCACTATACCTGGTCTATACAGGCCTGTGCTCTTGATCCAGGATCTTTCCCTAGCATTGGTTTAATTTAAAAATCCTTTTAAAAAGAAAGAAATTGAGATCAAATGATGTAAACTATTACCCCATTGCTTATGTGCTGCAAGAGATCACCTTATCTTCCAGAATATGAAGGGCTATCACACAGCATTGAACAGCTCTTGACAGGGCAGAATCTCGGCCGTGCACATTTTGTAACAGCTTCCTCACTTGAAACAAAAACTATTGGTGGAAGAAATAGTTGTTGAAGAAAAGGTCATTACCAGGAAGCCCATAAAATGCTACTAATTTTCCTCTATCAGTCCTCCTCAGCTGATAAGACTTATTAGACCCTTAAGTTTTGTTTACACTGCTGTCTTTAAGTGGTCACTTATCCACTCCTGCCCTGTGTATCTGCCTAAGGGTTTTTTTTTTATTCCACTTTTTCTTTCACTTTAATAAACAGCACCAGTCCTGATACCAAGATAGGAAAATCTGACCCCTTCAGTCCTTCACTCTAGGTGTAACAAGAAGTGCGTCCTCTAGTAACATGTAGAGAGTTCATTATGTTAGACGAGAATAGAGTCAGAAAATTTGCCTATTGTCCCAAAGTGTGTTTCCTTAAACTCTAATGGAGGTTCAACGAAACCCACATTTTAGAGCATGTTTTTACTCTAAATACCAGAATACTAAGACATGTACAGTTTATCCTGAAGGCCCAGTCTTGCACTCAGTGAAGTCAATCACAAAACTCCCATTGACATCAATGTGAACAGGATTAGGCCCTAACATTTTAATGACCTAAGGACCATATTCTACCCCCATTCGACACACACAACTCCCAAAAGCACCCAGGTGATTCTTGAGTGGGCAAAATATGGTCCTACTATACTAGAGGGCCCAGTAAGGTGGAAGCAGCTCCTATTGAAGTCAATTAGAGTTGCAGCTGTGGAAACTGAGGACTAAAAAGGCCCCAGACATATTGGTTTAAAGAAAGCAAGCAAAACTCTCATCCTGAAGTCCTTCCTTAGTCTTGGCTAAGTACTGCTTATAGTTACACTAGATCTACACTGCTGTGAGAGCATATAGTGTCCCAGGGGGAACTGTGCCTGAGTGAAAACTGCATTAGGATTTCAGGATTTGGTCTCAGACTTTCTGAGGAGATACTTTCACATATATGCTTTCTCCATCCCATTGTTCTTCAGAAACTAGTTTTCTTCTGGTGACTTCTCTAATTTCTACCCTGCATCCAAGGAAAAAGAAACCCAATCAAAAGGTTTCCTTACCTGTAGAGATAGGATCTATGGAAACCTCATCCACTCTTACTCCTGACGTGTTGAAAGGTTTCAGTCTAAAACTTGCTATGTTTAACATTAGTATGATATATCCATTGTAATGCATGTACAATCACCAGGTCTCTATAAATAACTCTATTTTGGAGGTTTGAAAGAAGTTCCTAGTGTCATCCTTTCAGGAGCTTGCAGAAGACAATGAACCACAGTATTTTGAAAGCTACATATTGACGCCTATATTACACCACCTCCTTTCCCGAAAATAAAGAGACTTTATTCTATTGCCAATCCTTTCACGTTCAGACACTAAGAAGCACTTTGATCTATTGATTACATTACCCTGCAACTAAGGGCTTTACATGAAATGTCTTTGTCGTGCTGACAAGTTTTCTTGCATGAAAGGAATGTTTCTTAAACTGCCTGCTGGTTGCAAAGAAAATTTGCTTTGACTATCAATGTGTAACAAACTGAATTCACACCCATGATTTCAGTTTTGCTCCTCTAGCATGCCAGGTGATAGGCAGCCTTGCTGAGCTTGTTGAATCATTTATACTAGACATGCTTCCACAAGCCACGTAAACAGAAAATCTAGTCTATTCTATATAAGTTCTGAAACTGCCCTCATCACCTCATTATTGGAGCACCCATTTTGCTGCCAAAACAAACCATTATAGGGACACAATAGAACAGTATGTTCTTCATATTAGAATCATAGAAAACAGCACCAATTCAAGAAAATGTTCAGGATTCATAAACATTTTCTGAAGTTACCAACTGGTCATCCAAATGTTTGAGAACAATGGCAAGCCTGGTCACGCATAGAATTCCAGTCCAGCCCAATCGCTGGTAATTTGGCCTAACTGGATCTTTTTTCATCATTGGATCAGTTGTAATCAATATCAGACTTTCATTTTGTCCTTTTATTAAGTTTTATATTTAACATATAAATTCTTGTGTCCATAAGTGGAACTGATTGGGGGAGGAATGGGGCAAATATTTTTCAGGAAAAATATAATTTCCTGACCAGCTCTTCCCGGGAGTGTCACTCTTAAATCTGTGGCAGTGTTTTTACTCTAACTCACATGTGCAAGGGTTTGTAACTCAAATGTAAAAATGCGCTCTTGGTTGGCACTGGGCATATGGGTTTTTTTTCAAATTCTAAGGGCCTATTACATTTTTCTTAACCTACACACATACACAATCAAACAAAAGCCCTCTCGTTGCCTTCAGAGGGTGTTTTCACAGTTCTCTCATTTTCGAGAACTAAAATTGAAAATAAAGTTAATGGCTGCATATGTGATCAAATATCAAAATGAAATTTTGTGCCTATCGTTGGCCAGATTCACCAGTTCTCTCTGCCTGGTTCTTTGCCCCATCATACCAGTGAATGACTCCATCTAGGTACTTCTATGCCCCTCATCACCATAGTGTCTGAGTGCCTCACAATCACTAATGAATGATCTTCACCATATCCCTATGAGGGGGATAAAATTATTCCCATTTTACAGATTGGGAACTGAGGCACAAAGAGGTTGTCAGAAAGGAAGCCAGTGGTAGACTCAGGAGTTGAGCACAGATCTACAGGATCCCACACCAGTGCCTTAACCACAAGTCCATCCTTCCTCTGCTCTGCTGGGCTAGATCCACAAAGGGGATTTAGATTCAGTATTACAATGCCCACTAATGGAACCCACAGCCCCAAGTTAGGTCCCCAAACAATGCATGGGGATATTATTGGTGGAAAATTAGGCACCTAGGGAATTTAGGCAGCTAGTTAATTGGGAGGAGGGGGATGGGGTTGAGGGTCTACATTTTGGACGTATGTACCCAAAGTGGCAGTTATGTGCCTGTAATCCCTTTGTGGATCTAGCCCAATACCCTTTTTACAGATCTATTAGTGACTATTCTCCTAAAATCATTATGATCATTATGACTAATGTGATATTTAAAAAAAAATCAGATTTATAAAAGCAAAAATTACCCAGCCTCCCAGACCGCTCTCTTCTGCTTTCCTTCTGGCTTTAAAAATAACATTGAAAGGAAAAAGTAGTAAGGCAGTAGTAGCGTCAAGCACCTTCATCTGACAAAGTAACAACATGGGTCTGGCTTAAATAAAAAATTTTTTTAATGAAATCAGAGACATTTCTCACAGCTGCCAAAGCCTACCTGACTCGGCACTTTTTGAAGGAAAAAAATACCACGTTAAATTGTTTGTTAAAATGGCCTTTAAATTTCAAAAGTGGAGATTTATAACTCTCACATGAAGTAAAAGAATAGCTTGGCACTTGAATTCTTGTTTTGTTTGTTTGGTGGATATTGCTGAGATTATCGTTAAGATCCGACTAATTTGTCGTTCTGGTTTGTGCATTATAGCTAATGACGCCAAGGTCAACACCAAAGACTGCTGGCCATTCGCTATTCCATACCTTTTGCAAAGGCCAAAATGGGGACTGAAAGTTTGGCTCCATGCCACTAGACCTTTGGAACTACTTCGAAGACAATAAAATCACGTGGATTTGCCAGCAAATTTGAGCGTCTGTCCAATTTCGTCCTGTTTATTAAACTAGCCAATATGTAGTTAAGGTGAGATTGTGTTCTGCATGCTCAACTGTTATCTAATTCTAATTCTGAGAGAGACTTACAACTCTTTCTCCAACAGAAGCAATTAGAGTCATTGCTATCATTAATTTGATGCTTGAGGGGGTACAGTGTACCCTGGTGATAAAGGAGATTTAAATCTCACCTTGTTCCAGCATGCACCCGAGAGGAAGCTCCAGGTCAGCAATGCACCTAAGCACATGCACAAATCAATTCCTCTCCAGCAAGGCACTTAAGTACATGCTTAACTTTAAGCCCATGCTTAAATCCCATTAAAGGGAATGGGACTTACTCATTGCTTAAAGGTAAGCATGTGTTTAAGTGTTTTGCTGACTAAAGATGGTTGCTGAATTGGGGATGAAGAGAAAGCAGGCTGCTTGTCCACTGTGTTTTCACAAGAATTGGCAACTATTTCCCAAACTGTGGTCAAAGTTCTCAACTGATATAGATCAGCATATCTCCATTGAATTCAAGGCTAGAGAAGCTGGCTCAGTGCTTCAGCTAGTTCATCTACACAGCATAATTAATAACAAAAAGACAATGCCATTGGGTATCTAGATTCCCAACCTACAGTTGTTTCAGATTATGCCACGTTACCACAGGAACTATTAAACATAAGACCTACCTCAACATAATAACAATAATACTCAGAATGTACATAGCCCTTCACATATTCACAATATTATACATAGATATATTAGTCTTTACCAAAATGTAATTTAAAAAATTGCATTGGGGATCTGTTTTTACATCATACAATTCCATTTGATGTAATAACACAGTTGTTTGTAAATGTCAGATTTTGGTAAATTCTTGAACTGAAAAATTTCATACCTGTTTGATAGGGGAAATTAGAGGGTGTCATTGATTGTCAAATATCCTGAGCCCTCCACAGCTTCTAGCTTCTCCAGGCACGTACACATTGTCTGATTTGCTAATGTGCGGTGTATAGAAACCTGTTGTTAAAATGACAATAGTAGGTGCTGGAACTAGGGATGCGGAGGGTGCTGCAGCACACCCTGGCTTGAAGTGGTTTCCATTATATACAGGGGTTTACAGTTTGGTTCAATGGCTCTCAGCACCCCCACTTCCAGCACCCCTGCAAGCTATCCTTTTAAAAGTAAGGGGTTTCCTGGTCTGGCTTGCAGGCTACTGAGAAGAATGCAAGCTGAGTCTCGTCAGTAGTCAGTCTGCAAAGAGGTGGGGTGAGTCATTCCACTGTGCCTTAGGGAGCAGCCTGCTTTGTCTATCTCTGGTTTTGTGTTCTTGTGTGCTAGGGTTCTGGATTCTAAGTAATAAAGTAGTGTTACACTGCAAACTTCTCAAAAAAGTGTTTTATGTTTGTATCTTACTTCTCTGTATGTCACGAACATAACACCATTATAGTCCATACGACGCATTTATAGCTATCTTTTAAAATTTTGATCTATCTGTACAACTAACCCACTGCAAAATGCATCTCCCCAAATATATGTTGCCCATTTTCCACACAGATTTAAAAAAATGTGTACAAACCCCTACTTCTGCAAGCTCACACAAATAGGCAAACCCATGTATCTGTACAGAATGCCGTTGACCTCCGTGCCTCCGCAACTGGGAGAGATGTGTTTATTTACATATAATTGTATATACTCCATGATGTGTGGTGTGTGTGTGTGAAGGGTAAAACAGAAATAAAAGAGGGGAAAATGGGAAAGGTAGAGTATTCATAGATTAGAAGGCCAGGAGGGACCATTGTGGTCATTTAGTCTGACCTCCTGCATAACACAGGCCATAGGACATCCCTGAATTAATTCCTGTTTGAACTAGAGCATATATTTTAGAAAAACATCCAATCACGATTTTTAAAATGTCAAGTGATGCCATTGAACAGTGTTTTCTTTCTTTCTTTCTTTCTTTCTTTCTTTCTTTCTTTCTTTCTTTCTTTCTTTCTTTCTTTCTTTCTTTCTTTTTCTTTTCAATTATGAATAGATTATAAGTGTAGCGTTTTGGAGATATGGAAAGGAACTACTCCAGACCAGATGTGCTGGCTGCATATGAAGGGCAGGCCATAGTACGTTAGTGGTTTAAAGTAACAGGAAACCTGAGCAATATCATAAATCAGGATTTTCTGACTAGATTTTTTTTGTACAGACTATAACAAAATGTATTGAATATCTTGAGTATGTGAAAGCCTCCAACCTACCAAATTACCAGGCTCTGCCAGGGAAAGGCACACTAATTTGAGGCTGGCCTCAAACTTAAAATTGTTAAACAAAAAATTAGGTTTCAGCATTTTAAGAAAAATCAGCTTGGAGCCCAGCACTAACAGGACCCTAAGGATTTAACTAACTGCAATGAAAATACAGACAGACAAATTTCTTGACTTTCTAAGCTCCTGAGACAGATTTCCGCTTCTGGATCTCAACAAGGCATACAAGTTCTGCCATAAGTGACAGGTTACTTACTGGAGGGTGGATTCCTCCACCCCCCCCCCTCCCCCCTTACACTCTTCTCGCATTCAGTCAAATTTTGGTCCTACTGAAGGGAAAGGGAGTTATGCCGTTGACTTCATTTGGACTAGAATTTGGCTTGTTATCTTTTTCATTCATTTTATTTATTCATACACACAGTTAATGGAAAACAACCTACAACACAAACACTGAAACGCTCTCTCTCTCTCTCTCTCTCTCTCACACACACACACACACACACACACACACACACACACACACACACACACACACACACATTATTACCAGTGTAGATTCCAGTTATACAACTGGTAGCATGCAGAGCAGGTCACCTACACACAGGCCTGCCGACAGGGGGAAGCAAAGGGGACAATTGCCCAGGGGCCTGGGCGATCTAAAAAGGCCCAGGGACCCCTGGCAGGGGCGGTGGCCAGGAGCCCTGGGCCCTTTTAAATCGCCCGGGCGGGCCGCAGGGCTCCTAGGAGTGCGTGGGGTGGGCAGGCAGGTGGACATATGGAAACCCTGACCATTCTGGTTGAGTGTGCCCAGCAGCGCAGCTGGCAGCTCGCTGGACAACAGCCAACACAGGCACTGCACTGCCCAAATGTCAGGTGGACCTATATAGTGAGCCAAATGGTCTGTTAGGGTACAGCGAATCGAGTCAACCGCTCTGAGCCCCACGGGCCACCGTGATTGGTCAGTGTGGTTGGTCCCTGAAGTGACGGGTCGGTCCCGGAAGTGATGGCTTCATCACTTCCACCCTAGACCCCACACCCCCCAGGGATGGCCCAGGCCCTGGGGCCTGGAAATGCTGTCATTGGACCTGCCTACACATGATCCTACCTGTTGCAGAATCAGAGCCTTCTTTTCTTTCTCAGCAATTTAAAATTCATTAGCGTGTACTTTTCAATACCACCCCAGCTAAACATTGCAACTTGAAGGGCCAAATTCTCAGCTGGTATAAATAACCACAGTTCTGATTAAGTCAGTGGAGATGCACCCATTTATGCCAGCTGAGAACCTGACCTAACTAGTCAACAATGCCTACTGTTCTTTTGTATGGTTGGGTTATTTTTTTAATGTCATTGTCTTTTTATAATTCTATTAAATGTATCTAAAGCCCAGGCTAACTGTTTCCCCCCCCCCCTTGTTCCACTTCTAAGTAAAGCATATATAATAAACTAAGTCCCATTTTTCTCATAATCATCCAGATGATCTTCTGGGGAAAACCATGCCCAAGTGATGGGTTACTGCAGTGTCTTCATTTTGAGCATACTCTGGAAATTGGCTTGACATGCTGATATATTCTGCCTGGGTAAGATTTACCCATCTGCAGAAGGACAGCACCAGACTAGAGTACCACATAAGTCCCATATAAGCTGAACCGGCTTCCCTCTCATTCACCCTAGTGTAAAATCAGGAGTAACTCCGTGAAGTCAACAAACTTATGCTCCGTAAAATTAGTGTAGATTAGATGAGATGAAAGACAGGCCCATGAAATATCCTACCTTATTGGTTTCATTGTAGTTATTGGTCTCTTAGATTCCCCCTTTCCCACCCCCCTGTCCTCCCAAAAATATGTCCCCAGAAGGTCTTCAAACTGCTGGGCCTTCTTATGCATCATTCTCTTAAGGCTGCAAGGCCATCGAATATGCTAAATACTGCACAGAGCTTTTGCTTGAAATGCATCCACACAAGCCTTCCTTCTGGGCTGTATTTTTTTACATTTTAATTTTTGGCAGTGCTATAGGGAGCAAGAGTGGCGTGCAGCAAACATCATTTACCAGTGTGTGTAGCTTGGCACCAGAAAATAATTACTTCAGAGTTCAAAAACCTTCAAGGTGCTCTCTCTAAGCGGCTTCGCATTTAAGATGTGTAACAGTAAAAATGTCACTTTTGGATCCCATCCTGCAGACCAAAGCAGAGTGCCTTCAGCTTTATGACTGGCAGAAAATTGATTGTTAAGCTCCAGGGAATTTCCAGCATAGCTGTAAAATTTCAGAAATACTCTGCTGCTGCAAAAACTATAGAGAGTGGTTTCAATTAACTATACTCTCTCTTCAGCCCTCATCACCAGAAAACACAAGCTTTCAGCTTGAGTATTAGCCATCCTTCATTTCCACCCACCAGAAACAGGTTAAAAAGTTATCTACTTCGGTTTCTTCCTGTCCCAAGCTATGCCTCAAGCACCACAGGGAGAAAAACAAGATGGTACAGATGCCTGTGAAGATATTTGATTCTATTAATGTTCCATGCATTGCAAGTATTTAATATCCACATAGTTCTTACAAAGTGGGCCAGATCCTGGCCCATCCCATTCCTATGATGGTTGACACAGATGTATGGGTAGATCTCTGACTCAGCTGCCTTGGTAAACCTCTGACGCAGTTGAGTCTCTGGCCCAGTTTGGGTATGTGACATTCCTAATTTGGCATTTTTTATTTGTATCAATGTAGCATCTAGGAACTCCAGTCGTGGATCAGGACCCCCTTCTTCTAGGAGCTGTACAAAGATAGAATAAAATGACAGTCCCTGTGTGATGCCGACAGATGAAGTGCCAGCTCATGCCAAGGCCGCTGGGCCTCACTGAACACTGACAAATGCAGAGCTGGAAACCAGCCTGGCTCATCTCTGTGTTAGCATTGTTAGAACAGACGTTGAGTTGACAAGAATGTGTTTAGTGTTTAGACTTGATGAAAAGTTTGTAGGATGCTGCATGTATCGATCTCACTAACAACACCTACAGCCCAAGTTATGTTGAGTGTTTGCATTGTAAACCTCTGTAATTGTGTAACTCACCAAACAGGAACGAAGCATTAATTAAGGTAAAGTGCTGGGCCTGCACACAAGAAGGCCCATTGAAATCAAATGAGCCATTGGGAAACATCAAAGGACAAAGACTCTGTTGAGTTCCCCCCCACACACACACTGATGAAGAGCAGACAGGCGTCGACACTTGTTCCATTGGTTTGACCTCTGGGAGAAGGGAATAAAAATCCCTGACCAGAAGGAACTGTATCCTATGTTGCTTGGAATTTGGAGAGAGTAATATTTCTAAGCATAAGCAAGGAATCTCCAAGCTGCATAGTTTGGGTTATCCCTCGAGGACGTAGAGAGCTTGCACATTACAGAAGCATCTATTAACACTGTAGCTGATTTGTGTGTGTACGTTTACCTGCTTTAACCTTGTGAATAACTCTTATTTCTTTTTTCCTAGTTAATAAACCTTCAGTTAGTTCAATATAGGATTGACTACAAGCATTGTCTTTGGTGAGAGACCTCAGGTACACTTGACTTGGGGTTAAGTGACTTTGGGACTGGGATTAACCTGAATATTGTTGTGATATTTGGTGTAAGGGACAATCTATCACAAAGGCAGGCATCCCTAGGTGGCAAGGTAGAAGAGTACCCAAGAGGACCGTCTGTGACTCCATGTTAAGGCCGTTGCAGTGCTTGAGGAATTCACACCTGATACTTGGTTGGTGAAATCTAATCATAGAACACACAACCTGCTTCTTAACAGTCTGCCCTGAGGTTGGCACTCATTGTCAGCAGCCATTCTAGACAGGTTGACACCCTGGTCTAAGAGTTTACAATCTAGAGTATAAAACAAGAGACAACAGATGGAGACAGACAAGGGGGTGGCGGGAGTACGAGGAAACAATAAGACAATGTTGGTCAACATGATAGGCAGTGGTCTCAGATCACCAGATGCCTAACCATTGTCCACAGAATCATGGAACAAATTAACCTAATCTTATTTAGTGTTCCTGTGAGCAACATTTCCTTTCATATCAACTGGAGTTTTGCCTGAATAAAGGATGAGTAAAATCTGAGCAATGTCTCCAGGATTTGTCTTGGCATCTGGATTTCACAAAACCTATGCAGGACTTTTAGTACAGATAGCACTGCCCAAAACTAGCTAAGTCTCCTGGTGTTGGGGTTGTTCTGAGCCAACTTGTACTGAAGCCAATGGAAAGACTCCTGTTGACTTCATCAGGGAATTGTATTGGTGCCTATTTCCTCATAAACAAACCCGACTCCTAATGTACTTAAATAACAAACGTACAGGTTTCTATCCTTAAAAGGCCACTGATTTTTCCTGAGTTCCCTTACCATTCCTCTGTCAAACCCAAGAAATGACTAAAGGTTTTATATAAAGCAACAGAGGGTCCTGTGGCACCTTTAAGACTAACAGAAGTATTGGAGCATAAGCTTTCGTGGGTGAATGCCCACTTCATCAGACGCAAGTAATGGCCATTACTTGCGTCTGATGAAGTGGGCATTCACCCACGAATGCTTATGCTCCAATACTTCTGTTAGTCTTAAAGGTGCCACAGGACTCTCTGTTGCTTTGTACAGATTCAGACTAACACGGCTACCCCTCTGATACTAAAGGTTTTATATGTATCTAGGAACAAACCTGACAAGAAACAATCAAAGATGAGAGAGAGAGAGAGAGAGAGAGAGAGAGAGAACAGCTGCCTGATAAAAGAAAGGCCAGTGGCAAATACACACATTCAAAGAGAAGCCTTGGGGACTCTAAGGGCTTGTCTACAGTTGAAATGCCAGAGTGGTGCTGCTCTAGTGTTTGTGTAGACACTACCTACACTGACAGGAGCAGTCTCCCATCAGCATAGGCAATCCACCTCCCAAAGAGGCAGTAGCTAGGTCAATGGAAGAGTTCTTCCAACAACCAAGCACTGATTACATGGGGATTTCGGTCAGCTTAATGACACTGCTTAGGGGTGTGGATTTTTCACACCCCTGAGCAACGTAGTTGTGATGGCCTCATTTTCTAGTGTAAATCAGGCCTAAGTCTCTACAATACAGGCATCAGCCCATATTATCACTTCCAAATTCTCTTCACGATCATAAGGAAGAATTCTGCTGTTTCTGACTCATTTCTGTCATGAATAACACTGAAAATAGTTATAATCCAAAGTAGCTAAGAAAACTCACCAAATCCCAGGCCTGGTTTCACTCTGTTAAACATATATGGAGAGAGAGACACGTGGGTGAGATAATATGTTTTATTGGACCAACTTTTGTCAGTGGAAGAGACAGAGACAAGTTTTTGAGCTCCACAGAGTTGTTCTTCAGGTCTGGGAAAGGTAATCAGCGTGTCACAACTAAATACAAGGTGGAACAGATTGTTTATCATAAGTAGTTAACACATATTTCAAGGAGGGTTAGTGTGTTACAGACTTAAAACCAGTATCTCTGTTGAGTCCATGATTTTTAGTGTCTTCATAGCCCACTTCATTTTGAATAGTCCCTTACAACTTGTGTTAACTCCTACCCTTAACAATCTGTTCCACCTGGCATTTAGCTGTGACACCTTGTTTGCCTTTCCCAGACCTAAAGAAGAGTTCTGTGGAGCTCAAAAGCTTCTCTCTCCTCTGTTTCTTCCACCAACAGAAACTGATCCAATAAAATATATTATCTCACCCACCTTGTCCCTCTCATGTCCTGGGACCAACATGGCTACAACACCACTGAAAACAACATATGAGTATAGACACACATTGCATTTATTAATAATAATGCTTAGTACTTTAATTGTGCCTTATTTTAAAAACACCTGGCAATCAAATGACTAATGTATCCTTACAATGAATAAGGTAGGTAAGTAAGATTATGGATGAGGAAACAGAGACAGAGCAAAATTAAGACTTGCCCCAGACCACAGGGCAAGTCAGCGTGAGCAGGCGGATTAGAATTCTGGAGTCATTTGCCCTCTGCATAGTCCACTAGGCCATGCTACCTCCGTTGATCTCATGAAAGCACTGTATTGAAAGTATATTTTCCCTGTACAAGGAACACCTAGCAGTATCAATTCAATGTAAATTAATATGCACCATTAGACACCATTCCAAGGAGACAGCCGACAGGAAACCTGTGTGTGAGAAATCCTAATATCTGTGTGTCTGAAGGAATATAAATTCCTCTCCAGTAGCCTAATTAGATTTAACTTTGTTTATTAAGGGATTTCATTTGCTAACTTAACATGAAATGAAATCCACCTGATTAAAAAGTCACGAACAATAAAATTTTAACTAGGTTTATACCGTATAATATTAGAAATTTTCCTTTCATATCAGCAACAATGAAACCCACCGATGTTGAATAAATGGAATGCAGGAATGTCTTTAGACCTAGCAGTAAAGATCTTTGCTCTGAGACAGAATAGGTGAGGAAAATGATCATACAATTCAGGTGTTGACTCAGGAGTGAGAGGAAATAATTGGGGATAGCGATGTTTTCACCATATAATAGATTCCAATATAATTCTTTATGGGTCTTCAGGGGTATTTTTAACCAGATTTATTCATAAGTGTGTCAGAATTTCCCTGAATAAGTATAAAAGATAACCTTCAATTCCTCCAAGCCTCTTTTCCATATGTCACAGGCATATTTGAAGGTACAGAGTAGAGCTGGATTTTTTGGTTCAGCAGCTAAACTCTGAAAATCTGAAAAAAAATTGTTTTGGGTTGACCCAAAATGACAATTTTTCATTTTTTTCTTGCTGAAATGGAAAACTGAAAAAGAAGTGGGGTTTTTAAGTTAAATCCAGCTACATTTGAAAACGAAACAGTATTTCAAAATGACAAATTGAAGTGTTTCAACTTTTTTCGAACTTCCCCTCTCCCCATTTTTATTTGGTGGAAACTATTCACCGTGCCCTTTTATCACTGAAGGCCTTCCATGAATAAACCTTTCTTTACATAGTACCTACATTTTCCTGAAAGGATTAACATGTTTCCATTTACTAACTGGCCGTAGAGGCAGAACACAGCATGAAAATGAATGCAAATATATAGGAGAGACAGGATGGTCAAGTGGTAAGGAAGATGGGCTGGGATTTAAAACCTGAGTTCAATTTCCTGTTCTGCTGTAGATTTCCTATGTGACCTTGGGCAAGTTGCTTAGTCTCTCTGTGCCTCGGTTGCTTATCTGTAGAATGGGGCTAATATAGATGTTCAGTCTCTGCTACCAATTAGTAGGTGGAAACATGTTTAACTCGTTCAGAAAGATGTAGATGCCATGTAACAAAAGGGGATCGATAGATAGATCCTTCATCCGTTGACTTCAGCAGGAGGAGCCCAAATAGATTCCACATATGAAATCACTAGGAATGTGGAATGACTAATTTGCCAAATGAATCTTAGCTTGAAACTGGTGACCCAAAAATCTCAGTCAGGAAGATGCCAATATTGTCACTTAACGATAGGGAAAAAAAACAAACCACACTGGTGCTTTCTCCTAATAATAAGGGAGATCAAGCCTCTAATTTCAGGGGTAATTTGTTCACTGAGGATTTCTCAGTTTCAAGCAGGAGTAAGCTGCACCTGCACGTACGGCAATTTATAGCAGGTTTTCACAGGAGCAGCTACACCAGTGGCTAGCATCCCAGTGCAGGAGAAGGCCTCATAGTGTGAGTGACCCGGTTGCTAGGGTTAACCCTATGTATAGCCAGGCAGGTGATGGTATCCTACTTTTAATGGGATCCTGTGAGAAGATTGTACGGTCTTGAGCAAAGATGCAGGTCTGAGGAGGAAGAAGGGAACTTGGAATCAAAAGAAAGTCCAGGAGAAAACAAAGAGAGAAGCTCAGAGGAGAACATGGAAACATCTAACTCTCTAGCACAGGGGCTCTGGAGAGCCAAAGCAAAAGCCTCACCAACTAATCAAACTCCAAGGGATCTGTATAGCCCAAGGCACTGAAAACGCATTTTGTCCCACTTTGGGCTTTTCTACAGCCAAAGGAATCCATGTGATTCTGGTTGTAGAGTTTAAGACTAGAAGGGACCATCAGATTATCTAGTCTGAGCTCTTATATATTACAGGCCATCCTTCTGTTTTCCCAGGTCTTTTGAAATGCATATGGATGTGTTTGGAATCTACATC
The DNA here is from genome assembly GCF_011386835.1 of Chrysemys picta bellii. Classification (NCBI taxonomy): domain Eukaryota; kingdom Metazoa; phylum Chordata; order Testudines; family Emydidae; genus Chrysemys; species Chrysemys picta. The sequence continues at coordinate 37,603,261 of NC_088804.1, read as the reverse complement.
ACTGCATTCCTTAAGAAATTGTCCCTCATGTAGATGTAATTCAAGATACCACCGTACACCCATCTGTCAGATTCTTATCAACTATGTGCATTTTTTATGCTCAAATATTTTTGAATTGTTCTCACTGTTCCTGAACAGTAATTGGTTTGAACTGCCCCAAATGATGGTTCATCTAACTCGAGTGATTTTTGACTCACAGCCCAGGCACTGTATCAAAACATTTATCAATTAATCATAAAACATAACTAACATAGTTGTCCGCCCAAAAAAACCTGTCACTTACAGGCTCATGTATGTTATTTCTTATGAAAGAGCTGCTATATAGAAGTCTATTTCCTGCACAGACCAGGTAGAAAATCTGCTAAAGGCAGAGGTCAAATCTAGATTAATTTTATATCCTTTTGTTAAGAATATTCTCTCTCCCCCCCTTCAAAAAAAAAAAAAAAAACCTCAGAAAACCCCACACCCAAAACCCTCATATTTCTTTCCAAGTTTCCCAAAGTTAATTCATGTTGAAGAAAAAAAAAGATTAGGATAAAATTTCAAATATTAAAATCAAACGCAGGATTAATGAGTTTTATTTCTAAACCCAAGAGGTTGTCTGGAATTTGGAATATTTTTGTAGTAGTCAGACACCAGACATAACCAGATGCTGTCATGTTTTGTACCAGCTCAGCACAAATTTAACACCTTGATGGAGAAATTTTATGTCTGTTTTGTAGTGAAAATGTTTCAACTTTTCTAAAGTCTACTGTCCAAAACATATTCCTATGATCTGAGCTGAAATAAAAGGATTTGAAATAGACATGGTTTCTTGCTTTTAGGAAGAATAACAACAATTGTATTTATGCACCTTGCCCCACTTTGCAGAACTACTTGGGACCTCATCTAATGTTTTGAAAAATACTCGAAAACACCCCAAAATATAAGTGAATTAAAATAAGGCCTAAGGCCAAATTCCAGACAATGCAGGAAAAAGCTTTCTGCAATTTTTCTTTTTTAAGACAAATGTAGCCCATTCCACACACATGCTGCCGATATTGCAAATTGTGTCTATTGAGAATTGGTGCTGTTCCCAACCTGTTCTCAAACAAAGTATGTATTGACAAAACTCGCCCTTTTACTAGGGTTTGGTTTTATTATCACTTTTAAATTAACCCTAAGATAACAAAATTCAACACAGACTTTCTCCCCAGGGGTGGCTGCTCTGAGGGCTCCTCCCCTCAGAATGCTCAGCCCACACCTTAGATCATCTCTCTCTAAAGGGCCTGCTCTATTTTGTTTGTCGCCTTAGTGAATCAGCAGAATCTACTTAAACTCTACTGAGCAGGACCAAAACTTCACAGATGGGGTGTTTCAGACAAACCCTGCCAACTTGTTCTATCTATCTACCTACCTACCTACCAAATGCCCACTTGATCATTGACTTAAGGTGCGCTGGCAATACCCCCAAGAGATGGCTTGAGGAGGAGCACAGGACAGACATGAAACCAAGACAGCTTACTCAATTACCTGGATCACAGTACCAGGGCTGGATTAACCTTTGTGGACCTGGCGCCAAACATATTTGTGGGCCCCCATGGGGGCAATGGAGCATGGTGCAGGGAGGTCGGTCCCTGGAGTGAGTGGCTGGCCAGGGGCATGGCAAGGGCGGCCCCACTCTGCCCAGCACAGTGCAAGGGCACTATTTACAAACCGGCAGTTGCCAGACGCACAGTGGCCTGCCCAGCCCTGTGCTGCCAGCATGCCTCTTCCCCTTCTCCACAGAGCCCCCGCACCTAACATTGGAACAGCCCTCTGATTCCCTATGGCCAGAGCTTCCCCTCTCCTCCCCCGGACCTACTATGCCCAGCGCCCCCCCAAGACCTTGCCACAAATGCACAGTGCTCTGCACAACACCATCCCTGCCCACAGCCCAACCACAACTGCCCAGCACTCCACACAGAACCCCCACTCCCTAGTGCCCCAACACACACAGATCTTCCCTGTCTCCTCACAGCCCAGCACCACCACCCTGGCCCTCCAGACACCCACTCCCCCACACCCTGCCTCCCGGATGCACTCACCAGCCCTGCTGGGAAGCAACTGTCTGCCGAGCTGAGCAGCCAGGGCTAGTCCCGGGGCGGGGAATCGCTCCGGCCCCTTGGGAGTGGTGTGATTAGCCAGGCCAGGGCCTGCTCCAGCCGGGCATCCTCAGGACCCACTTGCCTGGAGGGGCCCAGTCAAGCCGCCCCACATTGCCCCCCCCCTCCAACTGGCTGAGACTGGCCAGGCTTCTGCACCAGGGAGACAGGTGGGGCCCCATAGGTGGTGGGAAGCAGAGACTGCCCAGAGCCGGGCAGTGCACTGGGCTCTGGCAAGGGGGCAGAGAGAACGGTGGGGCCAGGAGGTGAAGAGGAGCCTTTGGCGGGCAGGCCGAGAGGAGCAAGTGGTGGGCGGGTTGGGGAGAGCCAATGGGCTGGCGGGGTTTCGGGGTGCAGGGCAAGCAGAGCAGGCCAGGGCCCCTTCTGAGCATGAGCCCGGCTCCATGGCGCCATTGTAAACCCGGCACTGCACAGTACATTTAAGGGTGGGATTTTCAAAAGTGTTTAGTGCTGGCCCAACTCTCCTCCCATTGAAGTCAATGGGGGCAGAGTTAAGCCAATGCTGAGTTTAATGCTTTATACATCAGCGATGAAAGCTTGTTATCAGAAATGGGCCAGGATGAAAACCGTGCTGTGAACACTACCAAACTTTGGAATCTTGTCTTGAAAGATTCCAATTAGACCTAAAGAACAACTCTGACATTTTAATCTCCAAAATGTTAAAGTCTTTGATTGCCTTGAATGTTCACATCATTTCAGGTGCATCAGCCCAATTAATTGTAATCTGAATGAGTCATTAGGAACCTGGAGATGGACAAACTTCAAAAGTTTCAGACACGCTACTCCATTTAGAAAAGCACCCACAAATTTAGATGCTTATTCAAACTTCTCTTTGAGCTGGAAATCTTACAAGAACAGGCTTTCTTCCTGAACTGTAGATCAGTAATATACCACAGAAATATTTCTGCTTATGGTCCCAGCCAAAATCAGCAAGTGCAATGACATGCAAAATAGTTTAAAAACTAACTGAATATTTTAGAACCTCAAAAGAGACTCGGTTTAAATTGAGAGTGAAGGTTTTGATGGGTCATTATTTTATCCTGTCCCACAGACCTAAGGCCTATGCTGGCTCTATGGCTTTGTAAGGGCATCAGGGATTTTTTTTATTTTGTTTTTCACCAATTGATTTGTTTTCATCCACATGCTTTTGCACAGCAGGAGAGAATGTGAGCTGTAATTGTTATGTACTTTAGCTAACAACACCCTAGAGCATTGAGATGGTAAATTATGGCACCTGTACAAAGAATATATGGTTTCAGAGTAGCAGCCGTGTTAGTCTGTATCCGCAAAAAGAACAGGAGTACTTGTGGCACCTTAGAGAATAAATTTGTAAGTCTCTAAGGTGCCACAAGTACTCCTGTTTTTTAAAGAATATATGGACAGGAGAAAACATTATTGTGGAGATTTCTTTGGTGCTCGGAAGTTTCAAAAGACCTCACTGGAGGTTATGCAGAAAAACCAGGCATGCCAGCTCCATTCATGCATGTTGCACATGAGAAGTACACATTATCACACACAAAGAACCAAAATTAGCACAGAAGTAAATGCGTGCAGCTTCCAGTATCTTTAAAAGGAGCCAGACCCACTTGCTATCAGGTTAGAATTTGGTATGAAATGTAGTATCGAAAATGAAAATGTTAATGTTTTTCAACTAGTAGGTAGTCCACCAGAGATGTTCATCTGAGGGTTTCATTCCTTTCCAGAAGGTGACAGGACTTTCTGAAAGCCTGTGGGCATTTTGGGGAATAAACTAGTGTGAAAATCAATGTTTAGTTTCCGAGAGGCTAAAACAAACATTTTCTTATGTTTGGATTCCACAGACACTCCAGCCCCGTCTCTGGAAATTAGCTTTGACTATTTGGCCTAAGACCAACTCAACAACTCAAAGTGAAACCTCTTTGTTTCACCTAGTTTCGAGTTGAAAGCCATGCAGTACATTCTATGGGTGAGTGTGCATTTCACGGTTTGAGTACACCAATGTGTATTTTGCTCTTAGATATACTCTGCAGGTGCAAAGTTGGTGTCGATATTACTGCGTTTGATCCAAAAGACTTGAGCCTAAAAATTGTCAAAAAAATATAGTCCACTTACTATGACTCAGTTCAGGAACACAAATAAATTTGGGTATGTCTACACGGCAAAGAAAAACCCGTGGTTGGCCTGTGCCAGCAGACTTGGGCTTGCGGGGTTAGGGCTGCAAGGCTGTTATATTGCTGTGCAGACCTGCATGGTGGGAGAGTCCCAGAGCTTGGGCTCCAGACCAAGCCTGGAAGTCTATGTAGCAATGAAACAGCCCTGCAGCCCAAGCACCGCAAGCCTGAGTCGGCTGGCACAAGCCAGCTGCGGGTTTTTCTTTGCTGTGTAGACATACCCCTAGGGACCTAGTCCAGGGAAAGGATATTCCAAAGAACTACGTCTGCAGCTGAAATTTACTGTATGTATAGGCAGGATGTGAACCCTACACAACTTCTTCCTTTTTCAAGAATGCACACTCTTAACTTACAGTAAGATTTTTGGGCTGCTCTCCCATCTGGACTATGTAGTAACTCATGATGCCGTTAAGCTGAACAGAGTCTATGAGTTTCCATTCTTGGCCTGTGTTTCAATTTAAAAAATTCCCACAGTAGGATGATCATTATGCAGCCAATAAACAGAGACCCAGCAATCCCAGTGTTCAACAAACAGATGCACGCTGGCCAAACATGAGCCATGTGGAAGCCTGCAAGGTGACCGATTGCTCTACACCATGCTCTGAGACACAGGGATTTCACACATGGTGCTGTCATGTTTTATGGGCACTTCATCTGTCATGAGATTTAAAATAATAATAATAATATTAAAGCCAGCAAAAATAAATAAAAATGGTGTTTTATTGGCCTAGGAGGAGCTAACCTGGAAATATCATTGGCACAAATAGAGCTATATAGCCTGTCCAAGAGATAATAGGGCTGTGACATTGCAATGGGTTTGTTTATTCAAGCAGGCAGTCATCCTCATTGTGAACACTGCCACCATACTGTCCCTTAGCAAGATGAGCATTCCTCCCCCTGTTTGATGGAACAAAAGCAAAGTGGTGATTTCCATGCTGACAGCTTTATTGCCTCCCTGACCTAGCTATTTTTAAAGAAACAGGTTATCTCGGTGATGTAAACAGGTCTTCCCGCATGTGATTATGTCATTCCTATTGTCAAAGTGTGTTAGCTTCACTTCACACTCACTTGTACTGTCAACTCAGCTGTGTAGATTGCTCAGTAGCTTACGTCATTGGCTTCAGTGAAGATGGGTTGAGGACCAACTCTGTCTTTTGATTTGTAAAGTGGATTGGAAAATATAGAACTATATCCCTTTTAAAACAAAATTGATCTAGATTGTATGTAGTTTAATTAAGTTACCTAAACACTCAGGGCCAAAGCTTCCACATGATGTCTGTCTAACTGTGGTTCATTTACATGTAATATTGGACAAATGGATTTTGGGCTTGAGTCTACCATTATGCATCCAAATATCAGAGGCTGTCAACTATGAACAAAGGTGTTGAACTTCCAGTTGTGTAGCCACTGGTTGAGAAACACATTTCCTCCATTTTAGAGATGGGCAAACACCTCTGAAAAGGATCAGAGTTTGCTTTTCATTCTGAAAAGTATCTAAAATGTAGATCCTTACCTGGAGTTTACCACATGTGAACGATTCAAACCAGGTATACGCAAAATGAAACTGTAGATCCTACAGTCTTCCTGATATTCTGACATTCCTGTTTTTGGTCCTGGTCATAAATACCAGGGGGAGGGATAGCTCAGTGGTTTGAGCATTGGCCTGCTAAACCCAGGGTTGTGAATTCAATTCTTGAAGGGGCCGCTTGGGGATCTGGGGCAAAATCAGTACTTGGTCCTGCTAGTGAAGGCAGACTTGATGACCTTTCAAGGTCCCTTCCAGTTCTAGGAGATGGGATATCTCCATTAATTATTATTACCATCAACACAACATCTCTCACAGCAAAGTTTGGATCAGATGTGAATCCAACCTTCCCCTGATCGTGGGGTGTTCAGATCTGGGTTGTTGATTCAGGCACATCTCACAGTAATTTGATCCATCTGGTTCCAATCTCCATGAAATGTGGGAGTGAAAAAAAAAAATTATGCAACTCTTTCTTAATCCCTGTCAGGTCTAAACATGGTCAGAGGTTTCTAAATTGAGCCAAACTGCTTCATTGATCCCTGTTCTTGTGGGACCAGTGTGCCCCTCACACCAGCATCATAGAAGTCATAAAATACCACCACAAAACTGCCTAGGATTGACTTTCTTGGAGCTAAGTATCAGGGAGTAGCCGTGTTAGTCTGTATCCACAAAAACAACAAGGAGTCCGGTGGCACCTTAAAGACTAACAGATTTATTTGGGCATAAGCTTTTGTGGGTAAAAAACCCACTTCTTCTTGGAGCTGACCCTCGTCTTTGTGCTAGTCTAGTAGGACATTAAAAGAAACAAACCATAGTGTTATAATGACGAGTTTGTCTCAGAGTGCAAACTTAAGTGGCAACCTCAGTTGCTTGCACCTCACCGTTCTGGATTCACTTCACAAGGAGGAGTAAATTGGTGCAGATAAGTAGATCCAAAATGATGGCACGAGTCCCATGGGACCATGCAATACCTTGCCATTTGTCCTGTAACGATGCAACTCCTGTTAAAGTGATATAGCACTGTAATTTGGACTCAGCGGGGAAAAAAGCTTGAATGAAACAAAACCTGTAGCTTTTATTAGTTGTTTTGCTAAAACTTTGAGCTACTGTGAGTTAGTGCTGTACATGAAGACTCGGAGGACCAATACAATCAGCAGATTACTAAATACCAATGAGAAATTTAGAGCTATAATGCAAAATCCAGGAGCATTAAAAGATTTTCTACTTGGCTGCTGAGAAGCAAAACTTTGGATTTCTATTTCTGTCCTTAATTAGTAATTTTTTTTAGACTAAACTAACTCTAAAAGGTAACACAGGAAGCAGCGCAATAAACTTAATAAAACATCTTCTAAAAAATAAAAAAGGAGAAAAAAGAAATAATAGTTTCTACTAGAAAATTAAGTTCCGGTTCATCCATTTCCTTTTGTTTTCTTGCCTTCCCACTCACAATCAGCTCTTTTCTAATAACATTAAGCTGTTTGTTAGAGCAGTAACTGAGGCAACAAAAGTAGCATTTTAAAACCAAAAATGGAGGCTCCAGTGTAGACGGGACCTTTAGGGAATTTTCTTTCTCACAGTTTAGCTTTTAAGGTATTTTTAAAGCTTTCACTCTCGGTGACTGATTCCTAGGGTCCACCTAGGGAAGTAGATCTTAAAATGGATGTAGTGGTCACCATCTGTGGTAGCTGTCCAAGCTCATGCTTACATTCTGCTGGAGTCATTTGTGTCATGCCAGCTCTGCCTGTGTGGAAATGGGCCAGGTAGATTAGGAGCTATGTATACACTTTCAAACATAGGGAAGAGAAGATGCTAACGATCAGCCACACCGTGTTTTTATTACATCATCTTTGCAAAAGTTTAATTGTTGGTTGCCTTTCGCAGAATTATGATACATCACTGGCCATCTATTTACAGGAGTTGGCTTTGCAATGGCATTCAGGCCACTTGACGATTGGGACAGAAGGCTGCTTTGGGATATGCACAGATACATAGCTATTTTGTGGATTCCAGTGGTTTCATTTCTGGCCTTCTTTACCTGTGAGACACTCCCATCAACATCTCCCTGCTAAACATTTCAGGGGCTTTCCATTGATTTCAACAGTCTTTAAAGATCAAGACCATAAAAGATAACCAGCTTGCCTCATGAGAAAGGGGAGAAAAAGACTATAATTGAAGTCTGAAGAAGTATACCGTAGAGAACCAAGTCCTAGATAAATTATATGCTCCAAGCAAAGGTGATTTTAAGTACCTTTCCCCGTTGGCATCATTCGCACCCTGTTCTCTTTCCTTTCCCCAGCGAACACAACAGTACAAGTCAATGTATGAATTCATGACGAGTGCTGCAAATGATCCCTGGACATATCTGTGGCCTGAGGGCACTTACTGTACATGATTGAGCAGACACACTATTGGAGTAGGTAGCAGGAAAGTAGAAATTCCCCAAAGGGAGAACAGGGAATTGAGAATGGCCTTTCCCTGTATTAAGTTAACGGCACCTCTTACATATTGTTCCTCAGATAGCTGCCTACTCGGCATATGTCTGTGGCACCACTGTAGGGACCAATCCTACCTGGAAAGGATAGAGAGATGGACAGTATGACCCAATAGGTCCTTGCTACAGTGCTGTCATGTGTCACAATTCTCTGCTATTCCAGTAGCTCCATCCAGTCACATGATATGAGAGAATGTGTTAGGAATGAATATGAAGGAGACCTGAATGCAAGAACTAGATATTTCTGCACATAACCAGCTCCCAGTAAGCTCCCTTTCAATAATTAAATTTAAAATGGGATGACCCCTTCTGAAAAAATATCTCTAATTTTGTTTATTATTAATTATTATTATTATTATATAGTATTATTTATATTACAATTGAACCTAGAGGCATCACACAAACTGAGGTCCCGTTGCGCTGGGCGCTGTACAGATGTATAGCGAAAGCCAGCATCTTCTCCAAATAGATTAAGATCTATCACACAAATCTAAGCCAGTTGACTCAGTCCTTGGCTGCACTGAGTTCACTAATTTTATCCCTGTGACCTTCACTCCCATCCCTGGTTTCTCATTTGTTGTCCCTCGTCATTAGTTGAGGCCTGGGTCTGGGTCAGTTTGTGAATTAGCCGCCCCCCTGAGGGACTTAAGCGTTGGTGTGGACAGTGCTATGTCAATGGGAGAGCTTCTCCCAGCAACATAGCTACGTCCGGTCGCGGGCCCTGAAGTAATTAAGCCGATGGAGAGCTCTCTCTTGTTGTCTTAGAGCGGCTACATTAGAGATCTTACAGCAGCATCCGTGCAGCTGCGCCACTGTACATTCTCTAGTGCAGACATAGCCTTAGGCCTAGTCTTCACTTACCGGCTGGTCCAGCGGCACACCATCGATGTTCTGGGATCGGTTTATCGCATCTGGTTAAGACGCGATAAATCGATCCCGGATCGATCCCGGAAGTGCTCACAGTCGGCGCCGGTACTCCAGCTCGCCGAGAGGAGTACGCGGCGTCGACGGGGGGAGACTTCCGGCCGCGTCTGGACCGCGGTAAGTCCGGACTAAGGTACTTCGAATTCAGCTACGTTATTAACGTAGCTGAATTTGCGTACCTTAGTCCGAAGTCCGGACTAAGTGGGGACCAGCCCTTAGTGAAGAGTAAACAGGGCTGCTCTTTGTAACGAGGCAGTGACTGCTAGCGTGGGAACTAAACAAGGAGACGCACAAAAGAAAAGGTAAATGAAGAAAACAGCTGACTATATGTTTGGTTTATAATCTGTTAATGTCTTTAATTGTCCAATATTTGAAAATTAATTCTTATGAATGAATACATAAGAATTTGTTAAGCAAACATGCTCTGAGAATACAAGACGTGTATGTCTTGTGTCTCGGGTTGGGGAGGAGGTGTACTAGCAAGGTATATTGCTAATACAGACACTAATGCAGACCTAACACATGTATCTCCTAGCTAATTATGTTCCATAACAAAATGGAAATTCAGTGAAGGTGGTTTCACTGTCACCTCATTTGTGAATCAGGAATGCTCAGATTTCAAAATGCTCAGCAGTGACAAGGTATCATCAGGCAGTTTCTTTAAATTTAGGGTTTTGAAATTCAGAATCCACAAACAAAGTGAAACAAAACACTCACCCACATACATTGTATAGACCCTAAAACAATGTACTGCCATGTTACTGGACTATTTTGCATGGCCTCAGCTCCAAGGTCCAGGATGGAGCCATAGTTCAAATATTATTTTTACAGGGCTTGACTGCAACACAACGCTATGTGGCCACATAGAGAATAAGAGGCATCTGTTCCTCCCCCTCCTCTATGCAGAGTCACAGGGCTTATCCCAGGGGCCCTTTTAGCAGGGGTTCATCAGTTCGATTGCACCCCCAGAAACAATGAAACCAGTGGTGCCAAAACAGGGAGTGGGGTGCGGAGCTACATTCGCGCCACATGAGAAACCGCACGCAGCTCCAAAGCCCAGGCCTTGCGTCATAGTGGGGCTGGGCCCAGCCATGTCACTGCATGATGATGGCAGAGTCAGAGGCGCTGGAACTAGAGGTGTTGGGGGTACTGCCACACTCCATGGCTTGAAGTGGTTTCCATCGTATGCAGGGTTTACTGTTTGGTTCAGTGGCTCTCAGCACCCCCACTATACAAATTATTCCAGCACCCCTGGGCACAGCTATGTGTCCTGGTCTCCAAGCAGCAGGGACATGGGACTGGGGTGCTGGGCTCATGGCAGGGCCTCTCCCCACTCTAAGCAGCCAGATCCAGATGATGAGCAGAGCTGCCTCCCTCACCGCAGGGTCTCTCTCACAAGCAAAGTCTTGCTCCAAATCAGTCAAGTTAAAAAAAAATCATCAGCTAATTAGTAAACTTGTAATAGGTATTGCCCAAAAGTTCGAAAATCAGGAGTTGAGCTTCAAAAAATCATCAGGTTTTCTTAAAAACCATAAGAATTAAAAAAAAAAGTTCATTTGGGTTCATTTAAAGTGAGCCTTTTAGGGTGCACACAGGTCACATTTCAATTTTTTCTCTGCAGACACAAGGGCTAGAAATGTACTTTTAAAAAATAATGAAAGGTAAGATTCTTACATAATCACATGACTCCAGAAGCTGGAGCTTTACGAGAAGTCACCACATACCATAGGACTCATGCTAAAACCACAAGGGCTGGCTACACAAGCTACCTTTGCATGCTGTTCTCATGGGGAAGGAAAATGTCCTGGTTTTAAATAAAGTATTTAAAAAGAGATGCCGTTTAACGGATTTCAATTAAAGTTGTTAATCAGATCATTAAAAATCTCCCTGCTCCCTTGAAAGAAGTGTCAAATACTTATGTTAAGCAATCTGTTCCACCTTGTATTTAGCTGAGTACGTTTCCCAGACCTGAAGAAAAGCTCTGTGTAAACTCGAAAGCTTGTCTCTCTCACCAACAGAAGTGGGTCCAATAAAAGATATTACCTCACCCACCTTGTCTCCCTGCTCCCAGTTAGCATGTTCAATTTTTGGTTGATATCTATCTGCGCATGGTTCGTATATGGCTCCCACCACCGTAACATTTGACTGCCTCACAATCTTTAACGTACTTACCCTCTCAACACCCCTGCAATGTAGGGCAGTGCTATTGTCCCCCTTTTACACATGAGGGACTGAGACACAGGTGAAATGACTGTCTCTGTGGCAGAGCCAGGAAATGATCCCAGGTTTCCTGAGTCCTACACTAATGCCCCAGCCACTGGACCATGGTAGTCCAAGGAGGCAGAAGAGAAAGGAACTTCCTGTGTTGGGTTGTTTGCTTGGCTTTTTTTAATGTGTTAAATAACAATGCCGTACCTCCAGGGTGCAATTTAATTACATGCAAATGCTGTTGGATTTATGCAAGGCTAACGCCTCAGTGTATAAACGCTCTCTTGTCTCACCTAAGGGTGCTTCAAGGGTTAATCCGGAGGGCTCTCTGGAGTTCAGTTAATTTACAACTGGAGACCTTTATCGTCTCAGACTGACATTGAGGGCTCACGTTTCGCACTTAATTACTTGTTCAGCAATCATGGCTGGAAGAGATAGATGTGTTTCTGTGTTTAGTCCATGCAGCTGTGAATTGTTTATTTACTTATCCTCCGGCTGGGAATGGCTGTAATTTAAAGGTTCAGATCTCTGCTAGCCTGAAAGGTGCAGGTCTTCCTTTAAACACTTCCATATTGCATTGGTGGAATTTCACTGGAAATGCCCTTGCTCGTCTCCCATGCAGTGTGATGGGAGGAACAGGTGTCATCGGTTATTTTGTGGTTATTTATGTTAAACAGGTACTGCCAAGTTCACAATCCTCACAAAGATCCACAGAGATAAATCCGAAAGGTAAAAATAAGGCCAAAGAAATGAAACTAGTTGCAGCCCAGAAACTCAGCTTCTGGGTAATGACTTGATTTCTAGCAGGGCGCTAGCATGGCTGAACCACAGCCCTTTAGTTCAAAACAGCAGCTCACAGCAATTCATAGGCCAAATGGTGTAATTACAATTGAAGCTGTCAAATGGTGACCAGATGGCTTTATCTTTCACACCAGAGACCTAAGAAGCCTGTAGGTGTGACCTTTCCATATACCCAATCCACCTGCACAGTACATATGGTCTGTTAAATTCGACATCCAGTCGTATCCCATAATATGCACCAAAGCCCATCTTTGAACTTCAGGAGTTTTGAGTGGAGTAGGCTAAAATTCATCGCAGTGGTTCTCAGAGTCAAACGATATGGTGAAGGTTTCTTAAAAGCTGATCAGTTGACTGTTGGTAACAACTGTAAGTATGCCAGCTAATGTGAGTTGAATTTAAATGTCATGCTTCAAGACACAATCTGAGCACTGCTGGGGTCAGGAAGGTATGTTATCCCCATGTTCAGCATTGAAAATGTTTCATTAGGGGGATTATGCCTCTCCTCTGAAGCCGCCTAGATTGACCTCAGCTGGGGCAAAGACACTGGACCAATGGTCCTATCTATCAGGCTGTCTGTCTGCCTATGAAAAAGGAATAATGCAGCACAAGTAACCCAGAAATTCAAATGCTGGATGACAAACGTGCCTTAGAAGTAGGAGAGCAGACCACTCTGAAATGGTGCACTCTAAACCATGAGGAAGGGATTAGAGCCCTAAAGCCTGTCAGAAACAATTAGGGTCCTAAAACCAGAGAAAAGGATTAATTTCTTTAATCTCACAGTCCCCTGAGTTAGCAGCTATTATTAGCCAGTCTTCCTCAGTTTACAGACTGGAAAACCAAGGCAGAGCTTAAGTGACTTGCCCACGGAAGTCTAAGAACTCAGGTGTCCTGACTCCAATTTGGAATGCCTGTCTAGGATATTGCCCATCTAACGGGTAGACACACAGCATTACAAGAGGGTGGTATTGGCTCCCTTAAAAATCCACTCAACAGAGGGGCTCAGAAGATGACTGAGGTGGAAGGCAGGAGGTGGGGGTTGTGAAAAAGTCCTGGCCCTGGTTGAATCTAATTGGAAAGAGAAGGCTCCAGTCAGGATAGCAGAAGGAGAAAGTTCTGTAATGTTCCATGTCAGTTGGACTATGGAGAAGCATAGATCTTACAGCGGGCCTCAGATTAAAGGATTACTAAATAAGGACTTTAGTTTTGATGTTGATTACGTTAATCACAATTATTATATCTGTATGCAGGTGGTGGGACTTATATATACAATCTCCATCCCATCAGAACTGCCACCCAAAACTGATATGAGCTGTGTGTCCACCAATTACTCAGTCCTATCCTTTAACTACTACCATGTAATAGCCATGGAGAATCAGAGACTCTTTCTTCTAACACTGAACAAGGAACTTTATGAGAATAAGGAAGTTATCTCTAAAGCTATTCTGCCTTCACTGTACAGCTTTTACCTAAAATCTCCCTCAGTTCCCACCTGCTATAGAGCCAAAGACATAGTCATCCCCTTCTGTTCTCTTATGAGAAACATACATTCCTTTTAGACCTAGGGTTACTTATGTCCCACACAAATTAGGAGGATAGGCAGTAGAATAGAGAGGAAAATTGATGGAACAGTAATCTCACTTTTTTTATGATTCCTATAAATTGAGCTCTGCAATATTGAATGTTGAATCTTAAGACTGAAGGGTTTTTTAAAAAAATAAATACATAAATACATTTTTTTCTTTAAAGAGGTGCCATGCATACCTATGATGCCACAGAAGAAAGAATTCCAAGGGACATAACTATACATATATGTGTGTGTGTGCATGTATGTATATATTCTCACACACGTGTCTGTGCAATGCAGCTATCTCTGGTGTGGCATGTACCATCTATTTAACAGCACACAACAAAACTTACACACCAGTTTAGTACAGGCATTGAAGAAGAATATCTTATTCAATGGAAGTTTCAGGGGAATGTAAGTAAGCAGAATTTAATTACCCAAATTCCTGGAATTTGCTGTGAGACAAGGTTAACTCTAATAGCCTTTTTTTGTTTTAAATGCTAAATTAGCGTATGACCTCAAAAGAGCAGCGAGCTACTTAATCGGACATTCGTCTTTCAGAAACATTCACAGTGTTGGCAGAGCATCAGTGTACACACTTAAACAAAAACACTGTGAAATGACAAACATAAGAACATAACTTTTGCAAAGGATTTTAAACAGACCAGAAATATTACAGGTTATATAAAAACACTTTACAAGGCATAAATAGTTACCAAGCAAAACCTGAGCTCAATCACAGACCGAATGGAAATTTCACTGACAATTCAGAAAAAACAGTTGATATAGAGCGCCATCCTTTTAGCGTGTGGATGGGTCAAGGGAGAATTGTTTCTCTGCAAGGTTATTACAAAGGATACTTCAGAATCAAGTAAAAAGCAACAGAGGGTCCTGTGGCACCTTTAAGACTAACAGAAGTATTGGGAGCATAAGCTTTCGTGGGTAAGAACCTCAGAATCAAGAGCACTGGAGTTAGGGCTGAAAAGAGCTCTGTAATGTCTTCTTCATGTGGGTAGCACTAAACAAGCCCAACAGTGTCCAGTCTCAGGGGTCAACAATGGGGCTTTCTTTGGGGTTAGAGACACAAAGATGATGGTCTGAATTTGTCTGATGTAATATACAATTAAGAGAACCCTTGTTTGTTTTCACTGTTTTGTTGTTTTCTGTTAGATGATTTAACCTTGAACTGGAAAATAAGACACTAAAGGCCAGATCCTCAGCTGGCATAAATTGTAACTAGAATGAGCCGTGACAACTTACACCAGTTGAGGAGCTGGCTCTAATTTTTTAACCAATACAGAATGACAGAGTCTAACTATCGGGTATAATCTGTTCATGTTTTCAAAGAGCATGTTATCTAACCGCAAGCTGTATTTGCCTGCCTGAGACTGAGTACATAGAGGACAGAGCGAATAGCCGAATCAGCACATCTGCATCCAAGGCAGTTTCAGCCTGCAAAAAGGAGACCAGAGTCGATTTAGAAGGACAATCCCAAGTGCCTCGCTTCAGTGTAACAACCCACATACTTAACATAAAATGCAAGATTAAATGCTTTGCTGAATTGGGGCCTGGCGAGATGTCAGTGTAGATGGAGGTAAGGAGGAAAGGGACTGTAGCATTCTGATATGCCCCAAGCTACTCACTTCTAAATAGGGCTTGAGGGGCTTGTATCCTAGAAGTAAAGTGGATCTTTTCTACTACTGCCCTACAGCGGTTACTACTAGGTTTTGGGGATTTTTTTGTCTCTGTACCACCAGATCTTGCAACTGACCAGAGCGGTAATAATGTCTTTACCAGAAATGGTTCATTCACAGGGAACAGTGTACAGTATAGGGACAGTGAAACGGATGCCATGGAGCAGTGATACTCAGACCTCAGTGGTTAAGGAGCCAAATTAAAATTATCCAAAAGAGCCACGGTAGTGTAAATTCATTGTTTCATTTTCTCTAGTAAATATATATATATATATATTCATATTTAAACAGTATGACATATATATATATATATATATAACAAATATTTCCCCTGTCATATATATTACAGTAAAATGACTGACCAAGCATTATTATTTTATCAACTACTGTTGATCAATTGGATAGTAAAAGCATCCTGATTGGTTAATCACTTCGGGTGATTAATTATTAAATCACACCGTGTTTTAATATCATGTGCTGCAAAGAGCCCCGAGAGACACATTAAAGGGCCACTTGAGCTTCACGAGCCAGTCTGAGTAGCACTGGAGTATAGACGCTTTTGCATACAGCACATGTTCATCAACACGGGGGGAAACAATGACACACTCTGATACATGGTCATCACTGTGCTAAATTGCAGTGAGATTTTATCTGACTGGCACTGAAGATTTCCCACTGCTCACATTAAAAGCAGCTTTTGATGCCAGAAATGAACATTACCATATTACATAAAGGATTCAAAAGCTCAAGTGCTTTCATGTACAGCTAATCTATCCAAACAAAAAATGTTTCTCAAAAAATTACTACAATATTTTTATAACAAACCTCAGTCAAACTCAACTCTGAATAAACATAATACCTACTTTTTACACTCCTTTTTTTTTTAACAGCGAGCTAAAATATTTTTCACTTTCATTCCCAGCTACTATCTTCTTTCTAAATTCATGTTGGCTACAGACAGGATCCCTGCTATTTTTGCATTTGACAGTAGTTGTACTTTGGCAGCATTATGATTGATACTGACTAAGGCTGGTAATACTTTCAGGTATGTTGTTACCATTATCATCAGTTCATTTCAGGTGTTTTGATGATACCCCTTTTAGACAACATTATCCTCTAAAGGGGGATGTGACAACAAAACAGCCAAATGAAATGTTAATGATCATAATGTAACCAATGTTAAGGGCCTGATCCTGCAACAGCATGAATGTGGGCAGAATCCCATTGACTTCAGTGGCACGCCACACAGGCATGTAGTTCTACCCATACATATGCCCTTACAAGACCAGAGTCTAAGACTATTGCCACCCTCCTAGCATTGTGATTAAAACTGACCTCTGGGTAGTTACTCCAGACTTACAGAAGTGTGACTTATGGCAGAGTTTGGCCCTTTATTATTTTTTTCTGCTCTAGTCTGACTGTGGAGAATTTTTTCTTGTATTTATGAGCATTTATTTAGACTCTCATTACTGCCTCAGACCAACAGTTGCATCTTAAAGGCCCCACCCTACAAACCTTTACCCCCAGAAGTGTTGTAAGTGTGGTCCTATAATGAAATGAGGCCCAATTGGTTCTCTCTGTAAGGGATGTAAAACTAAACGATTTCCAGACTGTTGCATACATTAAGTAGCACAGTATTGGATAAAAATATTATGATGCATAAATAAAGAAGATGCTCTGACCACCTAGAAAGCTCATGTGTACATATTTATTAGGGTAGAGTATTAACTATTAATTATTATTATTATCATCATAGACTGCAATCAAAATCAAGCCTTCATTGTGCTAGGCACTGAACAAAAGCTATAACTCACATCAAAATGGAAATGATTTATGGCTGCATCTTCTAAGAGCATCTTTCTTCAGTTGCTAATTTTCTTTGAACTATATATATCAGATGCTATAGAGTATAATTTACTGATACCTGAAGGATGTATTTTAAGATAGTGCTTTTGTAGGCTACCGTGGTCCCTTTTCCAAATCCTTGGAAAATCCTGCGATGGATCTGATTCTGAATTCCTGATGCAGGCAAAATTCAGCTTAGTGGGCAGGTTATGTTCTCTGAGGGTGAGATCCAATGTTGTTGACTTTGATATCAGTTTTCTTCCAGCCAGGAAAAATATATGTGTGGCCACATCTTCGTTGACTCCCATGGAACTATACCTATTTTTGAGGATCTGCTCTACAGTTTCTTCCCATTTGTGATATTCCTCGACACAAAAAATGAAATCCTGGTTTTGTTGTTGTTTTTAATTATGCTGACTGTAAAATAACCACTACAATAATACTCCTGCCTGATAAACGTGTTTTCTGATGAATGATAAAGTATTTTTTGAAAAAAGACAAGATGATTAAATCTAGCTTTAAAAAAAGAAAACGGTTACACAAAACTTCTATTATCTGCAATCTAATTTGCCCATCCCTTTGTGCTGAACTCAACTAACGTGTTTGATGTGACAGAATTAGGCACTTATGTGGCTCTCCTGGCACTTTAAATGCTCCATTTTGGAGATTAATGTTTGCTTGTTTTGTTTTTCTTATATAGTTTTGTCTGACTGTGGTTCTCTCTTGGCATCAAGCTTTTGCTTTTCCCTCTGAAACTGACATGAGAACATTCTTGGTTTGAACCTCTACAGTTTAAACATCACAACATGATATTCTGAAATAAATCTGGTGATATTATAGATTCCTCTGCAACCCAAAAGGAGTAAAAGTTACTTTTCTTTAACTGATCATAATGTACGTTAATAGGGTAAAACTGAATTAGGAATATCCGACATGCACTAGGTTCATAGAACTAAAGCTAAACTTATTTTTATATACATTTTCATTTGCCAGAGATATTTCAAATATTTGTAGTGCAATGACTCCTTAGCTTAATATTAAAATGTAACTGTGGACATGAATGTTGAAAATAATAGTTCTTAGCGTTTAAAGATCAAAAGTAAGGGAATGGAGACTATATTCATTTTCACTGGCTCCGGTGTTACAACATGATTTTGCTGTTGTACACCACACAATTTAAAGATAGCTTTTGCTAATTTTCCACTGTCAAAATATCCTAAATATATAATCATGTAAGAAACATAAGAAATCAATAAAGGAGCTCATAATAAATCAGCCTTCCTAATTCTACCAAAAGTTCAGTTGATGCAACTAAGGTGAATTAAATACAGTAAAAGTGATATATGAACTATATTACAAGCTGGTTTCATATCCTAAAGTCAGAATCGCTTTTTTGGAAAGGAATTTATTTTTTAGCATTGAAATGCTGCTTTTCAGGATTTTCAGCCCTCGGCAAAAGTAAGCATTTTACCATATCTGGTAAAATGTAACATTTCTGATATTGTTTCCAGCTTATTCGTTTGTCAAAGTGTACAGTTCAGTCTTTCAGTGTGAATGCATATTTTTCTGAATCAGTGCTAGAGAAAATCCCTTAAAGTGATTTTGGTGAGATTAAAATATACATTTGGGTTTCTTCTGAAGTGTTTTCCCAAGTTTAAAGGTGAAGCATGTCCTTCAAATAAAATAAAATAACATCAAAAAGTTTGTGGCTCCTTGACTGCATGCCAGTCAATGGAATTTCACCAGTGTAAATGAAATCAGAATTAGGCACTCTATTTTTATTATTAATATGGACTCCTGCCTTGGAAACAAAAAAGTTAGAACTCTATTCAAGTTAAGGATATTTAAAACTACAAAACTGGATAGCCTACAAGATATATTAACATTCCCAAGGAGAAAATACTGATGTGAACAGAAAATGTCTCCTTCCTAATGGATTTATACTTAATTCCTATTTTTTTTTAATATTTAAAATTACATTTGCCACCTTTTCAAACCCAAACTTATTTGCATATTTCTACATGTTGCTATTTAAACTTTAAAGTATATGTTTTTCATAGTGATCTTATATCTTTTAACCATACTGGATGATATAATATAATGCACAGTTTGTATTTATATGGCACTTACATGTCAAAACAGTCTGAATATCTCACAAGAATAGGACAGAATTATCTTAGAAATAGTAAAATGTGCCCCAAACTTTGGAAAATAGGAAAGTCTTTATATTGTATAAGGGCATATTATGGATTATATTATATTATGTTTTACTGATATATCATGTTTTATTAGTTAGTATATAGTCAGCAGTGAGATTATTTCATCATTATTTTCATTCTATGGCAAGTCCATATTTTATGTGCTGTCATAAGCTAATTAAGGATAGAGGCTATTGATTCTCAATACAGAGACAGTTGATACAAATATTAAACCATCTGTTAATAAAGCAAATTGTATTTTAAGTACATAATAGGTGCTGAAAAGATAAATATGCTGTCAATTGCAATGCAAATAAAAGCCCCTACAGTATAACTTGATCACTGACTGAGAAAGTGCACTATAACTTCCCCCCCAGCCATTACTGCAAAAAGTAGCAATGCCATCTAATGGACAGCGCAGGGACCTCAGAACCAGCAAAGCAGAACTTTTTCCTGATAAGAATCTGTGCCCAGATTTAAAAGCTTTAAACCAGATTTACAAAGCAAGAGTTTAAACGGAAGAATAACAAAATACTGTAGCAAAGGCTTCACAAATATTTTGGTTTCTTTGCTGTATATCACACTTTAAAAGCGTATTATTGTTCCACCCCATCCCTGTCACATATATTCACCCAGAAATGTGAGCATGTTTTTTACGATTGTTTTATACTAAACGCATGTCTACTAATATTTATCTCCCTAGTAAAAGTTCCCATATTTCATATTAGACAAGTAACTTCAATAACAGGAGATACACAAATTAATGAATATACAAGCTCATACACATGCATAGTCACAGATATGCATGCACACATACGCAATCATCCTCCTAGGCACACATGTGCAAGCACATACATGCTCATAGCATGCACACATCCAATCACACTCCCTGACATGCATGTACACACACATACATATTCATAGATGGAGACAAACACTTTCATGAAGAACTGCACATAAACACATTCATCTTCCCAGATACGCATGTGCTCGTACATACATATTTATAGGCATGCGCACACACACATCCACACTCACAAGCATGCATGGACGCAGACATGTACTGACTCACACCCAACCAAATTCTGCTGTCAGTTACACCAGCATAGTAACTCCACTGACTGCAATGAAGTTATTCTGGATTTACCTCAGGGTAACAAATAGAATTTGACCTACAGTGAGTGTTCGGGTGAAATCCGGGCCCTATTTTGCAATTAATTAAATGGAGCCAGAATTTTACTCATAGTGACTTTAAATTCCTAATGACCTTCAAATTATTTCAGATATACAAATACTAACCAGCTTAAATTTGCTCTACTCTGTCCCAGATACAACTAAACAAAGCACTATTCTCTGTGAGTCACAGATATTTTCCAAGCGTCTAATATTTTCCTCCAATTTATTCCGTTAGGACCTGATGCAAAGCTCCCCTTGATTTCAGTGGACTTTGGATCAGGCCCGTCGTCTTTGTCAAACTCTGACCTGCTGTAGACATGTTAGAACTCATTGTTGATTTAAATTATGAACATTATCCTGCACAACAGAGATTGAAGAAAAATCCATAACCATTCTTTACATTTTGCTATGATTATTCCAAGATTTGTTTAACCCCTCCATTTTTGCGTGAATTAAAAAATATTAAGATATGAAATACCAAGTATATGATTATAAAAAGAAAAACAAATTTAAAATAAATACATACATACATAAAAGGGAAGAATAAAATATTGACATCTAGATCCAGCAAATAATGTAAAATATCTTTGTGGAATTCTCTAATATTCTCCAGAAACTTGTCCCCTAAAAGGGGTGGGGGGGAATATATTTTATTTTTGTACCTATATTCTGAGCTTTTGTTCTATCTTTAATAAATCTGAAGAGGTAGGATGTTAGTGTGGAGTAAAAGACAGCAAATTGATTGTTTACAAAATAATTTCTAATATTGTATAAAATAAGCCTCCACAGTTCTGACAAAACCTGATTAGGGAAAGCCAATGCATTGCATCAAATAATTTGTTTCCAGTCATGCATTTGTCCAAGTTTTTTTTTCTTAGGGACAGGCAGTTTTGCTAGGATTTCTGCAATACACACACTGGGATGTGGGGTGGGAGATTTTAGAATGTCCCTGGCTGAATGGGCAAACTCCAGGCTTGGAAAGGAAGAGGGAGGAGGGTTAGAAAAGGGCTGAAAGTGCAGAGGCAAGAGAAAGATCTAGTACGTACAGATTGATGAATCCAACAGCCCCCAGCCTCCGCTGGTCTCCCTCTCCCTAAGGCAAGTCAAAAAGGAAATGCAGTTCTTTTGCAGAATCAGAAATGAACCATCAGGAAGTTGGCAAAATCGCTAACTAAACAATCAATCGAGGAAATACAACAATTTCACAAAGATCGTGCATTTAGATATTTTTGGGGGCGGCGGGGGAGGGAGACATCGGAGGTTGCAGGACTTTCTTCTCTCTGGCGGCTGGCCTAAGGTCGTAATATAAAACAAAACTGCCGTTTACAAACGTGCAGAAGTGTTCACACAGCTCGCAGGAGCCTACAACTTAACTCGCTTTGCTAAACACAACAGCGATTCGGCTTGGTTCGGTCCAAACCTGCAAACTACTTGTTCACTTGACCACAAAATCTTCCTCGTTTGCTATTAAAACGTTTCTCGATCGATATTTTAAGAGGTAAACTCATCTACACCGGAATCGCGATACAGAATGCTAATGTCCTTGATTTGCGTGTGTTTATAAATGGTTTTCTTCCAAGTGTGGTGTCCCATAATCAGTTGTAAATTTCATTGTGTCTGTCGGGGAGGGCAGAGTAAAAGAATTAGAGCGATAAAACATAAAGTCTAATGTTCATGTGGTCCTTGAGACCGGAGTAAATCCAGAGCAATTCCACCGTTTTTAGGAGTTGCTCTGGATTTACACCAGCAGAAGTGATAGAAGAATTTGGCCTTAGGTTATAAAAGCAACTGACTTTACAGCTTCTGCCTGGAGTTCAAGTGAAGAATTTGTGCATTACCAACTGGGAGAACACGCCTAGAATGAATGCGCTGGGTCACCAAAGACAAATTGTTGTTTGTTGATTTTTAATTTACAAACACACACAAAGAAAGCAAAAGTGCAGTGACACATGGGAGCTGGCCTGGGTCGAAACAAGCCCAGATTGTCAACTGCTTTGTAAAGAAAAAATACCGAGATCAAAAGAATTCCCCTTCCCCCCGCCCCACCCCAGTTAAAACGTCGCTTCTAACACGTGCAATGAGTGAAACTCCATTCCAAGGGGCTATTTTTCATTCACGGTGAGCTGGAGTAAACAAGATGGAGAATGAAACAGAGTTTCTGCGGTTGTTCCATTAAAAGATGCGTTTCAATTCACACAACTCCTGACTGAAGCAGTGACGACTTGCCTGATCTTCCTACAGGTTCCTCACAAAGATGTCCCCCTCCCTTTTTTAACTTTTATTTTTTTCCTGTTTCAGACTTATATTTCGAACTGCTGAGGCGTTTTTATGACTGAAAATAAAAGCATTAGCTACATGGACAGTGCTAATAATTCCACCGCCAAGAAGTTTCTATCCATAACTGGAAAGCGTGACGCATATTCAGAGTGGAATCTATTCATTTTTCTAGGGGACTTTTTTTTTTATTAGCAAATGTTCGTATTGTGCAAACTAACGAAATACCTAACAGGAGGCTTTAAAGATGATGTATGCTTTACGGATAGATAAATACATCGATGCTTAAATACGATGGATCAGACAATATGCCCTCAAACCCCCTCATTCTATTGGGAACCTCAAAGCGAATGGTTTGGAAAGCTGAGAGGTATTGATAAATGACACTCAAATGCAACCAAGCTGTATTTCAGCACAGACCTTTGAAAATAGAGGGTTAACTGCCCCTCTCTCTCCGACTTCCTAACATTCAAGCAGTTACTCGATGCAGCCTGACAATACCACCCTAGTTCTTCTGTGCAATCTTGCTATGCACTGCCTGCTAACACGAGCTGCAAAACAGCAGCGTGACAATGTGCAACGCACTCTGTCCACTGGTCTGCTCGCCTGCAGATAAGCAAGGACTATGTGACCCTGAGAGCTTACGGCTAAAAGCAACACAACTTGATACATATAATAAAGAATGTCCTTTTGCAAGTTGGCTGAGTTCCACCCACCCC
The DNA here is from genome assembly GCF_011386835.1 of Chrysemys picta bellii. NCBI lineage: Eukaryota > Metazoa > Chordata > Testudines > Emydidae > Chrysemys > Chrysemys picta. The sequence goes on along the minus strand of NC_088804.1, from coordinate 37,579,548 downwards.
ATGGATGAGCTGGCTCTATAAACAGTGAATCGAAGATTAACACTGCTGTTATAACCTCATATAGCGATCTGTGCCTTAGGAAAGCTTTTACTGCCGGTGATCAATGGGTCTCATAATAGACCTTTTGTTTTAAAGGTGACAACAGATCCGAATGGAACGTTCTGCCATTCCCAGTCTACATTAGATCCCTCTTGACCTCAAAAGCCTCCCAGCCTTTCTACAATGTAAGGGAGGGACGGGAGCCTTCACCATTAATATGCTTCCTCTATGTGGGAGTTCACAAGTCCGATTTTGGGGGCCACAGATCAGAAGAAATCATTCCCAAACTCGGGCGAACTTTGTAGGATGAGCTCTTTAATCTGGCAGCTGTGTAGCGCCCCTAACACATGGTAGAGCTAGCTGCCGATAAGGTTTGATAGCAGACACTGGGATATTTAACAATAGCTTCTTATTGAAAGTGTTATGTCTCTGGGGGGGGGGACCCCAACCAAAACCAGCGGTGCCAATTGGAAATGCAAAGTAATTTACTATAGAAATCGAGTGCAAAGGGGTTGCAGTTAAACTATCTTAACTGAGCTCTGTTCAAGCAATTATTTCTGGAAGGGGGTGGGGGGGGGGGAACTCTGAGAACGGCTGATTCATTTGTCTGAGAATAAAACTCTCGCCTGCCATCCTCTACCCGGGACTTAATGTTGCTCCCCTTGAAGTCAAAGGGCGCTTTGCAATTGGCATGAAATGGAGCAGGGTCTGGTCCCTTGTAGTGAGTCTCAAACTATTTATATTACAAAATGTGGTGGGCTGGTTGGTGGTGGTGGTTGTTGTTGTTTTCCGATTAACCAGAATAAACCCAACCTGTGAGATCAGTGAAGAGCTGATCAGATCAAAAATATTTGGAAGGGGAGAATGCCCACAGGGACTGGGTATATTCTATATACATCCAGGGCAAATTCTCTTCCTATACCAGTCAGACCTACCACAGACTACAGCCATTCTTCACTGTCACCTTTCTTGCACCACAGCGAACCTGAAACTCCACAAAGAAATATTTATTTAGCCAAAAATACACTGGAATAAAAACAACCCAAAAAAGCAGGTTTTTTTTTTCAAACAAGATCTTTAAATAGCAGAATATTTCCTCAGTTAAGGATTTTTATTCCCAGGTCATATTACCCCCTTGATCTCTATTCGGTACATTCCTCCTTTAATGTATGATATGCTTATTCCTGAACTGTTCCCACAACCCTTTCAGAGGAATGCCCGAAAATGCTGGCGTTAACACATTTTTATTTTATTTTATTTTATATTATTTTATTTTATTTTATTTTATTACAGCACCTCCGAGAGAGAAAGAGATGGTGGTGCTTTAAGCGCCATGTACAATCCGCAGTAAATGCAATTGTAAATTACAACAGATCTGGGTCGGAGGACCCGGCAAACCAACAGACAAAACAAATTGTAGCCAAAGTGGGGTGTACCTTTATGAGACACTACACACCGCTGCTACGGACACTTCGGAGACCTCTGAAGTCCCGTCATTAGCCATTTGACATCCGAGCTCACGGTACCCCGGAGGCACCCAAAAGTTGGAAAAGCTGGTTTTATTAACCTAATAAAATGAGCACACACACAAACTTATAAGAAACAAATCAAGAAGCAAAGGCAAGAAACTGCACTGAGTTAATAACGCCTGGAGAGTTTTAAATGCTGGATATAAGGGGCTCATTATATATTTGTCCGAGCAGGATTTTTTTCTATCCTTCAAATTTGATAGTAAAATAGCTTTTAAAAGAATTAGATCATTCAATTACCATTGTAACTAACACGCACCCTACAATCCCATCTGTGTTATATTCTTTTCCTCTTTCATTCTTGCCACTTGAACTATATAATAACTCAGTCATCTTTCTGAACAAAGGGGACATATTACAACGGGAATGGATATTCTGTGTGCTTTAGCAGAATGGTTCATATATAACATGATGTTCCCAGTCAAAAGTTAGTGATCCTAATGACTTGTATGATAGGAAAGGGCACATTTAAAGGGTAGCAATTATATTCCCGTAGGCTTGGTTTCATTTATTTAATAAATATGTGTATCACTTGTACAGGGCATTTATTAAACGACTTTACTCAACGAAGTCGGTAGAGAGGGAGCAGACTCAATTAGTTTATGTTTATAGCGCGTGATTAATACATTTCTGGCTTGCAAATAAAAATTTCCTTTCCCTTGTTTTTGTTGCTACTGTCTAAATGGGAAAGTAAAAGAAAAAAGTGTTCTGCCTATCAGATCGTGCATATTAAAGACAACAATGCCTTGCTGAGATGCAAAAGTAAAAGAAAAACCCAAATTCTGCATTTATTTCAATAGGAAAAGTGGCAACAGAACTTAGAAGAATTTGCCTAACTGAAATATTTCGTTCAAATTTATTTGGAAGTTAAAATACTTCCTCTTCCCATCAATAATTGCTTGTAGGTAAGTCAGTGATTTGCAGTAATTCAATAGTAAGATTGACATGAACAAAATGTCAATATTTGTGAATATGCAATTGAGCACATTTGTATCCTAATTCCTTAGAGTAACAGGTTGTTGTATTTTACTTCTGATGGTATTAATACTACTTCCTATCGGCTGTGCATAGGGTGCTGATGTTTATTTTGCCCCTCTTCATTCTATTCATTTTGTACATTACACGGTTGTGCTGTTCTTTCCACATGCTTCCATAAATGGATATTTAGGGTGTTTTTTCTGTCTGCTTTCCATACTTAAAAATAAAATAAAATAATAAAGAGTTGAACAAAACATTGTGACTCCGTAAATTATTTTAGTGATTAGATACATTTCTAGGCTTTCCTGGAGGAGGATTTAGAGAGAAGAAGAAAAAAATACATTCTTTCCTCTTGTCCTCTCATCTTCTCTAAATATACCCCCACCAGTCCTTTAAGGAGGCATTAGCCCTGCATTGGTATCGTGGAGCTCAGAAGAAAATTACTTCAGGATATTTTTTTTCCTAGCTGTGATTTTATGCTTTTGTTTCTGCAACACAAAGAAAGTTATTTACGGAGGATTATTTTTATCCATATCAGTTTTCTTCTTGTGATTAGTCACATCATGGGTTTAAAAAGAGTGAGGGTCAGCTCTCCATCCAAAATGTGGATAAACCTTAGTTACCGCCTAACGGCTCCTTGTCAACCTGCATTATGCATTTAATTCCTATCACACACTTTGAGACCATAAAAAGTGCTTCAGTCTGCCACTAGTTTAAATTGATGTGGCAAAGCCCCTTCTACTATCAGCTCGCTGCTAACTGCTGAAGTACTTGTTTATAACAAGAGATCCTGTCTTACACTAAAACCAACATATTGGTGTCTTCTCAGGCATGGCTTGCTCCCTAGTTAGAGATAATCATGATTGTGCTGAGCATAATGGGGTGCAATAAACTCAGTAGCAATTGTTAAATAAGTGTGTGGACTGTAACGCTAAGTGTTATATCCTTTAGATAAGGGCTTATCTATACCCACAGTTGCCTTAGTGGCATATAACAAGACCAAAGATATTGGGCTGCTATAGGAAAATAGTTCCCTAATACCTTTCAGATGTTAGAGATCTTAATTCAATCATTCTAAAGCTGCCAGGAGAAGTCAATTTCTCATTTACAGGGCTAAACGAGAATGATGCTAACCAAAGGTTAACTTGGATTTGATGGTTGTTTATAGGAAAAATGAAGCATTGTTTTAATTAAAGTGCTTTTTCTGTGTATGATCGACAGAGAAACTGAACACTTGACAAACCAATGTAACTGATTGTAAAATAGGAGAGTCTAGTTCATATCCTGGGATCAACATGGCTACAACAACACTGTAAATTTTAAAACACCAGGCTGTGGAAGAAGTAAAGATTTATATTTATTCCATAAAAATGCTTGTCAGAAAGGAGGGCCAATCAAATTTAAGGGCCCAATCCTGCACATTCTTGCTCATGCTGGACCATGCTAATGGCCCAACCCTGCTCTCACTGAAGTTGGTAGCAACTCTGCCGGTGATTTCAGTGGCATCAGGTGTGGACTTTTCCCATTGATTTCAGTGTTATCTAGTGGGAAAGCCTAGCAAAAGGATGAAAACAAACAAACAGCCGCAGGGAAATAATTCTGGATTACTCTCTAAGCACAGAGGTTCTTCTTTTAAGCAGCGGATAAAGGTTTCAATCAGTTAGGTTACATTAGAAATATACTCATCTTGCATCCGAAGAAGTGAGGTTTTTACCCACAAAAGTTTATGCCCAAATAAATCTGTTAGTCTTTAAGGTGCCACCAGACTCCTTGTTGTTTTTATACTCACCTTGGTAAAGCTAACCACTAAGCAGGGCTCGTAGTACTTTTGCAGACGTACATTGTTTTGCTTTGAAAACTTTGTATTCGCACAGTGTCATATGGCATCAGAGCATTCTTACTTTTTCTAAGAGTTAAAGATGTTGGCCCAGACTCTGCTCCCAGCAAAGGCAAAGCTGGGAGCTGGATTTTGTAGGAATTAAGGGCATTCGGTACATCAGTCTAGCTGTTATATACAATATAGACCACGTGGATATCTAAGGGTCTAAAAACTGGGGCTTCCATTAAAGACTGGAGTGGCAAAACAACAGAAGTTCTGAAGTGTAATTAAAATTTTGGTATATTATAAGATAGCACTTTTCCTCTACGGTTCTCAAAGTGCTTCATAAAGGATACCTGTGTCATTATCCCTTTTGTACAATTGAGGAACCTGAGGCACAAGGTGAGGAAAATGACTTGCTCAACGTCATGCAACAGGCCAGTGTCAGAGTCAGAAACAGAACCCAGGTCTGCCGAGGCCCAGTTCAGTGCTCTAGCCACTAGGCACCACTGCCTGCACAGAGATCGAGCCTACTCAAGTTTGTACCGGAATTAGTGAAAGTTTTGCCATTGCCTTCAATGGGAACAGTATGGGGTGTCTGATTGATCCCTTGATCATTGTCTACTCAAAATATCCCTTCTTTAAAGTAATTTTACAAAACAAAAAAATTGTGCAGGGTGCTGGCATCCCACCTGGCTACTAAAAAAGGGTGCCTCTAAACTTGGTGTGATATAATCCAGTAAAATCCAGAAGAATGCAAGAAAATCAATCACCATAATGACCTATTCTAACTAGAGTTAGCTGAGATCTGAGCATTTTTCTTCTCCTGACTGTTAAAGATTCAGTTTAGCTTTTTACGGTCCGGACCTCATTGTCCTGTCTGTAAAGCAGCTATGATACATAACAAATTATAACGAAACCAGTAGCAGAGGGCGTGAGAGCTGCAGACTCTGCATTACCCATGTAGGAGACTGTTCTCAGCTTCACATTTTCCTGTGCTTGATTTGAACAAAATTCAGGGATGAGAAATTTCAAATCTTTCATTTCCCCTGCCCCAAAATAAAAATAATAATAATTAATAATCACAATATGAAGAATTCACAGTAGGACATAAAAAGAAGTGATTCCTCATGCTAAGGGTGACTCAATATTTTTTCTACTAGCAGCATGAGAACAAGGAGTACAGCTTAGTTTCCTACCCCAAACCTACCAATAGGATAATCCAGTACCACTGGAAGGTAATGTCAGTTTTGCCATTAATTTCAGTGGAATAGGCTCTAACCTCCAATTTCAGGACTCTAACAAAAAAACAGCCTCATTTCATCCCAGTGCCTCTTAGCTGATTGAGGGCCGTTCTTTGCAATCCTTTCTCACTTCAATGGGACTACCTGTATGAGTGAAGCTTGATGGATCAGGGTATAAAGGCCCCACCCTATGTAGTGCTGAAAACCTGCAGCATTGTAGTTAATCACCTAATATAATTATTTAATTGTGTTATTTATTGTTGTGCTTAATTCATATGTAATCAGTGTGTGGGGAATAGATTGAAGTTGTAGGTAGAAGTGTGAGAATATGTAAAATAATATTATAGGGGTATAGGATTGATGAGCCTATATTATTGGTGAGACCATGTTAGGTATATAAGTAAGGTAAGCCTGTAAAGTAAGGCCTCCAGGCCAGTGGCCTGTCAAATTCCAGCTTAGCTTTTTCAGGCCTTAGGCCTGAAAAAAGATGACATCACTTTTTGACCCGGGGTAAGCTTGTACCTGTAAAATTGCAAGATTATAGTAAAAGATGTGTTGATGGGTGATGTTCAGGAAAGTGTACCACATGTACCTCAAGATGCCCAATTGTAACATCACAGGAAATTCTGCAATGACTGCAAGTTACCATGGGGATTTATTACATAAATGGTAATGAAAATAAGGGGAACTAAGAGGATCGCCTATGAAAAGAATTTATGGGGTATGGAATTCCAGATAAAGGAAAAAGGGATTGGAACCCTCATGCATATGCATAAGCGTTATGGTGGTGAGTGTAATACAGAATAAAAGGTGAATCCCAGCATGAATAAGGAGGAAGAATCCATCAGGAGACCCTCCACAGATGACCACCTCTTGCGAAATCCACCCACTTCTATGGTACCCTTGAGTATGAAGACACTGATGCTGGACATCTTATAGTATTGTTTCATCTTCATTTATGTATCTATTAGTGTGGCACTGATTATCTGTCTAGTCAGGTTTTTAATAAAGGGAAGATTGCTAACTTATGAATGTTGTTGTGGTCACTGCTATTGTTCCTCATGCGCTCCTACAGTCTCCAGACCTAATGATATTTCTAATAGTGGTTCTTGCCTTGCTAATTCTGAAGCTCTTAGGGAGTGTGAACCTTTGACACAGGTTACTCTGTTTTAAAATACCATTAGGAATATCAACCCCGCGATATATACAGTGTTCTTTGACTGCATGCAAACTGAGGGTGCTCAGTACATGGCAGGACGAGGCTGTATGGCCCAAATCCTCATCAAATGTATGTAGGCTTCTAACTTCCATTGATTTAATGGAAATGACTTGAAATCAATGGAAACTGGGAACTTAAATGCCTATGAGGATCTGGGCCTAAATGCCTAGCTCATCAAAGTGTGTTTTAGCCCAGCATTCCATGGGGTCCCGTCTGTTATCTCTGTGTTTACCTAACACTCTCATTGCATCAAACCAAAATGATTAACTGCAAAGATTTAAAAGTCATGGGTTTTCCTGCCTAAAATGTTATTCCCCAGGGCCTCTGACAGCTTCCCGTAAACAACATCCCCATGCTGCACCCCTTCTGCATTTGGTCCTGGCAAAGGTGTTAAAAAACAAATGGATAGCCTACTAAGTAGTTTATTGCAGTCACTGGTTTGCAACATACAATGACCCAGAACACCCCCTGCTTCTTAACCACATTGGGCTGCATTAACTCTCTGCCTGCCATGAGAGCTCCATCTATTTCATATATTGCTTTGTTAGAAAATGGAAAAGAAAAACACCGAAGCGAGCCATAAATTTTTGTGCCACTCAATATTTCAAACTGTAATTGCTGACTTGTGGAGTGTGTTGGAAGCCAGCAATAATTCGAAAGGCCCCAGATGATTTTATAATTTCTTTTGCTTAGGCTTTCTAAGAAAGGAGTGCAAAATCAAATCACGCCCCCCCTCTCCCCCCCAAATCAGGTCTTCATAGTTGTGTTTTTGAAACACTAGAGAGCTTGCAGAATGGGCAAATGGCAAGGGGGAAAAACTAGCAAGGAGAAGAGATGAAAACAGGGAAGGAATGTTATTTGCCCTTAAATAGCACCTTTTTCCCAATGAGCTCACAACAAGATGAATTAAACACTAATTAACACCCAGGAGGTAGGGAGTATAATAAACTTGTTGACTCATTACTGGATAAACTGCCACACCTCCTCCTCCTAAATGAGTTGTAGTGAAAAGATTGGGTTATGGCCATTTAAGGAAAGGCAGTGAGACAGCTTGCCACCCAGTTAATAGTGGCAAACACTTTTGTCCACCTGCTAAGGAATATATGGCTAGTAGATGTATTCAGAATATAATGCAGGCTGCCTCCAGCTGCCGTGCACTTCTCTAAAAGCACCACCCTCTAGAGGAGATAGTGGGTGTTTCTTCTTTACTTGAAACTGCAGGGAGATTTATGAATAATTGCACGCAATTTAAATCCTCAAAGCATAATATTGAAACATCGGGAATGAAGCAGCAACTGAACACAACCTGTTTTGTTTTTAAACAATCATAATGTAAAAAACGCAACAGAGACCCTTGTATCTTCATCACCCAATGAATTGGTCTAGGAAAAAAACAATGCATATGGATTCCCCTCTGACACCAGCATCTTTTTGTGTGTCTGCAAGGAAAGATTTTGGTACGTCTGAGGCATTTTCCAACCATGTAGATTCACAAACAATTCCAACTAGAAAACAAAGTACTGAGGGAAGGTTAACGTGTGCTCAATACTATCATAATTCTTCCCAGATCTTATTAAAACCAATCCCTTCCTGCTAATTTCTTAATATTCATAACCCTTGGTGGGTGGGGAGTAGGGGAATGGGACATAAAATGACGACATTAAATCACATAAACTTCCTGTTGCCCCTTTTGGTTCCCAGATTAATAAAACCCTTCAAACTATGCAAGTTTTCAAACTCTGGTGGCTCTGTACTTCAATGGTGTGAAATTTAAACAATAAATAAAAACCTGGAACAGCTTCCAGTTGGCTCTTTAGAGGCTTACAGCTAGTCATCCTTTTTAATTGGCCACTATTAAATTAGGAGCATGCAGGGTTATGAAGATTATGCCCAGACTTAAAGTGGTGATGGTATCCAACTACCTGGTAAAATTAAATTATAATTTAAGATTTACAAGCAACCATTTATTTATTTAATATCCAGAACTGTTTGGATTTTATTTTATTAACACAAGTTGTATCTATGTCAAGTGGGAGAGGGAGAACACTTCAGAATTGTCGTCTTTAGAGTGTCTAGATCAGGGGTCGGCAACGTTTGGCACGTGGCTCGCCAGGGTAAGCACCCTAGCGGGCCGGGCCAGTTTATTTACCTGCTGACGTGGCAGGTTTGGCCGATCGCGGCCCCCCTGGCTGCGGTTCGCCGTCCCGGGCCAATGGGGGCAGCGAGAAGCCGTGGCCAGCACATCCCTCGCCCGCGCCGCTTCCCGCCGCCCCCATTGGCCTGGGACGGCGAACCGTGGCCAGTGGGGGCCGTGATCGGCCTAACCTGCCGCGTCAGCAGGTAAATAAACTGGCCCGGTCCGCTAGGGTGCTTACCCTGGTGAGCTGCATGCCAAACGTTGCCGATCCCTGGTCTAGATGAAACAAATGTATTGATAGTCAAATAGAAGTCTTAAAAAGCAGCAACAGCTTAGTCATTGATTTCCACACGTGCATAGAGCACCAAATTTCACTAACTACTGTATATACCCAGAATAGTAGCGATAATTCAGTTCCATGGCAGTGCAATGATGGAAAGCAAATGGATGCCTTTCCAAGAGGATCTTGCTGTCCCGCAGCTCTAGGTCAATTAGAGATGGGTTTGCGCCAGAAGATTCAGATCAAGACTTGCATATGAATTTGTCCAGAGTTTGGAGGTGCTCAGATCGGGCTGGCTGATTCAGGACCTGCTGATAAACAAGTAATTTGTCTCTCAGCCACACATGGTATTTGTAATACTCTGTCCATGGTACCTGCCTTGTATGTGGAGGACATGTTCTCCAGGACTGACAACATTTGTTTACTCCACATGCACATGGCCTTCATTTTACCCCCGGACCCACGTGATGGACCAAATTCCAGTTTTATTGCAGTTGTGCTGTTGGAGTCCTGCCGAGAGCCAGCTCAGGCTAGTCCATATGGAACAGCAGCCAATACCCAATAGCCCAGCCCCCTCCATCACATTCTCTTTAACCTGCTGGGCTGGTGAAGAAAGGAGGCAAGACTTAAGCAGCCCACCCTCCTTCCCGAGCCTCCCTACCAGGCCCTGGCTGAAGTTACCTAGCAGCTAAAACCTAAGGGACCCTCTCAAAATGCTTAGCTAGCCCAAGGTTGGAAGTTGCAGTATGGAAGTGGCAGCAGCGTGACAAAGCGGGACTCACCACCGTGGCACCTCCTGGTGGCCGTCCTGGGAATTAGCTCTCGGCCCTTCCAGTCCGCATTCAGCTACTGGTGTTAAGCCTGCCGTCATTGCTATCTCCGCTCTTTGGACCTGCGTCGCTCCCCAGACCGCAGTGTCCTCTTCTGGGCACAGTCCTCCAGCTGTGATTCCTTAGTCCCGCCACTTGCCTCAGCAGCCAACTGCAGTCCAAGGTCCAGCCCCTCACCTCAGGGGCAAACTGCAGTCTGGATACTAGCCACTCTCCTAACCCTCACACTCTGCTGCCCCTGCCCAATACTGCTCTATCTTTGGCACTTCTTCAGGCAGCCAGTCCTCCTCCCTTGCCTTCCAGGGAGAGACTCCCTTCTGCTCTGCTGAGCAGCCCTTTATATATGGCCCTAGCTGGCCCTGATTGGCTGCTCCAGCAAGCCTTCCCCCTATTGGTGGGCTCAATAAACCCTTTCCTGATTAGTGGGTTCTGCGCAGCCTCTCTAGTGCTGCTTTTAACCCCTTCTTCTCCCTGTGTGGAGCAGCTGCCACACCACAAGCAGTGAGTTTGTGACAGTGTCCCATTTAAGTTAGGATTCTGGTTCTCTGTTTAAGACTGTTTAAGACTTTAAAATGAATAAAAGATGACATCTAAATAGTGACTTAAGAATGGTATGGAAGGATGTAAAACAAGCTTTGGAAACAGGGTATTATTGCTCAAGGTACCATGCATGCCCGAAGATCAGCACACTTTTATGGTGACCTTCCAAGGAGGGTTGTGGCCTCCTTTGTGACTTCCACTCTAGATAATATAGGTCTTACCTATTGACACCAGGATGTGTGGAAGAAAGAGTACACCGTGGATCATTCAGGGGGCTGGCTCAGGTGCTGATCCAAAAGCATACAAGATTCCCATTAGGTCAAGGCCATCTTTGACCAAAAAAAAAAAAGGAATGAGATTGGGAACACGTGTTTGAAAGAGGTGTCCCAGCATGCTTTCTGCTCGCTGTGAGGTCGCAGAACTTCAAAGGCAGCAGACAGAAGGCACACCACTTGAGGAAACGTAATCCCAGAACTACAGGGAGATGTTGGCAATACGTAATACAGATTTGCACTTGGGCTAGTGAACTGCACTATGCTTATTCCAAATTTCATGTAGATTTACAGAAATGTTCCCCAAAGTTAGAGCCTCGTTCAGCTACTCTCACCACAGGTTTGAAAAGATTCGATTTTTAACAGTGAATGTCGGTAAATGTTGATTTCACCTCACCCACACACACAAACAGACAACAAAATATTTCCACTGATAATCATCTAAATGTATGGACAGGCAAAGTGAGAAAAAATGCTGCTTGAGAATTTATTAGAGTTTGATTTAAGGATATTTACCTTATATATTTTGACATGTGATGGCGACAATTTGTGTTTAATGATTATAGAAGCTTTAACTTTTTCAGTCTTAACATCTACAGATATTAAATAATTATTGTTGACCCCCCTCCCCATAATTTCCCACAACTCTGAAAATTTTAACTGAGAAAATTTGAAAAAAAAAAAGCTTAAAAATAAACATCAATCATATCTGTCAACTTATTTTTAAAAAAATCAAATTCTGCGAAGCCTACACACAATCCATTGTACTGCTGTAAACACTGAATGATGGTGAATTAGAGACACATTTTGCCTTGAAATGGGCTTTTTCTTCTGTGTTAAGTTAATTAGTGGTTTGCTAGTATGTTAACGATTCTGCTCATAGACCTCAGGCTGGTTCTTCTCTAATGAACACAAGCAGTCCTTTAGCAACAGGTAACCACTGATTTCTCAGGGACTATAACTTAAGTAACGAGCATTGAGTTACTGCATTTCCAGTCTGGCCAAGAAGCAAGAAAGTCACCCTCTCCATCCCCAAAGGAAAGGGAGGTTATTAGACTGAGCTTTGGTCTAATTTAAAACCTGACAGCTGGGATTGTCTGAAACCTTCCTCATTTCTTCTTGATCAGCTCTCCCAAACCTGAAGGGACTTTTTGGATCATGATATGATGACTGACAATTTTGTTTCCATGGTAAAGTTCATCAAGAAAGAATTCACCTTTTGGAGGAAACTCCATTTTGATTAGGAAATGTACTTTATGCCAACGTTAAGTGCAGCTAGACGGGCTCTTGTCAGGAAGTGGGATAGGGCCAGGCTGAAAATCCAAGACTTCTTCCCTTTCCTGTTAGGATGTCCTTGCATTGACAGGTTATAAAGCTGAATCATGCTGGAAAAAAAGCACAGAGATGGCTCAGAGTGACCCAGTGGCCTGGCTACTATTTTTCCACATGAGTTGGGAATAATTGCAAAGGTTGCAAATGACTGCAAAAGAAATTCAGCAAATTGCAAATAATGATAAATCCATTTGCAGTCAAGAGTTTAGAGATGATCCCTTGAAGCACATTTGGTTCTAATCAGGCCCCTGCACTGTAGAACATCCTGTTTGTCTACACTTATTATTACTGACAAATTATCCTCCTCTCAAATCTCAGGGAGCATTCACTTTATCCTCACATTAAACCTGATTGGAAACAGTAGGTTTAATTGGACGCAGCATGAGGCCCAGTCATAAACTGCACCAGTTCTTTTTTATTGTTAAATACACTAGATGTGTGAAAATAGTATATATTTAAGATACAGATGCCAACCTGCTGTTGTTAAACAATGCACATAGGCACAGTATCTCATGTGCAACCTCTAGGCATTCTTAGTGCACCTCTAACTGAAATGGCAGGAAAATTACATAGACAAAATTCTCCCTGAAGGTCCTGGTCCCCAGCTTTCCCTTTCTTCACAGTTTGTGTATCTAACATACATATACTCTGTATACAGATGCAATCTACAAGAACTTGTGGCTGGTGGAAGCTGAATCAATCATGTGCCTTTCACTATGGAATTACAAGTGCCACGGTGAGTCACAAAGATCGGTCCTGAGATAATGAAACCTGGCCCAGATTTGTGAAAATTAGGATCTGGACTTTGAAACAGATCTAATGTTGGACAAAGAGTCAGTGCTGAGCACGGATCAATGAAAGGATGTACTCTTGCTGGTCTGTCTTACCTAGAAGATGGGCCTCCTAGGGTACATCTACACTACAGGGGGGAGTCGATTTAAGATACGCAAATTCAGCTACGTGAATAGCGTAGCTGAATTCGACGTATCGCAGCCGACTTACCCCGCTTTGAGGACGGCGGCAAAATCGACTTCTGCGGCTTCCTGTCGACGGCGCTTACTCCCACCTCCGCTGGTGGAGTAAGAGCGTCGATTGGGGGATCGATTGTCGCGTCCCCACGGGACGCGATAAATCGATCCCCGAGAGGTCGATTTCTACCCGCCGATTCAGGCGGGTAGTGTAGACCTAGCCCTAGAGTTGCCTTGTGTTAAGATATCTAGAGTTTCCCTCATGGACTTAGCCCCCATGTCCAGACGGAGCTCAGAGCAGTAAGGAAGACTGGAGGTAAGAAGCATTAGGCTCATAGGAATATGCAAAAGAAAGGCATGCAGTCAAAGGGTGGAACTACTGCTGTTAGTTGGGTGTCCAGGAGCAGTGATGAATCCCACAGCACATGGAGACAGCACTCTGTCTTGACAACTGGGAGGACAGCACATTCAACGCAGCAGGGTGAGGTGATGTCTTTGACCAGTGCTTTGAAATGTTTTTCTCTTTCCACCGGCATCAACTCTCTTTTGCCTGCACTGAACTTCAGCCAGCTGCTTTTCATCCAGTGATACCTCCGAGACAGTGGAAAAGTTGGGTGATGGCTTAGTCTGCATTCAGTGAGAAGGGGAAGTAGAGCGAGGTGTCGTATTGCTGGCCGTGAAGTCCACACCATGCCTCACACTCTTGTCTGCAGGCTGACCAAAGGCTTGATCTTTGTGGGAACCCTGGGGGCTCTCAGGCAAGAGGAACAGCTGCCCATTACATCACAATGTTCTCAGATCTGTCCAAGAAGGTGGGAGCAAAGACAGGCTGCCGAAGCCTGCCACGTCTCTTTCGTGAGTCAGCAGCAGTTCATGATCCACACTGTCAAACGCTGCTGGTAGATAATACAGAACTATTATCATTCAAATGTCCTGGTGGTACAAAATTGTGGAACAGTCTGAACCCACTGGCTCTAAAGAAAGCTATTTAAATTTAAGCAACTTATAACTGTTTGTCAGAGGGTGGAGACGGATGGCAGGAGAGAGATCACTCGATCATTACCTGTTAGGTTCACTCCCTCTGGGGCACCTGGCATTGGCCACTGTCAGTAGACAGGATACTGGGCTGGATGGACCTTTGGTCTGACTGAGTACGGCCGTTCTTATGTTTGTTACGATTCAAAGATGGGGAGAGGTGTGATTTGCTGAAATCAAGCATTCCATCACTGTGTGGTCCTTTGTGGAAAAAGTAATACGATACCAGGGGATTTTATAGGGATAGTTACCATTTTAAATTTAATTTAAATTGACTTTACGTGTGCCATGGCTGCCTAAGTTTTATTTTGTGCAGGAAGCAAAGTGGGAGTGCGTGTTCTTCACTCCCGGTTTACAAGCCACTGCTTTGCTCAGGAAATACACCTCTCAAAGGTCCTCATTTAAGCCTGATTACAAGAATAAAAACTATACTGCAAAGGTGAATAATAAGCATGAGATGGAGACTTGTCAGAAACATTGCAAGAGCCCAGGCACAACGGCAGAATCTCTGCTATACTTCCTTTTTAAAAAAACCCACCCACCTCAAAATCCTTGCAACCATCAATGAAATGAGTAACATTAGTATCAGGGAAATATACAGTCCATTGACACAGAAACCTTAGCCTTTATTCTTGGGTATTAGCTGCGTGCTCAATGTGTTTGCATTTGATCGGGCACTGACTGTTTGGGGGATTTGTGAGGCTAATTCTTAAGATATCAAAGTTTAGGGCTTGATTTTAGACATGCTTGAAGGCCAGGGTTCTCAGCACTTCTGCAATTCAGGTCATCAACCTCTAGATGGCAGCCTCTAGAGACTGGATATGTTATTTAAATATTATCCAAGAGGTTAAGTACTCCAGCACTTCTTGGAATCTCATCAGACCTTTTCCAGATGGATATTAAAGTCATTCAGTATGCATCTATATGCATTTTTTTCTTATAAAACTGCAACATGTAAGAGGGGCTCTCAAGTTTTGTTCGTCTTACTAGAGCAGTAAGCTGTATTGGCTTTTCTTCCTATTCTAGGGGAAAGGACACTTGGTACTGTTGGAAGGTGTCAAACTGACTTCAAGAGTTTTCTGCCTAGTACTCTATGTATTTATATGGCCCCAGCTCTGTAGTATCTAAGTGCCTCATTGCCTGTGAGATACAGAAGTACTATTATTCCCATTTTACAAGTAGGAAAATCAGGCTAAGTTGCTTGTCCAGGCACACAGGCAGTCTGTGGCAGAGCAGGGACTTATACATGGGTCTTCAGCCAACCTAGGCTAGTGACCAAATAACTGGACCATCCTTCCTTCCCACAGACCAGGGCCAGGATGAGCAGTGTCAGATTCATCTGTTCCATGATGAGGGCCCACAGCCCCATGGGAAATGGCCTAAGAAGACCCAACAACTTGCTTCCCATGGGGCATTAAGCATTTTCTGACAGTAACAACTTTTATCTGCTACAGATCTGACCAGGATTTGAACTTGCAGCCCACACCCCATTACCAACCTCCTGAGCGATCAAGCCTTCTATATATAATCAACTCAGCAGCAGCCTTTGTCTCCTGAACAAGGTGATATTTGGGCATCTTTGCTGGTTTGATATTCACTAGGCCATATGCATATGAAATGGTTCCTTTTGGTATGTTGCTTTGGTAAGCTAAAGTAAATTAAAATATACATATAAGTAATCATTTATTTGCAAATATCTGAGTTTCTCTTTCTCTTTTTTTAAACAGTTCTGTGAACAAATATATTACTGAGTAGTGCCTGAGATATTCAAATGTCTTAAGGAGCTAGGCATCCAAATTTGACTGAAAGGCATCTATAACTTTTTTAATGAAATTATGTATCCCCTATGATATTTTGAAAGCAAACACACCAGAGTGGTTCAAATAGAGGTGGAACTTCTGACCTGATGTAGGTGGCCAGGACGCTTGTAAACCCCCCTTTGCAAACAGTTAACAGTAACAAGACAGAAGGTTTTCATTTTTCTGTCTGGGGAATGCACTCAAAATTATTTCACAATGAGGTGATAAACAGGCGGGAACAAATATGGAGACTCAGTCTGTGTAAAACTTTAGTGCATCTAAAAAAAAAGATTCCATGAGTGAATCCTTTTCCCATGGTGTATTATTTTCCCCAGGCCAACTTTGGAACTGAGCTTTCTGTTTTCAACTGAGCAGCATAAATTAAGCCCAAGCATCAGCATACAGTGGAAAGATGGAGAAAGCTGACCATTCCCCTCAGGAGGTCAGCCACAAATTCCTTCTGTTGTCTGAGAAATGATGAGATACTCTTTGCAGACATAACTTAGATCAGTTAGCACCACAGAGAAACTTTTCAGCAGCTTAAACAAGGATTGAAATATATGTTTTTTTTAAATACTTTTAGACTACATGGACTCAATTTTTCTTTTAACATATTCTTCTACACAAAAAGCCAGTTGTGCGTGGTGCTGTTTCCTCTGGGCAATCTTACAAGAAATGTTCCCAGCTCACTTCATGCCACTACAAATATCTCTTTACCTCAGAGAAAAGGGCAAATCACTCAACTGCAGGTCCAAACAAATTCAACTGCTTGGAACTCTAACGGCGCTGGGTGACAAACTATGACAGGGAATGTATTTCACTCCACCTCCACCATACGTCTCACTTTCATTATTCAAGACTGAAATTCTTCCCTTCCAGATGGGCTGCCAGTCACAGAAGTTAAGCTGTTTGGCCAGTGTTTTGAAACAGCCACCACCTCCTGCTTGGTTTCAAGAAAGAACTTAAAATATAATGGAAACTGTAGGTGCGAAGTGGCAAGGATTTAGGAACTCTTTTGTGTTGTGTTGCAAGATGGAATGAAAACAAGCTTTCAATTTCAAGTCAATGCTAAATAATGAGAAATCTTTTCAAACCTTCTGCAGAATGTTTCTTTGGGTTTTTACATTTACAGTAGCCCCATGTTTACTGACTTAACAGATGTAACCTGTTTTAGTAGGGATGAGTGAAATAGTTCAGTACCCAGGAACTTTCACCAAAAACTAACACCAAGCCTAAAATTAACCTTCTATTTTGCTTCTTAAAAATTAGCTTTTTTTTTTCTTCATAATTTCACAGTTTTTCTCTCAATAAATACCAGGGAGGGAGAGGAATTATTTCAGCTCAGTACTAATGTGGACACAAGAACGAATGGATATAAACTGGCCGTGGGGAAGTTTAGGCTTGAAATTAGACAAAGGTTTCTGACCGTCAGAGGGGTGAAATATTGGAACAGCCTTCCGAGGGAAACAGTGGGGGCGAAGGACCTGTCTGGTTTTAAGATTAAGCTAAATAAGTTTATGGAGGGAATGGTTTAATGGGATAACATGATTTTAGTCAAATGAACAGTGTGCCATCGCTGGTAAATAGTATCAATGGCCAATGAGGGTCTGGCTGGAGAATTTTGCCTACATGCTCGGGGTTCTACTGATCACCATATTTGGGGTCGGGAAGGAGTTTTCCTCCAGGGTAGATTGGCAGAGGCCCTGGAGGTTTTTCGCCTTCCTCTGCAGCATGGGGCAGGGGTCGCTAGCTGGAGGATTCTCTGATAATTGAAGTCTCTAAACCACAGGATTTGGAGACTTCAACAGCAGAGTCAAGGGAAAGGGTTGGGACGGCTTTGTGGCCTGCATCATGCGGGAGGTCAGACTAGATGATCATAATGGTCCCTTCTGACCTTAAAGTCTATGAGTCTATGAGTCTATTTACTCTCTGGGTTCCATGCAGGAAATGAAGGTTCTTCTGGTAAAACTCCAATCCCATTTTGCTGAGTGTAGTGGTCCCTCGCTCTCCAGTCTGGAGGGAGGCCACTCTGCGTCGTAGGGGGGTGGCAGTCTTCGGGTTCGGGCCGCACCGGCAGGGCAGAGCCGTACGCAGTTTATGGTTTTCGGCCAGCCTGATAGAGGCAAACGCACAATAGTCTGGGGCTCCTGTCCCCACCCTTGGGCGGGGCAGGGCCTGACATAGTCTTTAGCTCGCAGCCCCTAAGCAGGAGCTGACACCAATTAAGCGTCTGGGGCTCCAGCCCATGGGGTGGGGCCTGGCTGGTAGCAGGCTGTAGTCTAAGTCTCCAGGCCCAAGCAGTCAGCAAACTCACTGAGTCAATAAGATCTAGCCCTTTGGACGTGGCAGAGCAGGGAGCAGGCTTTAGTCTGAGCTTGGGGTCTCAGGCAGCCAGCAAACATATACAGTCAATAAGCTCTAGCCCTTGGGACGGGATAGAGCAGGGAGCAGGCTTAGCCTCGGCTGGTAAGCAAAGGCAGCCAGCAAACATACACAGTCTCAGGGTTCAGATAGGGATGAGCACCCACACAGTCTAGGGGCTCCAGAGGGGTTGAGCACCCAATGGGCAGTCTATGGTGCTGGTGTAACCCACACACCTCCTCTGAGAGAGAGAGAGAGAGAGATTGATTGCTCTACAGCCTTAGCTAACAGCCAGTTGGCTTTTCGCTCATGCGGTAGAGAGCTCCCGAGGTCCAGGTTCAATCCTGCCTGCTGAAGATTGGGGTCTGTCAGCGTTACACTGGCAGGGGTGGTCAAGGCACACAGGCCTCCTGGCCTAAAGAGGGGAGTTGGCCACCCTGTGGTTGGAGTGGCAGGGGGATGCGCGCCTGCCCAACAATATCACATCCCAGCCCAAGGCCCTAACAGTGGCAGTGTGGTCTGCCACTGGGTCGGTGGGAATCCAGCCTCAACACGTCAACCTAGAAGTGATCAACCCTATAGCCGGCTAGTCCTGGGCTACTTCCTACCTCCCTAGGGTTTGGTACTTCTGGCATTCACTGGCCCTCAGGCTCATCTCGGTATACTGCCAACAGTAGTCCCAGCAACCTCCCCCTTCATGTGGTCCAACCTGGGCATCGGCCTGGCCATCTCGCTGTCCATGGTGGGCACAACCTGGGGGATCTACATCACTGGCTCCAGCATCATCGGCGGGGGAGTGAAGGCCCCCAGGATTAAAACAAAGAACCTGGTCAGCATCATCTTCTGTGAGGCCGTGGCCATCTACGGGATCATCATGGCGATCGTCATCAGCAACATGGCTGAGCCTTTCAGCGGCACCACCCCAGAGACCATCGGTGCCAAGAACTACCACGCAAGTTTCTCCATGTTTGGGGCTGGTCTGACCGTGGGCCTCTCCAACCTGTTCTGCGGGGTGTGCGTGGGTATTGTGGGCAGTGGGGCTGCGCTGGCCGACGCCCAGAACGCCAGCCTCTTTGTCAAGATCCTGATCGTGGAGATCTTCGGCAGCGCCATTGGGCTCTTCAGGGTCATAGTCGCCATCCTGCAGACATCTAAAGTAAAAATGGGGGACTGAGCCCCTGCCCGTTCCGGCCTGGCCCCCTGCGGACGCGACTGTTTTAATGTTTATTTGTTTTGATGTTTTGATGTTTATTTATTTAATGTTTCTATTTCCTGATCGGGGGCGTCGCTTCGCCGCGTCGGGAGCAGGAGCCCAGGTGTATAGAACCATCCCTGCTGATCCGCCGCCCGCTGGCCCCATGGAAGAAATAATCATCTGTGTGTGAATTCGGCTCCCTCCTGTCGGCCCAGCCAGCCGGGGGTGGGGGGGAGGAGCGGGGGTTTCTGCCTGAGTGTTCCTGGTGTGTGTACAAATCAATTGACCAGTGTAAGTCAGTGTCACATGAAATAAACATGGTTCCTGTCCCTGAAAAAAAAAAAACCTCCTTGTCTGAGTCTGTCTCCTCCAGGGGCAGGGTGTGGCCAAGCCAGGTGCAGCTCCCTGGTGCCGCAGCAGGGCAGAGGCGTCCATCTCCTCCGCTGGCTCCAGCCCAACTGAGCTGCAGAGCCTTCCTTTTATATTTCCTGCCCCGCCCTGGTACTTCCGGCAATGGGGTGTGGTGGGTTTGGCTCCGCCCACGAAGGGGAGTGTAGTGGTCACTCGCTCTCCAGTCCGGAGAGAGGCCACTGTGCGTCAGTACACTGAGCTAGGAAGTATTGCTAACTGGTTTAAAGTTAAAATAAGATTCTGAAATTTTCCATGTTTATCACAGTCTAAACTGCAAACCTGTTGAAGATTCACCTTTGAAGGGTTGAACTACATGCCTGAAGTTTTTACAAGGTGAGGTAGAAATTACGACTTTCAATTACAGTCCCTAAATTAGGGTTAATTTGTAATGAAAGAGGTGCCGGGGCTCAAGCAATTTTAAAAATTTCATAACTGATGTGGCAAGCCCAGAGGTACTGCGGCTATGAACTGCCCAAGCCTAGAGGTGCCAGGGCTCAGTCCTGGCAAGCCCTGGCAGAAATTAATCACTGTCTCTAACCTAACCCTAATTTATATAAAAGCCTAGAGCAAGGGGTCCCCAATGAACCTGATTTTATGAAGAAGATCATTAACCAAGCAAACAAAAGGCTTTTTTCCCCATGTCTGTTTGGTGTGTAATCACAGTGGACTGCCAGTGCTACACACAACAACCCAGTTGCCTAACAGGATTAGTTTGTTTTTCACTCGGATTCAGATATAATGGTTGGTTTAGTCAAATCTCTGTGCTTCCAGTAGTGTCATCCTGATGGACTAGTCAGTGACTGTAGCCATAGATGGAATGGGAGTGTGTTATCTGGTAGACCCTGGTACTAATGGAGAGATTTTGGTTGAGATTTTCAAAACAGTGGTTCTCAATCTTTTCTATACTGTGCCCCTCTTTTCTATATTGGAACCATCCTCAAACCTCCTCCTATCTAGTCAGGACCTGATCAGCCATAACATCAGGAGCTCGTTCACCTGCACATCTACCAATGTGATATATGCCATCATGTGCCAGCAATGTCCCTCTGCCATGTACATTGGCCAAACCGGACAGTCTCTACGCAAAAGAATTAATGGACACAAATCTGACATCAGGAATCATAATACTCAAAAACCAGTGGGAGAACACTTTAACCTGTCTGGTCATTCAATGACAGACCTGCGGGTGGCTATTTTACAACAGAAAAGCTTCAAAAACAGACTCCAACGAGAAATTGCTGAACTCGAATTGATATGCAAATTAGACACAATCAATTTAGGTTTGAATAAAGACTGGGAATGGCTGAGCCATTACAAACATTGAATCTATCTCCCCATGTAAGTACTCTCACACTTCGTATCTACCTGTCTGTACTGGGCTATCTTGATTATCACTTCAAAAGTTTTTTTTCTCTTACTTAATTGGCCTCTCAGAGTTGGTAAGACAACTCCCACCTGTTCATGATCTCTGTATGTGTGTGTATATATATCTCCTCAATATATGTTCCATTCTATGCATCCGAAGAAGTGGGCTGTAGCCCACGAAAGCTTATGCTCAAATAAATTTATTAGTCTCTAAGGTGCCACAAGTACTCCTGTTCCATTTAACAATATGGATTTAACAAAACTTCTCAGGATGAGCATATCAGGTCTGGGGGCTTGGACACAAATTTTCCATTAAAATTAATGGAAGATGTGTCTAAATTTTCCCATCCTGCAATGAAAATTTCAACCTTTTATGTTTATGAACATCATCCTTTGTATACGCTGTATCCCAAATTATTGGTTGTGATGCATTAGTTCATTCATAGGGCATGGTAGAGAAGTTCTCGTGGGTCCAGTGTCATGTTGCTCTGCAAAATTTGAGCAGTATTTCCACTTCTAATGTTGGCACACGGGAGTTTTCAATTTTGCGTTTTCTCAGTTACTTACCAAAAACAAAGACAAAAATTCCACATACACACTGGATGATTTTTTATATTATTCACAGGTGGAATAATTTAATTGTATGTAAATTTGTGGTTAACTTGACTAGCTGGTAGATCTTTTGATAATGAAAGCATCAGCTGCAAACAACAACAAAAACCTTCCTTACAGTTCTGAGTTTTTCCTTCATGTCTGATTATATTTGCTGCATATCACATCTATTGAGCCTACGACAGGAGGTATTGAAATGCAAAACAAAGTGCCATGTATGTCAGAAAAGAGGCAGCTCAGTTCCATTAGATTAGTAGGTGCTATGGTATTACAAATAATAATAAAGTTAGTACCTGTTACAAATAGAAGGTCTGATGGGTCATAGCAATTCTGTCCCAAAATATCCCCCATTGGCCATCCGAGTCAATGGTGTTATGTTTCACAGCATGCAAACAGAGAAGTTAGACAAAAACACTCTTGCTGGAAGGTTGCACTGTAACACTACTTTATTTCTTAGAATAAAAACAGAGAGAGAGAAAGCAGACTGCTCTCTGAAACAGCGAGGCACAACTCACTCTACCTTTCTCTAGGCTGTCTGTGTGAAAAACTGGCTCTGATTGCATGCTTCCCTAGAGAGACCCGACCCCCAAATAATTTAAAGTGATAGCTCTCAGTTTTAACACAAAGAATGAGGAGCACTTGTGGCACCTTAGAGACTAACACATTTATTTGAGCATAAGCTTTCGTGGGCTAAAGCCCACTTCAACAGATGCATGCAGTGGAAAATACATTAAGAATATATATATATATATATATATATATATATATATATATATATATATATATATATATATATATATACACACACAGAGAACATGAAAAATGGGTGTTGCCATACCAACTCTAATGAAACTAATTGATTAAGGTGGGCTACAAATGGATACACCACAAATGGATTTACACCAAAGATGAATTTTAACCTATATGTATTATCTGTTGGAGATTGCTAAGATATACATTGGTCTTTCTAAGCATTCAGTGGTTGGCAGCCAGTGGAAGTCTCTTGTAAATAATAAAATGAAGTCTTTCCTACAAGTAAGGAAGCCTGAGTAATTCATATTTAGATTTCCCCCTTTCTCTTTTTCATGCCACAATCCAGAAACACACTGTTGAAAAGTTTAAGGGAAGGAGTCCATTCAGTCCTGGATGTACATGCTAATTCACGTGGAACATGATTAAAACGTAAAATCCTCACTCTTTTGACATAAGTCAGACCTGTGTACATTGGAAATGAGACTCAGTAACTATCTGTTGGAGAGGAATAGTTCCTACTGCTATATGAGCAACACCCTCAGGGAGCAAAGAGACTCAGGACAAGTTAAAACTCTCTAATATGAATATAAAATTTGCCATACTTGATCAGATCACTAGCCCATCTAGTCTGGAAGAATGCTTCTTGTACTGGTCAACACCCTCCTCTGTATCAGCCCATGGACCAGGCTGTGTTATACGACAAACACAATCCCTCCCTGAGCTCCCCAGTTGTGGGTATTGTGGCTTTGCACCAAGACCTGCTCTGGCCAGCTGCTAGATCTCGAAATGGCACATGGCTAGGGAAGCTGTGATACCCCTCCTGAGCTTTAGTGCAGAGATGCAAATCTTCATCATATGTAGTGCAAGTAGAAGAACAGTCTGACCCAGCAGTGATACCCAGAGGCTTGTGCTCCTTCTCAAAGCCTCCTGTGTTAAATCTTTGATATATTAAAGTGCGTCTGTAACGCTGGCATGGCTCTTGAGAAACAGACTGCCAGCCTCTGACTCTTTTTCCTGACTTACGGAAATTTAGATTAATAAAAAGATCTTTTTAACATAGTAAACTGAGGTCAAGAACCACAGAAAGATGGCCATTTCCTCACAAGCCAGCCTATTGCCAATTTGATGGTGCAGGCAAGAGAAACATTCAGATGGAAACCTGTATATTAATCTCAGCGATGGAGAGGTATTATCTGAACTATTGCCCACATCTACATGCTGGTCCCCACATAATACACATACAAATGTCTTTGTACCACAGTTTGACATCTTCCCTGGAATTAATGACTTTGGATGGGGGTACTCCTTGGAAAAACCGTTAACCACTAGCTAATGAGTATTTCCAGGGCTGCAGCCTCAGGGACAGGGGCAGCATTTTCTCAAGGTAGCATTTTTAGGAATGACTTAAGAAGCCTAATGGTTGAGCTGTCCCTCGGTAGCTAAAAAGGTGAAGGAAGAAGAGATGATCTCCATTCATCTCTTCCTCCTAGTAGAAGGAAGTAGGAAGACAGGCACTTCCTCTGGCATTCATAAGACTGGCTATCTTGTGCTATATCAAGAAGTGCTATGGAGGTTCAAAGGAAATTGGATGTGATAACAAGGATCCTGTTAAATGAGTTGTGTATAGTGTCTAAAAGGGCTGAAATAGTAATGGGTCATGGAACAATTACTCAGACTTGGAAGGTTTTGTTTGTTTGTTTGTTTTTTGTTACAAATGGAATCCCTTTTTTTGCACCTCCCCCCACCAACTCACTCAATTTCATTACTTTTAACAAATCCTCTTATGCGTTTTATTTTTAAAGACAGAGACCATTTCTATAGAAATATGGGTCCAATCTGTGCTATAGTTGCCTTTGAAAGCTGAGGTTTGAAATTAGCCATTTACATTTTCAAAGAGAAGTTTTTAATTGGCCTTTTTTTTTCAAATTATGCAGAAAGTGAAATATGAGGGGCAACGAATTGCCTGTGTGGAAGCAGAGACAATGAAAAGTTCCACCACAGATTTTTCAGAAAAATATTTGCTCATGTCTCTAAAATACATTGACAGTTTTCTTCCACTGATTCTTCATGGTTTCCCCATAAATGATAATGAATTTTACTTGTTTTTATTTTTAAATACTTGGCTCTTTGTTTAGCTGTTGTTCTTTTTTTAATGAGAGGGAAACCATTTTCTACTACACTTTGCCTTTTCTCCACCCCCAGTTCAGAATCAAAAACATAATTTGATTCAGACAGGTATACAATCTTGATACTGATACAGACACACACACAATCAGCTGTCATGAATTAAACCCTATTTTTCCCTAACCCCAAATAAACAGCCTGCATTTGATTGTAATAAAACACTTGTCATTTCATGGATGGCATGTTAGAGTTTTTCTTTTGAACAGTTTTATTGGAATTCTTTGGACTAAATATGCTGTGGCTTTTTGATAGCTTCATTAAAGAGCAGAAACCAATAATGAAACCGAAAGGATGTGAAGGACTCCAAAGAGTTTGTAGTACAAAGCATAGAACTATCTTACATGGTTTTCAGTTTGGAAGCTATTCCAGCTTCAGATGCCCCTTGAAATTTATCATGTTGTAGTAACTTGGGGCCAAAGTTTGAAGTACTCACTGAAGCAAGAAACCCATTAACTTTATTTGGAGTTTGCCTAATAAAGACTGAGGGCCATGGATCAGGTTCTACTGTCATTTACACCAGTGCGAATCTGGAGTAACCCCAAGGAATTGCTTAGCATTATACCAGATTTACAGTGAGGTAAGTAAGATCTGAAAAGACTACGAACCTCAGAATGTGGCTCCTGATTATTATATGTCACGGAGTGTGGGGGGCACAAGGCCCTGCACCCCCGGCTTCCTGCGATTCACCATGACTCTCAGCCAGCCAGTAAAGCAGAAGGTTTATTTCGACGACAGGAACACAGTCCAAGACAGGTCTTGCAGGCGCAAACAACAGGACCCCCCCCAGTTAGGTCCATATTGGGGTCCCAGGGGCACCACAGCCCCACTGGGGGTGTCAGAGCCCCGTCTGGGCTCCCCTCCATTACACCAGCCAGCTCCTGAAACTCTCACTCTCTCCAGCGTCTCCTCCCCCAGCCTTTGTTCAGTTTTCCGGGCAAAGGTGTCATCTGACCTCCAACTCCTTCCTGGGTTCTCACGTTACATGCTCAGGTATCCTCCCTCAAGGCCAGTCTTCCATCCCCCAATGCAGACCGTCTTAGCCAAACTCCCCACTCAGCATTCAAAGACCACATTAAGAACAGTCCCAGTTTGTCACATTATGTAACAACAATATGTCTCCAGAAAAGTCTTATTACAACTAATCACAGTTTATATTTAAAACTGTCTATTCTGATGCTAATTTATAGTTGCTTTTATGAAGTGTAAGATTTTGCTTCTTTCTCTTTAAGTCTCAGAGTAGAGGATGTCCAAACTGCAGGCTGATCGGTAAATGTGGCCAACAGAATCTTAAACTACAGCGTGTGACTTCCATCTCCTGGTAAATGTGGAGTAAGGTCAAAGCTCAGGTTTTCTGGCCTCATCCTGAATCTAATGAAATCAAAAGCAAAACTCCCATTGACTTGCATGGGAACAAAATCAGGTCTTTAATTACTAGCGAAGTTGTACAGGAAGCAGTTTACTTTCATCCGTCAAGGAAGATACCAATACCAGAAATGCTTATGCACAGGGCCGGCTCCAGGCACCAGCTTAACAAGCAGGTGCTTGGGGCGGCCAAGGGAGAGGGGCGGCATCTGCGGCAATTCGGGGGCGGCAGGTCCCTCACTCCCTCTAGGAGCGAAGGACCTGCCGCTGAACTGCCGCCGCCGATCGCGGCTCCCCCCTCCCCCCCAATTGCCGCCGCCGATCGTGGCTTTTTTTTTTTTTTTTTGCTTGGGGCGGCAGAAATGCTGGAGCTGGCCCTGCTTATGCCCATGTGCATTAGATTATCTTTTCAAACTATAACGAGGGGTCCTTGTGGCGCTTTAGAAACTAACAAATTTATTTGGGCATAAGCTTTCATGGGCTAAAACCCACTTCATCAGATGCATGGAGTGGAAAATACAGTAGGCAGACTATGTATACACAGTACATGAAAAGATGGGAGTTGCCTTACCAAGTGGGGGGGTCAGTTCTAATGAGACAATTCAATTAAAGTGGAAGTGAGCTCTTATCAACAGGAGGAAAAATCACTTTTGTAGTGGTAATCAGGGTGGCCCATTTCAAACAGTTGACAAGAATGTGTGAGTAACAGTAGGGGGAAATAAGCATGGGGAAATTAGTTGTTAGTTTTTGTAGTGACCCATCCACTCCCAGTCTTTAGTCAGGCCTAATTTGATGGTGTCCAGTTTGCAAATTAATTAATTTACTCCTATTAATGTCAAAATAGCATCAGACTTGCCCATGGGATGGAATCTCCATTTTCTGAACAACTCTACTGATAAGTCATAGTGGGAGTCATGCCCAACCTTCTCTGTCATGATACAGAGCTTTTGAGGTTATGATCAGTGGAAGTGAAGAGGGGAAGAAATTGAGGAGGACCTAAACATAAAAAAACACACTTTCTAATCAGTTGGTTACCTTCCAAAGACCTGTGCCTGGTATTTGATAGCCTAAATTTACATTAGAATCAACCCAATTTACTTTCCCTTTCACATTTTACTGTGTTGGACTGTAGCCCACTCTTATGGCTCATCTGACGGGATGTGAATTATCTCTATGCAGGCTTGACATAACCTTGTGCAATGTGACGTAATGTTCCAGAAAGGCTGAATTAAAAAAGAAACCATACTTATTAACAGGAAAGGAAACAGCCCCCGTTGACAACTGGTGGCTGGAAATCAAGGGGCACTTTCTCAGAAAAATCGTTTAGGACTATATAAATTACTATTATTTATTCAGGGGGAAGAAATACCTAATGAACCTATAACTAGAATCAGCTGGCTAAGTAAACTACAAGGGACAGGTATTTGTGTATCACTGCCAGGTAGATTCAGGCAGCAAGGGCTCAAACCCGCTCCCAATGGCATCAATCAAACTCCCATTGACTTTGATGGGAGCTGAAGCAGAACCTAGAGTGGCATGTTTCATTAGTTTCCCCTCTGCAACAATGGAAGCTGCCAGAATACAAGCATTACCCCAATTTCAACATTCATGTCCCGCTCATTTTTCAGATTGCCTGTGCATGCAGCGTACTTGCACAAAGCTTCCATTCTGTCACCTCACACTAATAATACTCAGTCATCCCTCCCTCTCTGAGCTATTACGGTCAGACCTGCATTCCAAAGGCATGATTCGAAACCATATCCCTTTAAATTCCAGCAAATTGGAGGTCTGAAATCTTCACCGTGTGAGTGTGCGTGCTCACTTGTGAACTTTTTACCTTTGACCCAGCAGCAGCGCAGCACACGTTACCCATTCTCCACCTCGCTGCTGCTGGTTCACAACAGGTGGAAATAAAACACTGTGAAAGTAACAGTGCTACACAGTGACTGGCTCCTTCAAGGGGTGTTGGGCCCAGCCCCACCTGCTAATAATAAGGTGCCTGCACACTGAGGCTGTGGAGTTAAGGCTGAGGTGATAGTCTGAAGAACAGCCAGTCCTTTAAAAGGCAGTTGAGCTGAAGAACAGTAGAGAACAGGTAGGTTCCCACAGGCGTCCCTACTTCAGGGTAAGAACCCAGCTGCTAGGTAATTCTGAGGCAGATAGCCCAGGGAGTAAAAAGAACAGGAGTACTTGTGGCACCTTAGAGACTAACAAATTTATTAGAGCATAAGCTTTCGTGGACTACAGCCCACTTCTTCGGATGCATACTCTGTATGTATTATGCTCTAATAAATTTGTTAGTCTCTAAGGTGCCACAAGTACTCCTGTTCTTTTTGCGGATACAGACTAACACGGCTGCTACTCTGAAACCAGCCCAGGGAGTGTGAACTGTGGAGACTTCCAGGGTCAGGGAACTGGCTGAGAGAGGCAGTACTGCCAACCACTAGGGACCAAAAACGATAAGTCCGAGCTCAAAAAAGTTATGAGATTGGCCCCACAAATCACGAGATTTTACAAACATCAGCAAACCATATTTTTTAGTCCGTCTTTTGACATTTTAATGCCTCGCTACCCTCTGGCTACATGCATGTAGGAAAGGACTGAACATTGCAGAGCATACCACTTGGGGAAAATTCAGAACTGGGTGGGGAGGTGTTGGGGTTATCTTGCCAGGTGCAACCAACGTTGGTGGATTCCAGAGCGTGGCTGGGGTGTAACAAGCAGGATGATGGAGTCAGAGCTGCTTAGCACACAGACACTCAGTGCATGCATGTCCACTGATTGGCTGCATCCAGGCTGTGAGCCACAGCAGCAGAGCATTTGAAGCACTCAAGGCTACAGGGCAGGTAGTGACACAACCCCTCACTGATATGGGTTGCGCCCCAGCATGTGACACCAGGTTGAACCTATTTAGTGGCTAACTTGAGAACTTCAGTCATAAAAATTCAAGTAATAAAACAATAAATATCTTTAGAATTATACTTCTGAGATCTGAGGCTTCATTCGCTACATCTCAGTCTTGGTCTGTGGCTTCAATCTTTAGGCCCTTTAAACTAACACTGTATTGATTCATAAATTAAAATGAAAGGTAAAAGGGAGAGCACAAGAGTTATCTCACTATTCCCCATCTTGGCCTACTGCTTGCCTTCCGAAATCATGCTTGAAGTACATACATGTAGGTTTTTTATGGATGGTCACATGTTGGTCAATTGCTTAGCTAAGATCTTAGATACCAATTTAATTTATTTTTTTCCCTTTCCAATTTCAATTTTGTTGCTGTGAAAATCAGAGTCTAACTGCAGTGACTACAGCCAGACATATGGGGGTAAGCAATGTCAGGCTTCCCATACATCTCTGCCAATGTCTCCCTGTCCTGACCGCAAACCCCCCCTGCCATTTCAGCCCTTTGTGAAGACTGAAAAATGAACTGATACTGAATTCTGTGATACAGACAAATATCCAGTATATGGGGCTACTTGAAGATCATCATATTTGTTTTGCAAACTTACTATATCACGTAAAGTGCTGGTCTAAATCTAGGAAAGATGAATAGAATGAGAATACATTTTCTGAGTTAAAGCATTGCAGTTAACGCATTGTAGTACACTAATGACAAGTTTAAATCACATCCAAATTTTAATGAGTTCTATTACAATTTAAAGTGGAGGGGTCAAATCTCAGTTCCTTATTCAGTTTTAATTCTACCCTATTCCCACTGAAGTAGCAACACTGACAGTCCTGCTCTCAGACACATCAGTGTGAATCTGGAGTGACTCCACTGGCTTCAGAATCTGGCTCTTATCTTTTGTCAACTCTCTGACAAATGTGCTTGAAATTCAAGGGCCCAAGTCTTTCCCCTCATATAATCATGTGATCCTTAATCTAACAGAATGCTGGGTTTTATGGAAAAACTGAACCTTCCAGTACATGCAGAGGAAATTCCAGAGCAAACTCATTGACAGACATGCCTTGGAAGTTAGCTAGTTACTTTGGCAAAGACTCAGAATTTTTTTCTTTTTCTTTTTCTTCTTCATTTCCCCCCCCTTGTTCTTCCCAACCAAAGCCAAAAATGGAACCAAACAAACAAAAAAACCCACCAAAAAAACACACAAATTCTTAGGAGCATAGGATGCTGAAGACCAAAACAGAGCAAACTTGGCACTTCTGGTTGCAGCCCTCTTGCGGGTATTTGTTGTGTATGAACAGCGCGAAGGAAAGAATGCTATTTATGTCATAGAAATTGGGCAGTATGAAAAACCTACAGAATCATTGGGCAGGCTCTTTTGTGTTTAGTATGTGAAAATGGATATGCTTTTTTAGAAGATATTAGTTAAACAGTTAGTAAAATGTTGCAATCTTACTGATAAGCCCGATGTAGTTCATTAATATTCTAAGCCCTCATCGAAGCAAGCTACGACAGCTGTATCACATGTTACAGAGACGTTAGGGATCTACTTGAACAATGTGGGGGGAAATTCCTGTAAATCCTGTAGCCAAATGGCTCTAATCTGGTGAGAAGCTGATTTAATGGAGGAATGACTGAAGTGCTGTTGGCATTCTGAACCCCAATCAGTGCCAAGTCCTGGAAAAATGTGTATGAGCTCCACAGTCCGTAAATGCTTAGTGCCCTCATGGAACTACATAAAGAGTAGATCTTAGATAGATCTTTAAGGGCCTGATCCGAAATCAATGGGAGTCTTTCAACTGATTTCACTTGGGCTCTGGATCAGGCCTCAGTTGCATTACAGGCATTAGGGGATTATGCCTAGCAACCCCACTGTAATATATGTCAGCATTGTCATCCAAATTGTGCAGAGAGGCAAAGTACCTGCCCAGGGTCACACAATGAGTCGGTGGCAGACTTGGAAAGAGAAGTCATATCTCTTGACTTCCAGACCTGTGCGTCAGCTCAAACGTTATCTACTCTCCCCTTCTTGGGGGGTTGGCAGAATGTTACAGATAAATATTTGTGTAAATTAACTCAGTTTTGATCATAGTTCTTGAAATCCAATGATAATCGGAGAAGAAAAGCGAGAGATGTACCATCATTCATTAAAAATGTAACATACACACAAGCCTCCCAGCAAGTTCAAGACCATACAAATGTTGCATAGCCTTTCAGTTTCACTACCCTACACTTGGGCATGGGGGGTAATGACACTGGTAGACCTACATACCCTCAAAGCCACCATGGTGGCCAGATCTCAGATAAATCTTCACCAGCCTCTGTGTATTGGTGGTTTTCAGCATCTGAGCCTAGAATACTGTTCCGTCCATGATGGCAGACAGAAAATACTGGCCATTTGAAAGTGGCATTGTCTCACCCACAGGAGATGAATCATGGGATGGTAAGAGAGGAATAATGGGAATTGTTGAACAAAAGTCCCAGAATTCCAGTTGCTTCCAGTGACTTCCACTATGTATCCCACAGTGAGACAAGTCCTAGAAGACATGGAGTGAAGCAAAACACATGGGATGCCCATGCAGAATGCCTCACGTTTAGTGCGCACAAAGCACCTGCCATGTAGATGCACTGATTTGTACTGATGCAGAAAACAGTTGATTGTGTGTATGCAATTATTGCAGACTAATATGCACCAGTCAAGGATGCAAAATCTCAGTGCAAATTAACCCCCCTATGTAGACAAGGCCTTATTTCCATAGGCACTTCTGTATTGACTGTGTGAGCACCAGGCTAGCTCAAATAATGTTCCCCAAAGTAGGTGTTTTTGACTTCCTGTTTAAAAGCAGCAACTTTTGATGAAATCTGGATGATTTTTAACTCACTCTCCTCTCTTCACCCCACCATTCAGGTTGACCATGAGGGCAAAGAGTTGCCTCATCTTATCCCCAGATTTAGCTGCTTGGGACGTTTGAGATCACATTGTTGTAGATGGGATCCCTAAGATCTTGGCCTCTGACTTCTAGCAACAAAGTTCCATAGGAACAAGGGAGGGGAGCCAAACATTGGAGAGACGCACAAAACACATTTTTTCCAGTCTTCTCGCTCGCAGGCTGATCCTGGTTTGTGGCTTTTCTGAGTCATCCTGTAAATACTGGTCTCCTCAGCAAACCGAAAGAAAGAAAGAGAACATATTTGTTATTGCACAGGATCTTCCTGGCCAGATCTGACCTGAAAACACTGGTCACCAATGAACCATCAAAGGCCTTTCACATATCTAGCAGCTGCAGGGAGGATTACTGTAAGCACTTCTATCACTTTGACACCTCAGCGGTGGACAACGCCAATTGTACACTGTCGCGGGCTCTGTTGCAGGGACCACCTTCAATGCTTTGGCTCAGAAGAGCAGCCTTTTTCCAATTCATTGACACAGGGGGATATATATCTAAAAACTTGGCTGCGGCAGCTAGTGCATGCCTTGAGGATTACATACCGAGTGAACTTTGTCAGCGTAAGCCCTAGTCAATAGGGGGAATTAAGTAGAAAGACCTCTATTGTTCCAGCCAGCCTTCTGAAGGCACTGATTGGCAGTAAAATGTCTTAAGTGACAGATGTAAAGTAAATATTGCCTGTGCCAAGGTCTCTATATTACTTTGATTAGCTACCATGAATCAATCTGTTCTGTGCCTTGTAACAATAACGGCTGCTGTTATACTTGAATCCTCTGTGATGAAGCCCAAAGTATAATTGATTAACAAACTGAAGAGAAAGGTTATGCTAATTACATTGAAATATACCTTTAAAAAAATGTGTAGTGTGTGTGCTTGTGTATGTATACATACATATCCATGCATATAGAAATATATTCATATACCAAACATACAAACAAATATAACCCTTTAAACTTGCCAGTTGCCTTAGATAGCTCAATAACATTAGGCTGGTATTTAAAATAGTCTCTAGGATTTTCCTATAGTAAATGTAAAGTACAAGGAATACTGCACTACTGAGGCTACCCTTAACTATACATCTAAGGCAAAATCAGAAACGTTTCTAAGGTGACCACTTCATGTATGTGAGCACACATCATGTGCACTCTAGCCAGCATAACTACAACCATTATTAATGGTCATAAAGTTACTTGTTCCTTTTTAAAAATGCAGCCACAGTATTTGCTTTGATGACCTCCTTTAGCAGTGAATTCCACAAATTAATGATACACCATATAAAATGCTATTTCCTGGTGTTAGTTCTAAATTTAGAGGATCTTTAAAATCACTGAATGACCGCTTTTTCTTGCCCTATAGGACAGGACAAATAATTCTGAACATTTCTTATTCTCTCCAGGCTACATAATCCTGTTTTCTTGAAGTCTTACAGTTAATGCAAGCCCCACCATTCTGTATGTTATAAAATGAACTGATGTGACTTTATCATACAGAGTGAGAAAGGTAGAAGCGACTTTGTAGATAGCATGGTCTCATAAAACTATCTTTGCAGATAAAAAATGCACTAAATTTCCTATTAACAACTGATACGGTAGATCATTACACAAGGGAATGTTAGATTCAACCACCCTTTCTATAAGGATAGAGGTGAAACTGATTCCAACAATCTCTACCTTACATTTCTGTTTTATGGTGCATTACTTCACTTTATCCCCACTTCAGTCATTGCAGGCACGTGCATTAGCATAAAAATGCTGAAAATGAAGCACATTTCGGGATTCTCTTCACATGTCAGGTCACTGTTACAGCTTGATATGGGATGAGCTTTAACAGACAGTGAAATCCTGATTTCTGAAGCAGGGTCACAGCCAAACTTTTTTGTGACAGCATTTGAATGTTTCTTTGCAGGGTACAGCAGCCTCATGGTTGGGCATGTGCTACATCAGTGGAGATAAGTCTGTTAGAGTTTTAAAGTGGTTTTTTTTTTGCTTTTCTATCAAGGTTTCAAATTGTCGGAGTCAAACTCAAATATAACTGGAGCATCTGGGTTTCTGTTTGGAAATTCAGCATTAAACAGCTTCTCGGATTATTGAGACATTTTTCCAGCACTGACATCACTGCATCCCTTTGTTTTACAGCAATGTCATAAAATAATGTGGCTGTATTGCCATTTAATCCTATTAAAACTGGGAGAGAGAGAGAGAGAGAGAGAGAGAGAGAGAAACTTTTATTTGGAAGAACCGTTTTTATATGAGCTAGAAAAGGAAGGTTAATAGTAGTTAATGCACTAGCCAGGGGTTCAGAAGACCCAGGTTCCTTTCCCTGCTCTGTCACAGACTTCCTGTGTGACCTGGGCAAATCACTTAGTCTCCCTGTGCTTTAGTTCCCCATCTGTACAATGGAAATAAGAGTACACTCCTGACTCACAGGGATGTTGTGAAGTGCTCAGATGCTAAGGTGCTGGGGTCTATGTAAGTACCTCTATTGAAAATGCTTTGCAGAGTTAATTCTTGTACATATAGTCCTCCCTGGGCAATTAAGTGAACAACATTGGAGCCCAATTGAAGTCAACGGCAGTCCACCTGTGTGGACTGACCTGACATTGCAGGATAAGGGCCATAGAGAGAAACAATAATTAACTCAAACACCGAGTTTTAGGCACCCATATTTTACCTCCATCTGCTTCATTTTGAAGGCCTAGGTGAATTGTAGATATCAAGATTGAGCCTGGTGCCTGCTTTGGCCCCATTGGGTATGTCTACACAGTGAAAGGAAGTCCACAGCGGTGATCTCAGAGCCCGGGTCAACAGTCTTGGGCTCACAGGACCTTGCTAAAAGTAGCTGTGTAGATGTTGAGGTTCACGCTCTGAAGCCCGTCCCCCTCTCTAGGCTTCAGATCCTGAACTGCAACATCTACATGGCTATTTTTAGCATGATAGCCTGATCCTTGTTGACCTGGGCTCTGAGATTGCTCCCATGGGCTGCTGCCCTCTGTTTAGACATACCCATTGTGCCTTTCCAGAAATGCAAAGGAGCCAGAGAGCTGGAAAATGTGTGTGCATGTCTGTGTAGAGGTGTAACTAGGAGACAGAGAAGATCCATGAAATCCTGTAGGGGCTTGGTCTTAGTGGAGGAGCAGAGAGAGCGGATAATGGAAACTGTAAAGAGAGAGACAAGTTTGGGAGAGTGCGGGAAACCAGAGAAGGGTGGGAAGCAAGAATGGAAGAATCATTTAAACCAAGACTAGATGTCTCTCTAACAGCTATGTTCAGTCCTGGCTATTGGGCTCCACGCTGGAATCACTGGTGAAGTTCTATGGCCTTAGTCAATAAAGAGATGAGACTAGATGGTCAGAATGGTCCTTTCTGGCCTTAAAAATCTGTGACTCTATGAAGCTCGAAAGGTCAGAAAAGGTTCAGAGAAGCATCTTGATATGGACATAAAATATCAAAAATGCATCTCAGAAGCTTCTGGGAGTCTCCTGTCTCTGCTGGTTGTCTAGAGTTAGAATACCTATAATACTTCCTTTTAAGGTATTTCAGAGGCAAGGCGTTCAAGAGTAGTACCCCAAGCAATAGCTTGAGTAAAGCGGATTTGTTTAAAAATATCATTTTTCTAGGGAGGAGTGGGTCAGCTGCAGCCCTCACAGAGCCCTGACGGTCCCTCCTTTATTTCCTGTGCTTTAACTGGTCCACTAACCCTAGAGCCAAAGAACTACATGGAGTTCTCTTCAGAGCCAGGCTTCCCAGCTTTACATGTTTGACCTTTATGACATTGTGTTATTTGTCTTGCAGCACCGCACAATGGGAAGGCATAATGTGATGACCTTGTGCCAATGAGGAAAGAAGGCTAAGAATAA
This sequence comes from Chrysemys picta bellii, assembly GCF_011386835.1. Lineage (NCBI taxonomy): Eukaryota > Metazoa > Chordata > Testudines > Emydidae > Chrysemys > Chrysemys picta. Next base: position 37,543,575 of record NC_088804.1, on the reverse strand, counting down.
TATCTTATAAGTCTAGTCGTCAGATTCAAGCACCAAGCTCATCGTCTCTTTAGCACATCTGGCCCTATTTGCAAGAGTGGGAGGAGATGCTAGAAATGGTGTAAAACTCAAGCCTCCCCAAGTGACTGAGCAGATCCCAAGGCCACCATGCTGGCATTCATGCAGAGGCCATTTTATTACCTTTAACATTATTGTCTGCACCACTAATAACTGCTTGGTTAGTATATTGGTTCCTATGTGACAAATTTATCTACAGAATTAGCTGGGGTGCCCCACATGCATTTTTGGAATGACTGTTACGGTAAAATCATTAAGGCCACCCATCCCACCAACATCTGATCTTCCTAATGGTTTGGCTTTGATTAAAAGGAGGCATTACCAATAAGGAGCTGCAAATTTTCAGATGCTCCTAAAAACTGCTATTTCTCAGTGGTCTTCAGCAGCTGTCGACCACAACTCTAACCAAAGTTCTATTAAGTATGCTATTTATTTACTGCCGCTCCACAGTGACTATGCTTATTTAGCTTGCTGCATTAAGCGTATTTTCCGATCAAGTCAGTAGGCCAAATGGCCATAGAAATGTCTGATTAGATGGATTTTTCTATCCTTTTTCTTGTTTTCTTGCATATAACTGTAGCCTTCCAAAGGCTATGTAGGTGGTGAACTGGAGGGATCCAAACGGCAGGAAAATAAATAACTGAATTTTTTTATTATAGGTGGATGGATTTCTTTTCATCATTTTGTGGGTGGCTGCATTTTTCACATGGTCAATACACCCAAGGCAAATTACAAGACGGAGGTAATGTGACAGTTTTCATCAAAGTTTAGATAGATTTCCTTCTGAAATATACTCTCTTGGGGATGGCCCCGCACAGTGAAAAACGGCTGCAAGTTCATATAAATAAAAGGGCAGCACGCCAGAACAAACAGAACTGCACAGCTCTCCCTGTGACATGGAATTCTCTATACCTTCAGTTCCTGCGGCTCTCTCTGCCTGCAAGCCAAAATCTGGTTTTGTTCTGGAAAACAGAGCGGGTGGGACAGAGCATTGTTAATACAATCTGCAGCATTCAAAGACTTATTTGTGCACCTTAAAAGGAAGATTGAACTGAGGTGGACCTATTTTTTTCCCCCAAAACACAGATGGATTTAGAAAGGCTCCTTTATAGATAATATACATCGTAATTTCTTTACACAGAGCATTTACATTTACAGTACAAAAGCTTCTATCAAAAATAGTACAGAGCTTCACAGATACAGCTCTGATTTGTGATTCAGTCTTAGGACTTTTTACTATCTGGCTCAGAAAGACGTTAATGTTGTGAGTTGAGCAGCAGACCTGCAGTAATGACGACTGCCCAGCAAAATAGGAGACAAGGGACTGCCAACCACTATCGGGTCAATGACTAGGGCGGCTAGGCACTATGACAATACAAATATTAACTACTAATGATAAGCTGGCTTGTTGAGGTGAAAACCCCAAATTAGATGTGCACAAAAGGGTTCTTTTGACCGTGCATGTGTGGGAAAGCATTTAACGGAAACTGGAAAATGTAACTCCTTGGGAAGGTAGTGTGGTCAGTCTGGACTGCTCAGAGACGCTCGTAGCAACTCCCAAAATCCAAGGACAATATGTTCTGCCTAATACAGATGGGCCTGAGCAGTAAATGTTGGTAACAGGCTTGAATCTGATTTTGGAAACTATCACCCACATCATCACCAAAAAAGCTCAGATTCAGAGTCCTGGTTCAGACCTATCTGCTTTCCATAGCTAAAATATAACATGACTGCTTCATAGGTTTATTCCACAACCTATGCAGTATGGGATATACTCTTAAAGAGAAAGCCTATTTACAATTTAAGTACAGCATAGTTTATAGTCAAATTGCAAACAAGGATCAGTCAAATTATAGGTTCTGGATAAATTATTTCACCAATGTAATCCCCTTTTTCCATATTGCTAAAATGTCTATGAATGAGTCCTGATTTTTCACACTGTAGTAGTTATTTGCAAGTATTTGTTGGACAGATATTGGGTACAAATGTCAGAGGATGACAGTTCATGAATACTTTGGCTATTATTCTTAATTATTTGTGGTGTGTGATTGGTCACCTAAATCACATGTCATTAGTTCTGCTTCCTGATTGCATGAGCGCAATCTTTAAAACAGGAGAATAGAGATAAATGAACGGTGAATAGCAAATCTCCAACAGTGAACATTGAACAGGAAATACTATTGTTTGAGCACAAATGTCCTTGTTTCATTGCAAAACTAGTGTCCACATCTGTTTTCCAAACATTCTTGCAGGTATAAATCTCTTTGGTGCATTAGCACTTATCATCTTTGCAGGAGAAGTGCATTTTAAGAAGGTTTTTCATAGATTCTAGGACTGGAAGGGACCTCGAGAGATCATCGAGTCCAGTCCCCTGCCCTCATGGCAGGACCAAATACTGTCTAGACCATCCTTGATAGACATTTATCTAACCTACTCTTAAGTATCTCCAGAGATGGAGATTCCACAACCTCCCTAGGCAATTTATTCCAGTGTTTAACCACCCTGACAGTTAGTAACTTTTTCCTAATGTCCAACTTAAACCTCCTTTGCTGCAGTTTAAGCCCATTGCTTCTTGTTCTATCCTTAGGGGCTAAGATGAACAAGTTTTCTCCCTCCTCCTTATGACACCCTTTTAGATACCTGAAAACTGCTATCATGTCCCCTCTCAGTCTTCTCTTTTCCAGACTAAACAAACCCAATTCTTTCAGCCTTCCTTCATAGTTCATGTTCTCAAGACCTTTAATCATTCTTGTTGCTCTTCTCTGGACCCTCTCCAATTTCTCCACATCTTTCTTGAAATGCGGTGCCCAGAACTGGACACAGTGCTCCAGCTGAGGCCTAACTAGCGCAGAGTAGAGCGGAAGAATGACTTCTCGTGTCTTGCTCAAAACACACCTGTTAATGCATCCCAGAATCACGTTTGCTTTTTTTGCAACAGCATCACACTATTGACTCATATTTAGCTTATGGTCCACTATAACCCCTAGATCCCTTTCTGCTGTACTCCTTCCTAGACAGTCTCTTCCCGTTCTGTATGTGTGAAACTGATTGTTCCCTCCTAAGTGGAGCACTTTGCATTTGGCTTTGTTAAACTTCATCCTGTTTACCTCAGACCATTTCTCCAATTTGTCCAGATCATTTTGAATTATGACCCTATCCTCCAAAGCAGTTGCAACCCCTCCCAGTTTGGTATCATCTGCAATCTTAATAAGCGTACTTTCTATGCCAATATCTAAGTCATCGATGAAGATATTGAACAGAGCCGGTCCCAAAACAGACCCCTGTGGAACCCCACTTGTTATTCCTTTCCAGCAGGATTGGGAACCATTAATAACTACTCTCTGAGTACGGTTATCCAGCCAGTTATGCACCCACCTTATAGCAGCCCCATCTAAGTTGTATTTGCCTAGTTTATTGATAAGAATCTCATGTGAGAACGTATCAAATGCCTTACTAAAGTCTAAGTATACCACATCCACCGCTTCTCCCTTATCCACAAGACTTGTTATCCTATCAAAGAAAGCTATCAGTTTGGTTTGACATGATTTGTTCTTTACAAATCCATCCTGGCTATTCCCTATAACCTACCACCTTCCAAGTGTTTGCAGATGATTTCCTTAATTACTTGCTCCATTATCTTCCCTGGCACAGAAGTTAAACTAACTGGTCTGTAGTTTCCTGGGTTGTTTTTATTTCCCTTTTTATAGATGGGCACTATATTTGCCCTTTTCCAGTCTTCTGGAATCTCTCCCGTCTCCCATGATTTTCCAAAGATAACAGCTAGAAGCTCAGATACCTCCTCTATTAGCTCCTTGAGTATTCTAGGATGCATTTCATCAGGCCCTGGTGACTTGCAGGCATCTAACTTTTCTAAGTGATTTTTAACTTGCTCTTTTTTTAATTTTTTATTTTATCCCCCTTCCCATTAGCATTCACTAGGTTAGGCATTCCTTCAGACTTCTCGGTGAAGACCGAAACAAAGAAGTCATTAAGCATCTCTGTTATTTCCAAGTTTCCTGTTACTGTTTCTCCCTCCTCACTGAGCAGTGGTATTTGAATATAATGGGAGATTTTGTTGTCCCAGGATTACAGTATCTGACCTTTTAAGATTGTCTCACCAAATCTAAGGAGAAGTACATTGATAGAGCAGTGTGGCAAAATTTATTCTACCATTGTCCAATCTGTATGTCTTCTCTGGATAAATAAGAGGCTATGCAAACCAAATGACATTCACCAGCATTTGTTTGCAAAGTTAATAAGAAGAATTTCCGATACTCTTTTTTTTTCAGCTCCGGAGAGCAATAAATCCAACATCAGAGCATATTTTTGTCATATATAAAATAATAAATAAAATGAACACCAATAAACATATAACGATGCATAATAAGCACATAAAATGCTTCTGAAGGAGGCATCTACTTTGGAATGCTGTAAAAAATACCACAGCTGCTAAGCCGCTCTCAAAGATAAGAGGGGGTTACAGGTTCTCTTTTCTTTGGGGATGCCTGCATGAAATTACAACAGGAATCTTAACAAAATAAGATGTATTAAAAACAGAGAGCAAATGGAATTAAAGCAAACAAAAGGTTTGCTTCACATATCTAGATTTACACTTCATATAAACTACACTAGATCAGGCACTCAGATGAATTACAGGGGGAAAACAAGAATAACAAATAGCTTACATCCCCTGAATGCAAGCCACTCTCTGACCACTCTTTTGCCAGACTGTCAGCATCACTTGCTGTCTGGATGCCAATTCTTCTTGTTGTGTCCAAAGCTCTCTGTTATCTAGCGCCCCCTGAACCCAAACCGTTTTCTCCAACTACCTCAATAAGGATTGGATACTAAAGATACAAAGACAGTTATTGATGATTAATGGGCGCTTTTCAAAGGCTTAATGATCCTGGCCAAGTACCACCTTTTACAGACCACCTGCACTGGCTTTTACTAGTTTTGGACAGGACTCTTGGTAAGCCTCCTATGTAGATTTTTTTTGTCATGAACTATGAAGTATGAACAGAGATCCAGAACCTCTGCCACTCTAACATATCTACTTATTTTGTCACCCAGTCCTGACTCCTCCGAAGAGATGGCACCTTGTTGTTTTTGCTGATACAGACTAACATGGCTACCATTCTGAAAGCAGACAGTAATGTGAACCTAAACTAGACTAAGAACAAAATAGTGCCTGGAACTGCTCCCTGCAGATCTTCCCAGAACTGTCTCCATGTGCAGCCTTGTTTCCCTTCACAATCTGGCTCAGCTTGACTGTCAGCTCGCTGGCTGGATGCAATCGAATCAGCAGTGAGGGTGGGAGGAATTTTAGGCATATGGAGGGCTGTACAGAACTCCGTGGTTCTTTTCAGCTTAGAACTCCAGGAGCTCTTTAAAGGATCAAGCCTCCTTTGACCCTACCTCACAGCTTAATATTAATATTTTACAAGGCAAGTAAGTATAATCATGTTACAGTTATGGTCTAGTGGCTTGGACACAGGACTGGAGCTCAGGTTTCCTGGATTCTATGTCTTGCTTGGTCTGCTGTCTGACCATGAACCATTCACTTGACCTCTCTGTGCCTATGTTTCTCCTCCTATCTTTGTCCATCTTGCCTATCTATATTGCATACTCCTCAGGGCAGGGACCATCTCTTACTCTGCGTGTATATTCAATACCTAGCGTAATGGGGACCTAAGATCATTTGAATTCTTCAGGTACTGCTACACTTCAAACAATAATTAATGAATGGCAAATAAATAAATGGAAATAAAGTTGTCCATTGATCAAGCTATTTTCAAGTTGGAGACAGAATCCTTGTGCCTGAGTTCTGAGGAACGACTCAGACCCCAGGGAAGCTGAAATGTTCATAGTCTTATTTTTATTATTATTATTATTCTGCAGATGTTGACATGCAAGAACTAAAATATTCTTTGTGTGATTCCATCAGGATGCATTTCAGGGGCATGCTTTACAGATGGCTGTCTGTGTTGTATTTAAAAATATGCTGGGTGTGTGCGGGTGGGCGGGAGGGGGAGAGTTTAAAAAAATGTTCTCTAGATGTTGTAGTCAAGCTACCCGGATGTGACCACAACACAATTTACAATGCTGCACAGATCTCATTTAGCCAGATCGCAATCTGGTGATCTAATTTTATGATATAACCCTTCGTTATACCTAAATACATTCAAGAACATAGACCTCAGGCGTTCCAGGGTCATAACTCATGTTGAGCTAACCAAAGTAAACACATTTAGTGTCTGGTGGCCCACAATGTAGCTCCATTATGTATCAGAGAAGTCTCCAGGGGTGTAAGAAAACCCATAGTTTCTGCAGTGACTATTTTCTTTGTAATAAAGAAAAATACTCTTCTTCTTCAGCAACAAAAAGGATATATTTCAGGCCAGGTGATCCATAATCCCAACCCCCTGGGAGAATTCAGAACAAACGGAAGACGTTTTAATGTAAGTATAAGATGTGTCAAAAAACACGGTCTTCATTAAGCGAACGCAGCCCGCCAAGTGCTTAAAGTTGTATCCTTTGCATGAAAGGGGCTGAAATTCAGAACAGCAGACTGGAGCTGAAATGTGAGCTGTACATTTACTTTTGGTGCCAATCAAGGAAATTAATACAGCCCAGCTTGTCAGGGTTCCCCGCATCAACGGCAACATGAAAATAAAAACGTAAGCATAGTCGAGAGGCTCCTTGGTTTTTTGAAAAAAGGAGATTGCCCTAAAAATATGGTGCGGATTAACCATTTTCTTGTGATCTTCTTGAGTGGGTGTGTATGTGGGGAGGCGGGGTATTTGCGCTTCAAAAGGAAAATATTTAGAGTTTGTACATAACCATAGCCGAGAAAAATTGTTCAAGATCTAAATACCATGACTACATGAATTAGGCTGACGACATCTGTTGTGGCGGGTAATAGGCTGCTGGAAAGAATTATTCTATGAAGCAACTTTGAGTGTGCAATGGACACTGTTGAACCAATGCTTCTGAGGTGATTCCTCAAACTATGTGTAAAATAGACACAGCTGCGGACGTGCATGTATATAATACTGAATTTTTAATGGATGCACAGTTCATTACGACCTGTATGAGTTTCTGCCTATTTTTATATTAGTACTGATGATCAAATTTCCAGAGACTCTTCCTCTTTTATGCTGCATTATATTAAGAGGCCTCATTGGTGATACAGGCGACTGGATTGATTTGGAAGTTAGCTACAGTATTTGTTTAACATGCACTCATATTTTTAACCTCTGGAATGAGCAGCGTGGTTAAGCTTTAATTCTAAAGGAGAAAAAAATACATACCTTAATGTTCATTTAAAAGGGAAAAAATATGGCTTTAATCTACTATTAAAATCACCTGGATATTTCTATATTGATGCTTTTGAATTAAAATTCAATTGTTGATAGCCGTAGTGATGGTGCTGATATGCAAAGAGCCATGGGCTAGAATCCTTATGCAAGTCTGTTGTTCCTGTAGTCGTCGGGGAGTAGTAAGTGCAGCAGAGCATGAAAACAAATCATCCAGATGATTAAGGAGAGACAGACTCTGAAGGGAATTCCATCCAGTCCCACTCAGCTGGAAGAATGGCTGTATCCATCCTGGGGCATGAAGGATATATAGTGTGGGGCTATGACAGAGATGCAGAAGACCCTTGACGGGAGTGGAAAAAAAAGCAAACCTTGTTCAGCGAAATCCAGTGTGATTCATGAATGTATTTTATGTTCTTTAATACTTCATGGAACTGCCGGCTGGAGTTATTCTCGTTAGACTCCACACAGGCTGCCACCAATGCAGAAGAATTGTGGTTGAAAGAATAGTATTCAGGTCCGATTGAAGATATTTGTTCCCTTTTGTTGGTAATACAGATGGAACACACTCAGTAGGGAACTAGTAGTGAAGCTTAACCACAAATATAGCTGAGGCCTGATAAGCCACACATAATTTGCGGGCAATTGAATCATGAGACCTGACATCACCAGAGGCTAAGCTTTCCATACATTACCGGCATCCACTGTCTGTTCTGCATTGCCCTGACGTGTCAGGTTCCTTTTGTCAAACCAGCTTCTCGGGGAGATCAGAGTCTTTCTGGTGCTAAAGCAAGAATAGAAATATGTCTCCAAATTACATACACGTGAGCTCATTTTTCAGCATCAAAACTGTGGTTTGTTAAGCATGAGAAATGTGGTTTTGAACGAGGTTTCCAGGAAGAGTATGTCAGCATCAATAACAGGATCATCTGCTATCTCGTCACCCTTAAGAAGGTAACCATTTCATCTTCAAGCCCAGCGTATTGCTTCCCTTATGCTGCCAGGGCCTTTTCAGGGCAGCCATGGGCTGTTTAAAAGCCATCACAGAGCTAAAGGTAAATTGCTGCAGTAAAGGAAGTTGAGATCCATTCCCAAGCAAGACAGCACACACAACATGAGCGCTCACTCACCTCATGGTGGAAAGTTCTCAGTCACCCTCCACACATGGAGCCCACTGCATTGGCTGCCAATTAGGACCAGATGGGGGTCCCACACAACAATCCAGAGAAGAAATCGATAAGTGATGCCTCACCCCACCTGAGAACACAGGCATAACACGACAGAGATATTGCTTCCCTCAATGACTGTGTTATTTTAGAGTTAAAATATACTATTTTCAGTGGAAGCAGCTCTCATACTTATCTGTGACAATAGCACAGCCAAGCTGCTTGTCCAGCATCTCTCTTCTACAACAGAGTTGGGTGTTAGCCTGTTTAGTAAATCCTGTAACCTAGTCAACCTCGTGTTCCTCTGCGGAGTCCTTTGAGCCCTTTATTCGTTGGAATCTCTTGTATTCTTTTTATTTATTTTTTCCTTTTATACCAAAGAAAACGTTTCAAAGACACTGCTCCAGAGGAAGAATTGACTATTCTCTTCAGCCAATCACTGGCCATTCCCACCTATCTCTAGCTCGCTTCAGAGAAGAGAGTTCCACTTCCTTCAAGTGATTTCCCCCAATAAAACAGACAAAACCCAGTTCACGTTGGATTGAGGCAAAGCATTGTTTGTTGTCATTTTTACAGGATAGGAGAAAAACAAAAAATAAGCGACATATTAAATGCATGAAAATGAACAGTGGAAAATGTCTCATCAGGTGGACCTTTAGTTACACAGGGAAGGAGTTCAAAGCAATAAAAGTTACCTGGCAGCTTCTGCCATTATTAAGCTGTCCCCTTTCAAATTAGAGAGACATCTGTACGCCCACATCTTGAATACTGTGTACAGATGTGGTCTCCTCATCTCAAAAAAGATATACTGGCATTAGAAAAAGTTCAGAAAAGGGCAACTAAAATGATTAGGGGTTTGGAATGGGTCCCATATGAGGAGAGATTAAAGAGGCTAGGATTTTTCAGCTTGGAAAAGAGGAGACTATGGGGGGATATGATAGAGGTATATAAAATCATGAGTGGTGTGGAGAAAGTGGATAAGGAAAAGTTATTTACTTGTTCCCATAATATAAGAACTAGGGGCCACCAAATGAAATTAGTGGGCAGCAGGTTTAAAACAAATAAAAGGAAGTTCTTCTTCACACAGCTCACAGTCAACCTGTGGAACTCCTTGCCTGAGGAGGTTGAGAAGGCTAAGACTATAACAGGGTTTAAAAGAGAACTATATAAATTCATGGAGGTTAAATCCATTAATGGCTATTAGCCAGGATGGGTAAGGAATGGTGTCCCTAGTCTCTGTTTGTCAGAGGGTGGAGATGGATGGCAGGAGAGAGATCACTTGATCATTACCTGTTAGATTCACTCCCTCTGGGGCACCTGGCATTGGCCACTGTCGGTAGACAGGATACTGGGCTGGATGGACCTTTGGTCTGACCCAGTATGGCCGTTCTCATGTTATTATGTTATGTTCAAGATGGATTGCTTCAATAAAAAATATTACCTCACCCACCTTGTCTCTCTAATACCTTGAGATGGACATGGCTACAATTATACCTTTCAAACTAGTTAGCATCACTTTCAGGCTATCAGAATTACCTCAGAGAGTGAAAGAAACAAAACAGCATCAGCCCAAAACTCAACTTATAGTACCTCAAGGATAGGAGTTTCATAAGTGCCAAATGTTGGCTAAGTCTGCACCCATTGAAGGCAGCGGTGAAACACTGCCCCAAACCTGGGCGATGTTGACTGGGTCCAGGGGATGACTGTTGACTAGGTTATTAAATTCGAGGCCACAGGGCACAGTCCCAGAGTTCATCTCACTATCCTGCATCTATTCAATGGGTTGTTTTTGCCTCTACTCCCGCCAGCACAACAGACATCAAGATTAAGTAAACCAGGGTACAGTTTTATTTGATAAGGGAGAACTCCCAGATAACTAAACAGATAACAAACACTGCTTCTGTGACAGGCATACACTGTCTTTCACACCGCATTGATGATGTCTCCTTTACCATTTCCTGCATCTGCGCTCGATGATGGACTGGACAGGAGTGATTCCGTAGAGGTGAGGTGCACCCATGTACACAGGCAAACAGTCTTTCCCTTAGACGTAGTAGGGCTCCAACTGGCAGACCCTAGACCTTCCTCCCCTCTTGCAGCATCCTGTATGGTGGCTATCAGATAACAGATGGAAGCTATTTCGCATGCAGGTAAGTATCCCACAGATGTGACCAAACCTTGGCTCACCGTCTGCCTCAGGGATGGGCAGCCCCCACTGACTGGCGGAGTGGCTTTAAATACTGGGCAGATTATATCTGTCATGTGACGACTGCTTTCCCGCTCTTTTTGCCTAAAGGTGCCAAGCTCTGACAAGTAAAGGGCTCCAACATGGAGTCCAAACAACAACTTCCATACATTCAAGATGGCGAAATAACATAACACCTACATAACACAGTGATGTGGTCATATTTCCCAACATGGCCAGGGCAGTCCGGGAATGAATGCTGGGATTCAGCTGCAGCACAGTGCCTAAATGCCCTGCATCACAAGGGCTTATGTTCACGAGATTAAATCTGCCCGCCCCAGTAGAAATCCCATAGGAGGGGAGGCAGTGGCATTGCTGTTAGCCTGCTTTTGAGTGACTCCTCCAAGAGGCACAAAAGCCCTAGCAGGTGCACCAGCAAGACTGAATCTGACCCAATAGTGCTTGCCCCACAGGGATGTTATTATGCTGAATTAATTAACATTTGTAAATCATTTTGGGTCAGATTCTGCTACCTTCATGAATGTTTCCTTGCTCTGCAAATTGCCCCACTGATGCTTACTCACTGTAGCCATCTGCATGGAACTTGGAGGGAGGAGCACAGGTCACAGGAGTGAAAAATTTGGAGGAGGCACTAGGAAGTCCGTCTCTGTGCACATGGCAGGAATGCTGTTGCCGCGTATCCTAATAGTTCTAGAGACAATTTAGTTTTAGGTCATGTCTACGCTAGCACTTATGTCAGCAAAACTTTTGTTGCTTGGGGTGTGAAAAAAAACTGGAACTGGAAAAGGTTCAGAGAAGGGCCACAAAGATGATCAAGGGTATGGAACGGCTTCCATATGAGGAGAAACTAAAAAGATTAGGCTGTTCAGCTTAGAAAAGAGACAGTTAAGGGGGGATAGAAGTCTATAAAGTCATGAATTGTGTGGAAAAAGTGAATAGAGATGTGTTATTTATCCTTTCCCACAATGCAAAAACCAGGGGTTACCCAGTGAAATTAATAGGCAGCCGGTTTAATACAAACAAGATGAAATACTTTTCACACAACACACAATTAACTTATGGAACTCATTGCCGTGGGAATGTTGTGATGGCCAAAAGTTCAAAAAAGGACTAGATAAGTTCATAGAGGATAGGTTCATCAATGGCTATTAGCCAAGATGTTACCCCATGCTCAGGGCAACCCTAAACTCTGACTGGCAGAAGCCAGGAGGGGAACACAGGGGTGGATCTCTCCAAAATTGTCCTGTTCGGTACACTCCCCCTGAAGCTTCTATACTAGCCCCTGTTAGAGACAGGATACCGGACTAGATGGTCCATTGGTCTGACCCTGTATGGCAGTTCTTATGTTCTTATAGGGTTACCATATCTAATAAATAAAAAAAGAGGACCCTCCACGGGCCCTATCCCCGCCCATTTCCCCACCCCACCCCAGCCCCGCCACAACTCCGTCCCTTTCCCGCCCCTTCCTCCCTCCCACTCCCAGCCACGCGGAAAGGGCTGCCTGAGTGCTACTGGCTTCACGGTTTGCTGGGCAGCCCCCAGACCCTGCGCCCCCGGCCGGCACTTCCCCAGCGCAACTGGAGCCCGGGAGGAGAAGCGTCCAGCCGGGGGCGCAGGGTCTGGAGGCTGCCCGGCAAACCGTGAAGCCGGTAGCGCTTGGGCTTCGGGCAGCCCCCTTGCCTCCGGACCCTGCGCCCCCAGCCGGGCACTTCCCCTCCCGGGCTCCAGCGGCGCAGGGTCCGGAGGCATGGGGGCTGCCCAAAGCCGGTAGCGCTCGGGCAGCCCGGCTCTTAAACAGAGCCAAAGAGTCAGGGAGGAGCAGAGCCGCCATTTTCCCGCACATGTTCGGCTTTTTGGCAATTCCCCCCGGACGGGGGTTTGAGTGCCGAAAAGCCGGACATGTCCGGGAAAAAGAGGACGTATGGTAACCCTAGTTCTTAATCTGGTCCCTGAGATCCTGAGATGAAAGGCGCTACATAGTATAATTGCCAAGCGTTAATGCTGTCATTTCAAATAACTTCGGTCATCCAACGTTCTTTTCCATTCTCATTGAACAGGATGCACTGTTGGCCTTTTTCCTCTAAGTACTAACGTCAGGCTTTAATCTTTTCAAGTCGTGGCTGAAATGAATGCAAGGGGAAAAAAGGATATGCAAATATCAAGATTGGGAAAAAGAGCTACAGCTGCCAAAGCATGATGAAAAAATTCTGTTTCTTCTGCCTGCTCCTTGCCCTGAGACTCAGGTTTCCTCAACAGTGGAACTGAATCTAATTAAAATAGGTTTCTAACATTGACTTCATGAGCTAAGGCTTGCATGACAAGACATACATAGAGCATGAAGCAGAGGCTCTACGCTAAGAACCTCACTAAACCCTCAATCCGACTGCCAAAGAAGTCAATGGGAGTCTTTCTATTGACTTCAGTGGGAGTTGGATCCAATCCTACATCCTCCCAGAAAACTCAATGCATATATACTGTTCAGCTTCAGCTCATGTGCACTATGTCAGGGCAGGTTTTTTGCGCTATAGTTAATGAGGGACTAACTTCAAAAAGGATCTTTTGGAGATAAGTAGCTCAAAAGTTGACACGAGTCTGAGCTATCTGCACCTAGAGTCTGCAAACTTAGGTTAAAGATCTTAGGGGATCATGGTTTTGTGGCTGTCAACCTTTACTGCTTCCAGGCAGGCTGCAAATACCATGAGAATAGCCTTTCTCAGACCACTTGTCTATATGAACATTTAGTTCATGGCAAGCTGGGCTGTATATTTACTACACAAGCCTGCTGCACACTGCGATCCTGCTCACTAAAAGTTCCCTACTGCACTCTAATCTGCGCCCATTTCCAAGTGGGGTAGAGCAATGCGCACGAGAGAACGTTTACTGCATAGCAGCAGGGTTCATGAGGACACTTGGTGTACTCCAGCTGTTAACACAGGTTAGTGCAAGCAGAGCCGTCCTTAGAGTATGGCAAATTGGGGTGACCGCCCTGGGCCCCATGCTTTGGGGGGGCCCCGCATTTGATGAGGAGGTGGGCGGGGAGGTGAGGCAGGAGTCGTTGGGCAGGTGGGACGAGGACTTACTAACTTCCCTCTCTCCCCAATGCCTCCTGCCCACCGTCTGGCCCCGCCGATGAGTGCCTCCCCCTCCTGCCCAGTGCTACCACCGATCAGCTGTTTCACTGCATCTGGCAGCCCTGGGGGGAGGAGAGAGGCGCAAGGGCGCAGCACGCTTGTGGGAGGGGGCGGAACTGGGTGAGGAAGAGGCAGGGTGGGGGCGGAAAGAGGTGGGGTGGAGGTGGAGCAGGGGTGGAAAGAGGCGAGGCAGGGTGGGGCCTTGGGGGAAGGGGTGGAGTGGGGGCGGGGCCTGGGTGGAAGTGGGGGGGAGCACCCCCCAGCAGCTAGAAACTCGGCACCTATGTCCCAGGCTCCACACCCCCCTAGGGACAGCCCTGAGTGCAACTTAGTACATGGCAAGCTGAGGTGTAATTCTAAGTGCTACTCAGACATACCCATTGCCCTTCAGCAGTGGAGGTTGGCGGGAATCAGGAATTACAGAGGCTTAAAAAACCGAACAAACCCTCCAACTTCATTTCTGGGAGGAGCTTTGGGTGTGGTGGTGAGGGGTGGTTATTTGAATCTAAATTGATTCACATAGCTCTGGCTCTCATAGCAGACCCAATGGAACACCTCATGTGCATAAAGAAAAACATGTGCTTGAGTGTTTGTACAACCAGGAGTCGATGTATTTATACAGTGCAATAACCCCCTATTCTTAACTGGGGCCTCAGGGAGTTACTGGAATATTACATTACTAATGGTAAAATAAAACTAAGTTAGCTAAAATGTTTTCAAACTTCAAAAATATTTGATTCAAATATAGGGTGAAATTTCAGGGCAAAGGAGAGGGCCTTTATTTTAGCTGCACCTGTTCACCCATCCCCTGCCAGTAACATGGGAAATGAACAAAAATGAAAGCATTGGGGATGAAAGGAAAAGAATAATAGCATTTAAATTGCCTTAAATATATGTTTTTTTCCACACGGACTTAAGTAGTGCCTATAACAGCAATGCAAATATAACGGTTAATTTGACAAGGCTGGATGAAAGGCTCTTTCAAAACCATTATGGTAGAAAATATAACACGGTTTGGAACTGTCTCCTGTATTTGTACAGTGATATTGCTTCCGTCTGTCCTTTTCTTGAATCAAAGGCAGACTCAGAAGTTGAAGTTCCTACTGTGTTATAAAGGCAAGAGCTAAAAAATTGCCTCCCCTTCACACCCTGGGATTTGCAGTTGGGCGCATAAGCTATTCACAGACATTGATTCATAGGTAAAGGCCCACTAAGGATCCTCTTCAAGGACCCTCTTCTCAAGGAAATAGCTGCCTGAACGCTAAAGAGCACAATTTATTATTCCATATATTTTCCCCTTAGTACAAAAATAAATTGTGGTATGTAAGTGGGCCAAGTGGAGAACAGGTGGTGTTAAAGCAGCTAGCTTCACACACTGATATTAAACCACATTCCATAGCTGCCAAGCCGTGACAAGTCCAAGGCTACCGTGGTGTCCTAGAGCTCTAAAAGAAAGCGTGTAGCAAGCTCTTTCACAAGGCTCGGTGGAAAACAAAGAAAAAGAGAGAAGAGCTGAGTGGTTCATAGGGTTCTATCACTTGTCCAGAGCGTGAGGATAAGTCACCATTGTACTCAGAGATAAGACAAGAGAACCTGGGCCTTTACATTCTGAAGCAAAACCATGCTCTGAAGATTCCCTCGCCTCTGTTTTCCAGAAGCTGGGAATGGGAGACAGGGGCGTGGATCACTTGATCATTACCTGTTCTGTTCATTCCCTCTGGGCACCTGGTGTTGGCCACTGTTGGAAGACAAGACACTGGGCTAGATGGACCTTTGGTGTCACCCCGTATGGTCGTTCTTATGTTTTTTAATCTTTAGATAGTGAGTCAGTTTTTTGAACATTCCGGTGCTGCAATTTTCACCCCTACATGCCAGAAGCGATCTATGTATCAAGATGAATACGATGTTAGGATAGGAAGTGTGAAATTTAAGAGTTGCTCAGCAGTCAAAGGATAAAGTTAAAGGTGATGATGGACAGGTGGAGAGGATACAGTTAGCAAATGGGGGGCTAAGGGAGAAGTTCACAGGGAAAATGAGTTCCAGTGCTTTAGGGGATGACAGAGAATTAAGACGTGGTTTTAGGGGGAACAAAGTCAAATTTGAGGAGTCAGTAACTGCTAATGGCAGGGTCAGACATGTGGGGGGAGGGAGAGCAAAAGAAGTTTGAGATGATTAGGTCAAAAGTGTGACCCTTGGACTAGGTGGGAGGAGAGAAAGAGGAGGGATGGAGTGGTAGCTAGGTGGGGAGGGAGGGAGGGAAGAGAGGTGGAGAAAAGATAAGGACAAGGTTTGGAGAAGTCACCTACTAAGTGATGAAGGGAGGGCTGGGTGAGTTCAATAGGAAATAAGATGATAGCAGAGATGGAGACAGTACTGGGGAAGAAATGGGTGGATGAGGCATGGAACACAATAAGGACCAGAGCTAGGCCAGAGCAAGCACATATCAAAAGACCTGCCAGATGTTGTTAATTGGTCTAAGAAGCACAGAGCCTGGAAGAACCATAGGGTGACCAGATAGCAAGTGTAAAAAATCGGGAGAAGGGGTGGGGGGTAATAGGTGCCTACATAAGAAAAAGCCCCCAAAATCAGGACTGTCCCTATAAAATCAGGACATCGGGTCACCTTAAATAACCAGAGAAGAGTGAGAAGGAGCCAAGAGTGGTGACACCTTGGACAGGCAATTCTGAGTGAAACAAGCAACAGGGGACATACAGAAAGTGAGAGAAACAAGCAGCCAGCTGCAGAGAGGGCGCAAAGAGGGAACCTCTTCATGACCAGTGTTATTCCCAAACAGCTTGCAATGAGAGCGCAGCCAAGTCTGGAGAGTAATTGACCCAAAATATTATCCATAGGGACAGTTAACCACAACCAGCATATCCAGATACAAACCAATGTGCCCACTTCCTTGGATCATCATAATCCTTTGTTGAGTGAGGCAGGGATTTTCGACAAAATACATGGGGCCCAAGGGCCTTGTCCATGGGTTTCAGCATCTGGAAATCTCAATCATTGGCACGCAAGGGGTTAATCCCCACTGATGTTTTGCAACTGTCTATTAGTAACCTCGTGTATTCCCCACCACCACAGATGTACTATATTTTGGTAATACAAATAATAAACAAATCATTTGACATCAATGGTTGGAAGCAAAAAAATGTTTAAATGCCATACTTTCCCTATTAAATGTTAATAGTCTCCCAAAGGCTTTCACTATATTACACAGGTCCAAGCTCTACCACTGAATAATTGAATCTTTAATAATAATACCATGTGCCTTTCTGGTGTGTATCTGAGCAGAGGAATGCTGGACACAGAGTTTAAAGTACATAGGGGACTGCATGGTTATCTGTACATCTCAGCAACTATTTTAAATGTAGAAGCAAATCAGAAAGGAATGTATCCCTATTACAATGTATTCTCTCGCTATAAAGCTTATTGGTGCACAGTCATATCTTTAAGACGAAGGTATTGTTACTTTAACTTCCAACTCCATTTGAGAAACTCTCTGCGTAGTTCATACTTTTTGCCACTTTTTAGTGGTACGGTGGGCTAGTTCTTCTTATTTCTTATTATACGGATTATTCTAGCACCTATGGGCCTCAGTCTTGGACCAGAATCCTGCTGTGCTCAGTGTTGTATAAATGCAAAACATAAAGACAGTCTTTGCCCCAAAGAGCTTACAATCTAAATATGAGACAATGCTGTTATCTTTAGAGGCCTGGGCTCAAAAATGAATCCTGTGTATAAGTAACTAAGTGAAAATGTCCTTGGCAAGATCATCGAAAAAATCCCCTACAATTGTGTGCCAGAGAATCTCTGCCCAGTTAATGAACTATTATTACTGTGTGAAAATCAGGAGGAACTGCACTGATCTCAGTGAAGTTACAGCAGTGTCAAACTAGTGTGAGAGGAGAATTAATGTGGGGTTTCTTCTTTTTCTTTTATTTTCTTTCCTTACACCAGGAAAAGATGATAAAGCAATTTCCTTCTCCTGACATTCCACAACAAATCCTGACATTTTGAAATTTAGTTTAGTTCTGAATCAGAACAAAAAACCAAACATACAACCAACCTAACCAAAAAATCATTTCCTGTCAAATGAAATTTTTGAACAAAAATTGCTTTGGTCTCATTCAAAACATTCCATTTTGATACAATGAAAATCTTTAATTCTGATTTTGACTTGATTTTATTATTGCATTTTACAAGGGGTTTCAGTTATTAGCAACCTCTCAGTTCTCAGCAAAAAGTTGCCACTAGGCAATGGTTGCTAATAAATGAAAGGCAGACCTGCTAGTAAGCTGCAGCCCATGCTCGGCACGTCCTCATGTTTGCTTCCCTGGCTGCATCACTGCAAACCTGCCTGCAGCCAATACTAGGCTCATCCCTGAGCTTTTTTCCTTGGCTGCAGCCTTGCAACCTGCCTGTGGGCTGCAGCCAGGGAAGCAAACGTGAGGATGTGCTGAGCCCAACCCCTCAGTGCCAGGGCAGGGTGCAGCCCAGAGAGCACAGGGAGAGATACCGCACAACGCTGCATATCCCCAGTTCCTCATTTCCCTGTGGAGCCCCTCTCCTTGCTGCTTCCCTGCCTGCAGCCTCCCCTCCTAGCCAGAAGCGCCGGGACTCTGGCAGGGGCTAGCTTTAAAACTGGTTGACTTTCTGTTCAGGATCAAACTGTATACTGGTTCTGAACTGATAATAGGTCCTAAGCTAGAAACAGGTGCCCCTCCATCTAATATATCTAAATATTTCCTCTCAGTTTCATTACAGTTAAGAGAAAGCTATATATGGGAAGACTGCAAGGTAGCCGACAATACGAGCATAGATACAGATAGGGCAAAACTGGGAAGAAACTACAGTTTCATAGACTTTAAGGCCATAAGAGTCCATTGTGATCATCTAGTTTGACTTCCTGCATAGCACAGGCCATAGAATTTCTGACGGTAATTCCTGCATCAAGCCCATATCTTGTTGTTGAGCTAGAACATATCTTTTAGAAAGACATCCAGTCTTGATTTAAAGATTTCACATGATAAGAATCCACTCCACCTTGAAAGTGAAAAGCTTGAATCTTATGTGTTGAGGAAGGGACTTGAGGAAAATAATGTGGCTGATTATGAAGCACTTGTATTTAACTGGTGAAATCATGAGTCCAGTGAAGTCAATGGCAAATCTCCCCAAACTCCTATTGATTTCAATGGGGATAGGATTCACTAGGAGGGTGGTGAAGCACTGGAATGGGTTACTTAGGGAGGTGGTGGAATCTCCTTCCTTAGAGGTTTTTAAGGTCAGGCTTGACAAAGCCCTGGCTGGGATGATTTAGTTGGGAATTGGTCCTGCTTTGAGCAGGGGCTTGGACTAGATGACCTCCTGAGGTCCCTTCGAACCCTGATATTCTATGATTCTGTGATTTCAACCAGTGTCTCACCAGAGACACCTAGGAATGATAAAACCTTAATATTGTTCAAGCCCTGTATCACTCTTGCCGAGAGGCTGCCAGTTTTGTGATAATTTGCTGATGTGCACAGCTGGAGAGTAGAATGAAGCCCCTTCTCCTCACAGCTCATTTTAATTTCTGGCCTAAGGAAGGGTGCAGACTTTGGTCTTCTAAGGTAAAGATGGTGCACTATCACAGAGCTATTCTATTCCTTTCTTTTCTATTCTATATAGGTTCTTATATCATGCTCATCACCAAAGTATCTGAGCACCTCCAGTTGCAGATTAAGTAAATAAGTATCTGTCAGATGGTGTTTGTTCTCTCATCCTCTCCCCAGAAGCAGAAGTAGTGTGTGAAGTGAGTGTTTTGTTTTTTATTTATATAATATAGTAAAATATGTATCTATGCACATGTTGCTATAGGTTTATGTTAGAGAAGGCAAGGTCAAAGAAATGCATATTGCACTTAGAGTGGAAGGTGGTGAGGTTTGTGATGGTCCCTAGTTCCTGTGGGAGTTTGTTCCACAGACTTGGACTGCCCTCAAGAAAGTTCTGTCTTCTGCACAGATGAGCTTTATTCTTATGGCAGAAAGTCCCATTTTACTAGAGGCGTGAAGTTGTCTATCATGGTCTTCATCCTGGAGCTCTGACTAATCTTTTAGACACCCTGTGCCCAGACCACTGAGAACTTTAAGATTCAAGGCTTCATGCCCCGATATATTGCTGTGCTGTAGTCCAGCCAAGAGGTGACAAAGACATTAATAATTGAGGTCAGGTCATCATTCTTCAAGATGAGATGGAGTCTCCTAGCCAACTGGAGATGGTAGTTAGTATTAATTATGGATGCTGCTATGTGAAAGCTTAGGACCGGTGAGGAGTCAAGAAGCGCTTCTAAGCTACAGCTCGAATTAACCAATTGTGGTTGTGCACTTTCAACCACAGGAGACTGCTTCGTGGCTGCAAACACCTCAAAGTGCTTTCCTCTGCCCACCAGTGCTTTCCTCAGCTTCAGCCAGCTGTTCTTCCTCCATGAACTCATTTCATCCAAACACTGAGCCATCTTGGTGGTAGTGGTATGATCATATGTGGGGAAGGACAAGCAGAGCTGTGTGCCATCTGTATATTGATGGCACTTGAGTCCATGTAGTCTGGGCAACTTCACATAGTGGCTGCATGTAGATGTTGAATAGATTTGGAGAGGGAATTAATCCTTGTGGGACTCCACAAGTGAGGGGTCTAGTGGTGGAGGTGCAGTTTTCCTTCACTACTTGTTGGGTGCATCCCACCAGGAAGGACTTGAGCCGGTTACCCTGGATTCCTGGTACCTGTCTCAGATGAGACAGAAGTATGTTATGGTCAGCAGTATTAAATGCGGCAGAGAGGTCCAGGAGGTTGAGAATGGATGTCCATCCTCTATCCACTGGCAACAGGATATCATCCATCAGTGCCACTAAAGCAATTTCAGTTTCATGTCCTGGCCTGAATCCTGATTGTGCCATGTCAGGATATTAGCTTCATAATGCACTGCCCAGCCTCACTGGTAAGAGAGGTACGGCTAATATAACAAATCCATGTGCTGTGTAACAAGACACAGTTACTAGAGAAATAAC
Organism: Chrysemys picta bellii; assembly: GCF_011386835.1. Lineage (NCBI taxonomy): Eukaryota > Metazoa > Chordata > Testudines > Emydidae > Chrysemys > Chrysemys picta. The sequence continues at coordinate 37,522,650 of NC_088804.1, read as the reverse complement.
ACTCGTGCACATATCCACTCAGACCTCCAGAGCTGGGACTATAAACTTCATACTTCATCTTCCAGAATGTAATCTTCTTCCATGTGGGCCCAAAAGCTCATAGCAGTAGTAGTTCTTTTATCCTTATGGTGGATTAGCTAAGACAACATCACTCACATACACACAAAGCCAGTACATTACACCACCCCTGCCAAAAGGTCCGTTCAGCACATGCTGCTTGACTAAGCACATGCCAGTACAACAGGCAATGCTGCCATCTCCCCTGCGGAACATGAGCCAGCACTAAAAATGTACTGTTGTTCAAGGCCAGAAACCTAAGATGCCATTAAAGAGACCAGGAGATCATGGAAGATGATGAGAATTCTGAGGTGGGGAGAGAACACTCCAAACAACTGGAAAAAAATAAGTCAAAATATTTATGTCCTTCCATGCCAATTAACCTTGAAAAATCAATTCACAGATTGAGCTTTTTTTGCTCTCTTCTCCTTACAAGAAAATAAATTATAAATATTAAAAAAAAATCAGAGACAGAAGGAAAGAAAGTTTTGGAGAGAGTAGCCAAGAGTTTTATTGCAAGCCCTGTTTCTCATTAAGGCCTTAGCAGCCTCACACACAAAAGCTAATTACTAGTTTTTTGTCATGTTATTTTGATTCATATTTCCTGTCTGAAAAACAGACGGGAGTTTTAGGCATGGCGCCAAGGCCAGGGCCATGGTGTAGCATAGGCGGGAACCTGCCGAGTGGTGGAACAGACAGACAAGAGTCTCTCTTTTTTTGGTTGTTTTGAGGAGGAAATGGGAACTTTCCATGTAGGCGTAGTTCGCTCTCAACAATTGTTGTTCTCCAAGGGTAGTGGAAAGAAAGAGATGTCACACTGCTCATTTCTGGTCAGGAAATGCCCCTGCGGACAGGACTTATGGCATTTCAATAATAATAACACTCGGTAATAATTGTGCTTGCAGTAAAAGGGAAAGTAATGGCTGTGCAACCTGTTCAATTTTAGAAAATAAATGAATTCTCCAAGGACTAAAAGACTATTCTTGTCCCTGTTATCAAAACACAGACAACATGTGGCCATCTCAGTAGGACCTATATATAAGTGATGTGTGTGGGGGGGGGAACACAACTACTTTTACTGCTGAGGATTTCCATGAGGTGGCAGCAAGAAAAAAACAAAGGTCCTGTGAATTGCTGGGACGTTTCCATCATATATCAGAGGGGTAGTCGTGTTAGTCTGAATCTGTAAAAAGCAACAGAGGGTCCTGTGGCACCTTTAAGACTAACAGAAGTATTGGGAGCATAAGCTTTCGTGGGTAAGAACCTCACTTCTTCAGATGCAAGTGAAAATATGATTGGATCTTGCATCTGAAGAAGTGAGGTTCTTACCCACGAAAGCTTATGCTCCCAATACTTCTGTTAGTCTTAAAGGTGCCACAGGACCCTCTGTTGCTTCAATCATATAGGAGCAGAGATCTGGGGCAAAAGTCATTCCTTGTCCAGAGGAGAGCGTACTTTTGGAGACTGACTTTGCTTTCTTTCTGGAAAACAGTGGAAAAAATCTCTTCAGACCTATTTCTGTCTATCTGTCTTAAGTACTTATATGGCCCCCTTTTCCATAGTATCTAAGTGCTTCAAACTTTTCAGTATATTTATCCTTACAATATCCCTGTGAGATAGGGAGCTGCTATTATCCTCATTATACAGATGAGGAACTGAGGGATGAGAAATTAAATGACTTGCCCAAGGCTGCGTAATTTCAGCAGACTTGCTTTATATCATAATAAGGGAGGAACATTCAGAGTGTGATAAGCATAAATGGTAAGCTAGTCTAGGGTAGTCAGGCTGGAAAAACCCCAGCGAACAGATCAGGCTGTGGTTGGAGGGCCTGAAATAGGGTCTGCAAGGAGCAGGAAAATCTGAGTGAAGGTGCCGGACTGGCTGGGAGGAAAGGTGGTGGGGACAATTTGCTGGGAGGAAGCAACAGAGGAGAAGCTCTACAGGGCCCAGGAAGCAGAGGACTTCAGTGTAGCCCAAGAGTGGTAGAAAAACTATTAGTTCAGCTATTCATCGGGATTTCATAGCATATCAGGGTTGGAAGGGACCTCAGGAGATCATCTAGCCTAACCTGCTGCTCAAAGCAGGACCAATCCCCAATTAAATCATCCAACAGATTTTTGCCCCATATCCCTCAATGGCCCCCTCAAGGATGGACCTCACAACCCTCAGTTTAGTAGGCCAATGCTCAGACCACTGAGCTATCCCTCCCCCCTTACAGTTTGATCTTTGGTTATCCCAGAAGGGGATTGAATTTTTAACTGATCTGGCTGAAAGCCCACACCATGGAAGACTTGGACAGAGAGAGGCCACCTCAGGTGCAAGGAAACATTTACAGGGGGCACTGGAGATGAGGACCCGTGCAAAGTATCATCAAGGAACAAGGGAAGCTCCTTGAGGTGACAGTGCACCATTACACTTGGTCTATAATTCATAACCAATCATTTATTTGTCAAATTGCAGCTCTTGCCTGTTTGCATATTTCCTGTGAATACATAATGCCTATAATAGTTTATAGCATATTAACAAGCAGTTTGTTGTGACATTCAGTAATCAAAATGTGCATTGCTTTGACTGGGCACATAGGTCACGTGGTGTGTTTATTTTCCCTGACTGGATAAGCATAACTCTTAGAGTCATGGTTCTAGTCCAAATATGATTAAAAATCAAAGCATACTCCCATGCAACTATTCCTCTTCTTTTTTTCCCTCAGAGAAAATTCCTGCCTAAAAACTCGCTCACTATATCATTGGTGGAAAGCAGATATTCTACGGGTATAAACAAAGTCCAAGTGAATTCATTTGAAAAACGGAAAGATTATGGGCAACATTTGCAGGATTTGCATAGCATTAATAATAGCCCAGGATAATAACCTCATTCTGATAGCATTTTTTTCTTTCAGAAAGATCCAAAAGCACATAAGAGCAGCCATATTGGGTCAGACCAGTGGTCCATTTAGCCCGATATCCTGACTTCTCACACTGGCCAGTGCCAGATGCTCCAGAGGGAATGAACAGAACAGGGCAATTTATCGAGTGATCCACGGTCATCCAGTCCCAGCTTCTGACAATTGAAGGTTTAGGGACATCCAGACATGGGGTTGCATCCCTGATCACCTTGGCTAATAGTCATAGATGGACCTATCCTTATCTATGAACTTATCTAAATTTTTTAATCTAATTATATTTTTGGTCTGCACAAAACATTCCATGGCAATGAAGTCCACAGGTTGACTGTGCATTGTGTGAAGAAGTATTTCCTTTTGTTTTTTTTAAAAACATACCGCCTATTAATTTCATTGGTTGACCCCTAATTTTTGTTTTATGTGAAGGGGTAAATAACACTTCCCTATTCACTTTCATACTATTCATGCTTTTATAGATTTCTGTCATATCCCCCCCTTAGTCATCTCTTTTCGAAGCTGAACGGTCTTTGGCTTTTCAATCACTCCTCATATGGAAGCTGTTCCATACCCCTAATCATTTTTGTTTCCCTTCTCTGTATCTTTTCTAATTCTAATATATCTCTTTTGAGATGGAGCAAACAGAACTGCATGCTGTATTCAGGGTGTGGGTGTACCATGGATTTATATTGGCATTATGCTATTTTCTTTTATTTGTTTTATTATTGATCCCTTTCCTAATGGTTCCCAACATTCTGTTTGCTTTTTTGACAACCGCTGCTAGTTGAGTGGATGTTTTCAGAGAACCATCCATACAATTATTGATCCCTTTCCTAATGGTTCCCAACATTCTGTTTGCTTTTTTGACAACCGCTGCTAGTTGAGTGGATGTTTTCAGAGAACCATCCATGATGGTTCCAAGATCTCTTTCTTAAGTGGTAACAGCTAATTTAGAACCCATCATTTTGTTTATATAGTTGGCATTGTTTTCCAATGTGCATTACTTTGCATTTATCAACATTGAATTTCATGTGCCATTTTGTTGTCCAGTAACCCAGTTTTGTGAGATCCCTTTGTATCTGTTCACAGACAGCTTTGGACTTAACTATCTTGAGTAATTTTGTATTGTCTGCAAATTTTGCCACCTGAATGTTTCCCACCTTTTCTAGATCATTTATGGATTTGTTGAACAGCACAGGACCCAGTACAGATCCTTGGGGGACCCCTCTATTTACTTCTCTTCATTGTGAAAACTGACCATTTATTCCTACCCTTGTTTCCTGTCTTTTAACCAGTTACTGATCCATGAGCTGACCTTCCTCTTGTCCCATGACTGCTTAGTTTGCTTAGGAACCTTTGTGCGGGACTATCACATCAGAACACACAATATGGGACAAAAATCTCATGTATGTCTTGACTAAATGAGCCTTGCTCAAAGGACTTAAAATAAGTGGAGACCAGTAGTGATAGAATGCTCACAGCAAGAGAAAGCCAGGTTGCAAAGCATACATAAAGCCAGTCCGCTGTACTTACTGCAGCATTGATTCTACAATAGTGGCTGTAGACAACTGCATTTTCTTCTCTGAGCTTTTTGACCAGTGCTTTGAATTTTCACCCCAATGTGAATGTCCCATCCTTTCTGGGTCACTAAGACCCCTGCATCAGTGGTATTGTAGTATCCCTGGCTTTTTCTGGCCCACTCTCAATTTTGTATCAATTTTGCTGGATTTTGTGTGTGTGTGTGTGTGTGTGTGTGTGTGTGTTTATGTCCCTGTTCATGACAGGACAACCAGGATTTTCCTCTTTATGAAGACAAGAATTACTGAAATGCCTCCACCTCTGGGGTAGAACACAGTAGCAGTTTAACAGCTCGCAGAAACAGTGCACAACAATTTAGGACAGAAAATTAAGAATATAATACCCAACTGAACGTGTAGGAAGAATGCTTGGTTACTAGAATGGAAAATTACCCAGTTTGTTACCTTACCAAAACACCGGGGCTAATATTTTCACCCTAACCAAAAATGCCATTGGATGTTAAATGATCACGAGTAGTCAATATACTCATTTGATATTTGATCTGAAAGCCAGCGCCACTAGCAGCACACCACATCCTAGCATCATGCAGTGGAATTGGTTCATTATTGGAGCATGCCACTTACTGAATTACCAACACCATTTCTTGTACCATGTAGTTGCATGGTTTTTCCTGCCGTGTCATCCTTCCTTATGGATTCTCATTGCTGTGATGCTTTCCAGCGAGACTGGTGTTGGCAAGAAAGAAGAAAAGTCACTGACAAAAACAACAACAACAACACTGAAAAGAAATGAAAAAGGACAGCCCTTGGATAAAGAGAAGCAGATTAAGAATAACAAAGAATGGGTTATAGGAAATGTCTCAACGTTGCAGCTATTTTGTTAGGTCCATGGTGCTTATCCTCTGTTAGGGAGATACTTAATTCAGCTCAATGAAACTTGGAAGTGCCATGAAAACAAAAGTGAAAATCGGGACATTTTATCTAAAAAACCCCCAATCATTTCATTTTCTGTCCTAGCTACTTTTGTTACTGATTCCTTTTGTACTTTAGCCTGCTCCTTGCCTGGGTCCTTGATGAATTAGATCAACCTTTCCAGTCTGTATTTAGTAAGCAAGCACTTTACAAGCAAATTCCAACACTGCAAACAGGGATGTGGAGAAAGAGAAAAGCCTGGTTAATTTTAATTAAGATTGCATTACTTTTCCCAGTAGGACCTCAAATTTAATGGTATTATGTTTTAAGCTCTTTGGCAAGTCTTGACAAAACAGTTTAGTGTATTTTAAAGCCATGTAAGAAACCAGTCCTCTGTTGAATAAAAATAAGAAGAAAGTGATCCTTCTGAGTGTGCAGAAATTTCCTTTGAAAGATGCCACTGCTGATTATGCAAGGCCACATTGAAGACCAAATTCTTCACTTTGTCTGTATGTAGGCAAAACTGCCATTCACGTCAATGGAATAAAGAACGAGCAAGAACTTTGAGCACCAACCCCCATATTAATAAGTAAGTGGTAAGTTTAAAGAATGGCTGGGTTGATATTGTATGGAGGTGGAGCACCTTTGAGATGGAGGAAGCACACAAGGAGGTTGCCTTGCAGATGGTCCTGAAATATTGGAGGTTTTTCACTCCTGCTCTCCACCCCAAGAGTTTCCTGAGACCATCACAGCTGTAATGGCTGCTTATATCATGTCATGGCTTTTCCTACCCTGTCTCTCTCCCTCAGCTACTGCTCAAGATGTCGACAGGTGCCAGTCTGAGGAGAAGCTGTTCACCAGAACTGATCAAAAAGTTTCAATCAAAAATGAAATTTCAACCAAAACAAATAAGGAAATAAAATGTCACCATTTGTTGTTTCCATTTTCCAACCACACCTAACTGTTGTACAAATGGAAACAGTGACCAGTGAAGATGATGAGGAGTTTAATAAAAATTCAAATGGCAGAGGAAGAATATGGGGATAACAAAGAATGGGATAACTTCTTCTGCCTTGCTTGCCCTGCCCACACTCCCGAAAAATCCAGAACATTGACTACCCCAGGAGACTGGACACTCATTAAAAAGTCAACAATTGCTAAAAGCAACTGCTCCATGCCATCTGAGATACCCCCTTTTCACCTATACTTAGAATGGGAAATGGCTGGGTGTCCAGATACCACTGTCAGTAAATGTTGACTTCTTAATGGTGACAAATCCAAAGCCTATTAAAGTCAATGGAAAAGATGTCCATTGACTTCACCAGGTTTTGGATTAGGGGCTAACATTCTGGTGTCACGGTAATTTTATTTATTACAAACAGGAAGGAGACCAACAGCTGAGAGGAAAGGCTAGAGTCATGCTTTGGTAGCAGCCAGAAATAAGGAATCAGTGAACCAGGAATTGTATTGACTCTCTGTCATCCTTGCTGCCATCATCATATGGCATCCGTTTTTTAAAAAAGCTAGGAGCCTCACCTAATCCTAGTTTCAGTAGGCAATGACAGTCTGAGAGGAATGAGTCTCTTTCTCTCTTCTCCGTCTTGTGAACCAGCCCCTGTTTTCCAGTGGTCTTAAAGGCAATGAGACTCCCCATGATTCATGACCCCAGGCAAGGTGCGACCAGGTGAGGGTTTCTACATGTCCCTCACGGGTCTGGAGGCACCATTCCAAAATTAGAAAGCCAAAACAATACCAAGCCTGATTCAAAGCCCATTAGAATTAGTAGGAGTCTTTCCATTGGCTTCCATGGGCTTTGGATCAGGCTCATTGTCGGAGGGAAATGGTACATTTGATCTCAAAATATTTGGAAACCTGAATCTAGAATGAAAGCTTGTTTGAAGCCTTAATTAAATTCCTGTGCTAATTTAGAAAAGGATCATTCCAAGGTCAAGGACACTGCAATTATTGCTTTAAGTTCTTGTTATAACTAACATTTTAAGGGCTTGACTCTTCCGGGGTTTTTTTTAAGTTGCTGTAATGATCCTTATTTAAACTATAAATTGAATTAAAAACTCCCATTTAATATTTCGTTATGATGTGGTTAACAATTTTATGCACCAGGCAGTTGCTCTTTTATTTGCTTACAATGTTGTCTTTAAAGTATGCCAAAACCATGCTGCTCAAATGAGTAAGCAGATGCCAAGTTATTAACAATTATTACCTTTTCAGTACTTTTTGGCAGCCTTTTGCTTTTTTGGTGGTCTAATAATTTCAAAACAGGGAACTTTGAAATATTACACCAAGACCAAACAGCACCAAGGATTGGTTGACATCCTCTTTTTTTGACTTATTCCAACTAGTTTCCTATTGTGAAATATTTTTCCACCCAATATTTGCCCAGCATGCAGTGAGGTTTGCTCCTGCAGCTAAAAGCTATCCTCCTGATGAAAAATAGCAGTTATAGAGGTCCACAGACCACGTCCAACTACTGTGTATAGCATGCAGAGAGAAGGAAAGTCAAAAACGCAGTGTAGGATTCAAAGGGGAGTTCTAAACTGGCTTTCAAAGTAAGTAGCATGCCATGTATGCAAAGTTAATGGGCCTGAATACACTGATGTAAAACAGGAATAACTCCACTAAAGTCAATGGCCAAATTTGTAGCCGCTGCTAAAGTCCCTTTCTACTGCCAAAGCAGCACAAAGCGTTCTTTAATCAAAGCTGAAGAGGCTGCTTAAGAATTGCCCCAGCGTGCTTTTCACCGACATAAGAGAAATCCTCACTGTAAAGCTGGTATTAAGCTACCCACTTTCCCTACCCCTGCTGTGTGTAGGGGCAGGGCCAGAGCATACTGCTCTAGGGGTCCTCTCCATTGGATATCATTCAGAGCAACCCCTAAGTTGCTCTACATCAGGGATCGGCAACGTTTGGCACGCGGCTCACCAGGGTAAGCACACTAGCGGGCCGGGCCAGTTTATTTACCTGCTGACGCGGCAGGTTCGGCCAATCGCGGCCCCCACTCGCTGCGGTTCGCTGTCCCGGGCCAATGGGGGCAGAGGAAAGCCGCGGCCAGCACATCCCTCGCCCGCGCCGCTTCCCGCCGACCCCATTGGCCCGGGACGGCGAACCGCATCCAGTGGAGGCCACGATCAGCCGAACCTGCCGCGTCAGCAGGTAAATAAACTGGCCCGGCCCGCTAGGGTGCTTACCCTGGCGAGCCGCGTGCCAAACGTTGCCGACCCCTGATCTACATTATTCAGGTGGGATTTTGGCCTCTGGTGGCTCCAGGATTAGGAGCAGATAGATGCCCGAGAGTCACTTCCCCCCACTTCTTTAGCTGCTCCAAGAATCTGATCTCAGATAGTCATACTCGGATAAAAATGGTCAAGTGGTGGGAAAAATCAGGCCCAAAAGCTTAATATGAACTTAAATTAGTCAGCCTGGAATGTTGGAGGTACTCGAAAGCGTGTAATCTGTTATATTACATCAATATTATTCTCCACAGAGTATTGTTTTTCTTAGTCCTTTAATTTTTTGGCTCAAAGTGAATGAGACATTATATATTGGAAATCATCTTCTGGACTCCGTATGGTTATAGGTACGTGTGCTTATCCACACAGGCATATGCTATTCTGTTGTTTTAATTGGTTTGCTACTGGTCACTTCCCAGTTCTCAACTAAAACGAATTTCTCAGATATTTTTTTCTTTTCAATGGTTCTGCTTGATTTCTCTTTTTGCTTCTTTTAAGTTATTATTATGAAAATAGAAGTGAGCAAACTAAATGCATCTCATCCTTTCTCACCGGCATCGTGCCCTCCGAATTTAAATCCATCACTCTTTGTTTCCAGTTGGAAAGAAAAGAGCTTGAACTGTATTTCATAAATTAGAGAAAAGCCAACTGGTAATAATACAGTTTTATGTATGATTTTTGAAAATGGGCTAAAAATAGTTTTTAAGTTTGTGGCTGTTCCTTGCCCTCTGGAGGGGTGTGTATATGTAAGCATTGGTATTTCGTATACTGTCTCTGTTTCCTCTCCCTCTTTCCCACCTTTCTTAAATAGCAATTAGCACAAAGCCGAGCCCATTAAACCACTGCAGAATGGAAACTATGATTGGCTACTATGATGACAGTCACCAAAATAGTGCCATTCTTTCATGAGTGGCAAGACAGCCTGTAGTTACTTCTCCAAAGTTCCAAATTCAGCAGATATGGCCCTGGCACAGTAAAGCACTCACTTGCATGAGATTTGAATTCAGCCCATATTGTTCATGGAGCCCTCTTGTGCAGTTTCCAGCATGCCCATCTCTTTCTAGTCTGATATTCGTTTTTTCTATGTTTCCTCTTATTTTTCATATATCCATCCTGAAGTGGTTTGGCTTCCCATCTGCTTCTGAGTGCAATACAAGGTCCTGCTGCTAGATGATAAAGTCCTATGTAGGCCTCAGATTACTTCTCTCCCTGTGAGCCATCAGGTGAGTTTGTTGGCATCTCTAGAGGCACATGTAATAGTAGGTACTGGAAGGAGTGTGTACTGGTCAGGGGCCAGGAAATACATGCCAGCAGTCTCTATCAGCTGTCTTGTGTCACACTTCTATTATAGTGCCCACTTGGAGAGTAGAGGAGGTCCATTGCTTTAGGAGAGTGTTCTCAGCTTTGAAACATGTTCCCTCTCCTGGCCTGGAGGATCTTCGACTGATAATTGTAGACCAGCCCTGCAACCTGTTCCAACGGGAGTCCTGAGTTCAGATGGGGCCAAGCCTCTGCAAAGAAAACCTCATGGGAGATTTCCTCCCATGGTGGCTGAAAACATCCAAGTGAAAATGCAATATAACAGAGAAATCATTGTTTTTATATGCTATTAAATTAATGTGATTGTTTCTTAGATCCCCAGATTACAGGGTTCCAGGCCAAGGAAGTCTCTGCAGTGCTCAATTTTTAGATTAATGTGGTATTTTCCCTAGGTAGAGGGAGTTCATTTGACAAACAGATGATGACTCAGAAATGAAATACTGATCAGTTTTAGTCAGTTATTGACACTGCTTTTCTCCTTTGCATTGTGTCGCATTTATTTTAAAGAGAAGGCACATTTTATCTCTTATCTCCTTTTGAAGTGATGAGTGGATTGAATTCTGCTCCTGTAACCTAAACATTTGGAAGATGTTTCTACTGCACAATGATGTTGCAGAAATAGAGCAAGATTTAAGAAGTCACTGGGGTAAGATCTCATGGAAGTTATTAAAGAGAGATGATCTACTACTTTTTACTGTGATTGATAGTTAGAACCCCAAGTATCCAAACTGCTTGGATATCGGGACTCAATGAACAATTAGCGGTTCCTTAGAAAGAGAGGTGAGATAAATGGAGTGCGATTCCAACAATTTTTCTTCAGTGAGGCCAGGATTTTTTATTGTGTGTAAAAAAATATGTGCAAGAAGTATCACATTTTGCTGCATGCATGCTCCTTTGCATGCCTTCTGCTGAGCACAGGACCTGAAAGTTTGCATGAGACCGAGGATTTGCCCCATAGACAGAACTACAGCCAAGAATGGGAACCCAGCGCTCTGCATCCCTGAGGCAAGAACCATAACCTGTGAAAAACTTTTAAATAAAATCTTAGCGGAAAAGAGGAAATTCCATTTGATTAGCTTTGTGATATGGTTCTGGACATAGGTTGTGTAAATACTTCTTTTGGATATCAGTGATTGGTCAAATGGCAAGTAGGGCTGGTGTCATGAAATTTGTTTTCCAGTATGTTGAAGGTTTTCTATTTCTCTGAGTGACTCATAATTATTATTTTTTCTTTGTATTACAGTAGCACCTTTTCATTCAAAGATCAGGGCCACATTGTGTTGTGGTGTGTTTCACAGACAAATAACAAAGAAGACAATCCCCTGTAGATTTTCCCTTTGAAAACAACATTTCCCATTTTTATGCTAAGAGAAATGAGACGAGTGTTACTGTCTATCCATCTGGATACCTGTCCAGCCAGCCAGCCACACCCACCCATCTGTCCACATCTGTATAGATAGATAGATTTGAGATATAAAAAGTACAATAATTACAAGTTATAGGAGGAATTTAAATCAGGCTATTTACCTGATTTTGGGGGTCTGTTCTGTACATGCCCACTGGACTGAAAATGTGATTTCTTCACCTCTGTTATTTGTGAGGATCACAGACAGAATTCCAGTAATTAGCCGGAGCCAATCATTTGAACCTGGAATGTGTATGTTTACAGAGATACAAACTATGAAGTTAGTATTTATCTTATTGTGGCAAGATAAACTCACCATAATAGTGCATTGCAGGAACAGGAGAATTTTTCACAGTACCGCAAGAGGTAAAAAGTACGAGAAAACAAATGCTAGGTTGCTTTGTTTTGTTTCTCATTGGTATTTTTCAGCAAAGCTTCATCAATGGGATTTTTTGAGAAAGTCACTGGAAATCTTGGGATCTTTGGAAAGGAGAAGAGTTACTTAGTGGGAATTCATATCCTTCCTCCTGTTCACAGCCCTAGAATGGAGTTTTCCATCTGAGGTTGAGCCGTATAGTTGGCAGTCATGCTTTTTCTCTGCCTTTTATTCCCTTCTTCTTATCCTTGTTTCTTGCGTCTTCCTTCCTTTTTATCTTTTTGTTTGTTTGTTTGAGGGTGTGTGTGGAAAGCCCTCAGAGCTAGTGGCCTAGATTTCCTGCTCCATGCTTAGTGGCAGGAAGGAAGCAAAATGACTGAGCTGATGCCTTCATATCAGCTGCTTGCAACAGAGCCGTCCTTCCTGATGTAACACTGTCCATTAGGTTGTTTCCATTCCAGAACATGGAAAGAGATGATGTATGGCAATTACCAGTTACTGTAAGGCCTTGTCTACACAAAAAGCTACGCTGCTTTAATGGTACTGAAATAGTTAAATGAGTACAACTCCTACTACAATGGACACAGTTATTCTTATCTAATAATTTAAAACTTATGTTCCCCTTGCACAGGAAGGGAAATAAGCTATACTGGCATGAGGCACCTTGATACTGGTATAACTGTGTCCACACTAGGGATCGTACAGGTATAACTACATCAGTAAAAAAATCCTACCCCTACCTGACATAGTTTTGGTATTGGTATAACTATGTGTAGACTAGGCCAGTGGCTCTCAACTAGGGGTCCGTGGCCCCCTGGGGGTCCGCGGAGCCCTGCAGCTGAAACCTGGTGCCCCGAGCCCCAGTGCTGAAGCCAGGAGCGGCACGGGGCTGAAGCCGGTGGCCCCCCCCCCCCCCCCCGCCCCAACCCAGGAGCAATCTGGGTCTGAAGCTAGTAAACCTCCCCCCACAAGCCAGAAGTCCCAGCGCCGCCCCCGCCCCCGAAGCTGGGAACTGCACTGGGAGCCCCCCGACCTGTACACATCTCCTAGCTACACCCCTGCCTGCACTCTGAGCTACCCCCCTGCCCGCACACAGACCCTCGCTACCCCCCCCAACACCCTGAGCTACTCCCCTGCCTGCACCCTGAGCTACTCCTCTGCCTGCACACATCCCCTAGCTACCCCCTGTCTGCACCCTGAGCTACCCCCCTGCCCACACACAGCCCCTCGCTACCCCCCCATACACCCTGAGCTACTCCCTGCCTGCACACATCCCCTAGCTACCCCCTGCCTGCACCCTGAGCTACCCCCCTGCCCACACACAGACCCTCGCTACCCCCCCCAACACCCTGAGCTACTCCCCTGCCTGCACCCTGAGCTACTCCTCTGCCTGCACACATCCCCTAGCTACCCCCTGTCTGCACCCTGAGCTACCCCCCCTGCCCACACACAGCCCCTCGCTACCCCCCCATACACCCTGAGCTACTCCTCTGCCTGCACACATCCCCTAGCTACCCCCTGCCTGCACCCTGAGCTACCCCCCTGCCTGCACACAGCCCCTCGCTACCCCCCCCAACACCCTGAGCTACTCCTCTGCCTGCACACATCCCCTAGCTACCCCCTGCCTGCACCCTGAGCTACCCCCCTGCCCACACACAGCCCCTCGCTACCCCCCCCCAACACCCTGAGCTACTCCTCTGCCTGCACACATCCCCTAGCTACCCCCTGCCTGCACCCTGAGCTACCCCCCTGCCCACACACAGCCCCTCGCTACTCCTCTGCCTGCACACATCCCCTAGCTACCCCCTGCCTGCACCCTGAGCTACCCCCCTGCCCACACACAGCCCCTCGCTACCCCCCCATACACCCTGAGCTACTCCCTGCCTGCACACATCCCCTAGCTACCCCCTGCCTGCACCCTGAGCTACCCCTGTGCCCACAAACAGCCCGAGCTACCCCCCTGCCTGCACACAGCCCCTCGCTACCCCTGCTATCACCCTGAGCTACCCCAGTGCCCACATACAGCCCCGAGCTACCCCTCTGCCTGCACACAGCCCCTCGCTACCCCTGCTTTCACCCTGAGCTACCCCCTGCCCGCACTATGAGCTACTCCCATGCCTGCACACAGCCCCTAGCTACCCCCTGCCTGCACACAGCCCTTAACAACCCCCTGCCTTCGCCCTGAGCTACCTCCTGCCCGCACACAGCCCCTCGCTACCCCCTGCCTGCACCCTGAGCGGTTTTCAAACTTTTTGAACTGAGTCCTCCCTTTCAGTTATATTTTTGGTTGCATCCCCCCACAGCCCAGACAGGCTGGGTGGCCTGCTGAGTGAGTCAGAGGGCGGAGGTGGCGCTCCCGCCCTGGACTCTGCTGTGCGGAGCTGGCTCGAGCCCCGCCAGCCCTTGACGCCCCAAAATAGAAATACAATTATTCCTATGCCCCAGGGTCATCCCCCCGGCCTAGAGCTCCATGCTCCCCCCACTGAGCGCTGGCATTTTTATAGCATGTGGAGGGGGGGCCTCTGCAAGGAAAAGGTTGAGAAGCCCTGGTCTAGGCTAAGGTGCTTTGTCCCCACAATTAAATTCCTATGAAGATACTGACTGCAGGACTTGCCTGGATGTTCATCTATTTATGTTCCAAATATCTGCGATAGGAAAAATTAAAAATGCACCGACTTTTGATGTGTTCTTCTGGGAATGAGCATAGAGCACTAGTGAAAAAAAATTCATTCTGAAATTTCAAGTATACACAAGACAGTCACATTTTATAGAGAAAAATACATTTAGAAATGACATAAAATCTATCAAGAATTTATTTACCTTTCATAAGAACATTATACATTTAGTGGGGCAGCTGCCCCACTCCATGAGAAAAAGGGCTGGAATAGGCCAGAGAGGCTGCGCAGACCAGCAGCCAATCATCAAAGGCCGGTGGAGAGCCAATCAGGGCAAAGAAAGAGGCAGCCAATCAGGGCTGGGTTGGTCCTATATAAAGGCTGCCTAGCAGGGGAGAAGGGAGTCACTCCCTGACTAGCAAGGGAGGAGGACTGGCTTCTGAGGTAAGGAGGTAGTACCTTGGACACAGCAGTGCTGGGCGGGCTCAGGGGAGCAGAGGAGAGCTCTGGCCCCGTTACCTGCCAGGCTGCGGCCCCTGCTAAAAAGGGTCGAGAAGATGCACAGGGCCAAAGGGGAAGTGGCCCAGGGAAGATAGGTGGACAAGGGGGGAGAGAAGGAGGGCAGAGGGAGGCTTCCACTGGAGGGTCCCTGGGTTGGGACCCAGAGTAGCATGTGGGCCTGGGTCCCCCCCCTTGCACTGCACCTGGCCACAGAGGAGTGTGGCCGAGACACACTGCAACTTGCCCTGAGGTGAGGGGTAAGACTTTGGGGTTGTGCTTGACCACTGAAGCAGGTGCAAGCTGAAGGACTGCCGTTACGTTCCCCACCCCCCACCCCCAGAAGTGGGTGAGAATGGAGTAGTGGGTGCTGCCGGAGGGCAGTGTCCTGAAGCAGACACCGCCAATCAGGGAGCAAGGTGGTTCCCAAATCAGCAAAGCAGACAATGCGCGAGACACCACATGCAGAGGGCACTCCACAGCTGACCAGAGCTAATTCCCAGAGCAACCAGCAGGAGGTGCCAATGGTGGTGAGTCCTGACCCTGTTACAATACACATGAGTAGCATGTGTTGTAGAAGTGTTATAAGCACATCAGTACAAGGTATTTGGAACACGGCAGGTAACAACTCCAGCACACATAGATAGGACTTAACTTCCTTCTTGTACTTTCTACCCAACCAATCACAACAAAACATTATATCAAGACAACAGCTTATCCTAAAGATCGAGATACTGCACTATCTATTGGTGGAGCTATTGTCTGCACTGATCATTACAGTATTATAGATGGTTATAAGCCAAGGTTGTAAGCAGCTTGCTGGACTCCATAACAATCAATAACCATTGATATACCATTTATTAAAACAGCTATTCAATACAAACAAACACATATTTATTCACCCTTTATAAACTATTTAGAAATGGACCATTTATATAAAGTGTGACCTACAGTATTATACATGCCGAGTTTCTTTCTTCCTTACAACCAAGATTCACAACTTACTGAGGGTTGTGATGGATTCTCCATCATTGTAGATGAGGCCTACATGTCTTTCTAAAAGATATGCTGCAGCTGAATCAGAAGTTCTTGTCCTGATGCAGAGATAATTGGGTGAGGCTCTTTGGCTTCTGTTGCTCAGGCTAGAGGATCAAAATGGTCCCTTCTGGCCTTCAGATCATAGAATCATAGAATATCAGAGTTGGAAGGGACCTCAAGAGGTCATCTAGTCCAACCCCCTCAGACTATACAGTTATGTGCAAAATAGTTGGACTAGGTGAGACTGAGGGAAAACTCCAGAAGTTAGAGATGTATGCCCTCATCCAGCTCCCATTGCAATCAATGGTAAAAGTCCCATTAGTTCAATGGTTCAGAAGCAGATCCTCGGTGCCGCTAGCCATTCATGCTGAACTAACTCTCGTAGATACCAGAGGGAATTCAGCATATGGATCAAGGACTGTATTTAGCCGTTAACCCCTTTATTCCAGGGTAGATCATTTGCATATCCCCAGCCCCTCTCTTGCCCTGTGACCTGGAAAGCAGCCTTCAGGGTACATACCATTGTTCTGAAGTCAACCTATATTTTCTTAATAACACTCGTCTCTCCTTGAGACCTCATTTTCTTTTGAACTAGGGAAAGCACAGCTGTTAAGTAAAGAGATACAATATATCACCCCACTAATATGTTTTCCTCGGCAGTCATTAAAGTCAAGTGTTAGCCTTCAGCTGGACTGTTGTAAAAAATAAAATAAATAAATAGATACCACTGGGAAGAAAACGAAACTATAATTTCAGCCACATTAAAATTGCTCTCATCCCCAAATGGATTCATGCTTCAAGTCGGATTTCAGAGGTGTGAGAGGGGAGGTAATTTAGATCTTTACAGTGCCCAATTAAAGGTATCGTTTTATAGGTGATAATTTCATACAGGAAAGCAATTCAAGTTTTAATAATTTAATTGATTTTCCTTTGAACCTGTCGAGGGAAAATATGGAGAGAAAACACTTTTGATGGCCAGCAGTCATGAGTTAAGGGATCAAAGGGGTTTGAGATAGCTCAGGCCTGAAGAGGTTGACACATTAATTTTTTCAGGTTGTTATTCATAGCAGGAATGGACTGAGGTACTGACCCTGCCACCACTGGATTTCTGATGTTACAGCGAACATAATTTTGCTTTCTCTACAGAAAAAACTTGGGTGTGATTTTTTTTTCTCCTTCACTTTCCTTGAGGGAAGTCCAAGTTTTTATGCTGGGATATAAATTTGGACCCCATTGCTTGCCAGGGAAACATATAGAAGGGCCAAGTGATTGAACAGAATCAAAAATACACCTCAAAGCTGCATGATAAAAAATACCAAATCACTTAGCAACTTAGCAACTTCTATTCCAAAGGATCCCGAAGCACAGTACAAACCTTGCTATTGAGCTATGCAGGTCTTATTTCACCAGTCACCAAAATTCAGCTTGCACAGTGGGGGAAGGATAGCTCAGTGGTTTGAGCATTGGCCTGCTAAACCCAGGTTGTGAGTTCAATCCTTGAGGGGGGGCCACTTAGGGATCTGGGGCAAAATCAGTACTTTGTCTTGCTAGTGAAGGCAGGGGGTTGGACTTGCTGACCTTTTAAGGTCCCTTCCAGTTCTATGAGATAGGTATAGGATAGGCATTCAGAGCTAACTGCATTATTCTACAAATAGTTTGGAATTAAAAACAAAGACAGAGCCTTTATCTTGTGGTTGGAATTGTAGGTAGGGAGACTCACTCAAACTGAAAATGGGCCAGGTCAGTGTGATTCAGGAACTGCAGGAGTGCCTTTTTAAGAGTGGAAGGGCATAGATTTGTCTTCTCTGCCATACCCTCCTCTTCCTCTCTTGGGTGCCCTCCCCCACCAGTAGCCTGATGCATGATGCCGTTGGCCTCTGAACTCCTACATCCACCCCCACGCAGGAGTTTCAGCCCTCATGGGAAACCCCCTATGAGTGTGCAACAAAAAACCCCCAGCAAATTACATTTCTTGTCCAGCAACCAGCAAGAGAGTAGAAAAAGTGGCCAGGCTGGTCAAAAAATGGCCAGGAGGCAATGCTATTTTCCATGTACCTGTTTAAAAGTGGCTCTGTGGCCTATGGCAGGATAAATCCCCCTAAGTGTAGGGAAAAAAAAAAAACCCTGCCAAGGTATTTTTAAGAACTACAAGTATCCAGACTTTCAGTTTTATGTTTAACCTGAAAGACAGCCCTGCTAGCAACACAGTGCTCGTTAGGGCTGCCCAGAGGGGAGGCAGCCGACAGAGCACCACCTTCTGATTCACCAGAACGACCCGACGGACAAGTGTTGCATGTGATTCACTTGTGGGCTCGCCTGTGTTTGAATGTTGCCATTTCCTCTGTGAGGTTTGGAGCTTTTCGGCCGAATGGCTGTGCAGAGCTGTTTCATTCACACAGCTCTGATAAAGTCTGAGTCTACTGCCAGGAGAGAGATGATGTGCTTGACTCAGTCATGTTGAAAACTTTCCTAGCTGTCAAAAACTGGTTAGAGGAAGTTGATACTGAAGCAGCTTCAGTGCATATAGGTGTTGTAAGTTATGTGGGTGTGTGCTCTCTCCGTATGCCGTCCCAGCCCTGCGCAGATAGCTGTTTCAGCAGACCTTGATGGTACTACCCAGAAAGACCACAGACTCAATGCAGTGACAAAAGCACTCGGCCAGGTTTATTGCCCTCAACACAAAGTCCTAGCACCCTGTTCTGTGGAGAAAGGGACACTAACACATATGTGCCTTGTGGCAAAGAATGGCTTTGTCGGCAGTGGGAATTTCTGCTGTCCCCCACACAAAGGGTTAAGGCGAGGTACCCCGGCATTTATAGACTGAGACACTCAACTTACATACCACTTTGTGTTTCATGACATTTGCTTGTTACCTCCCCTTATATCATGCTCCAGGTGTCTTGGGCAAAACATTCTCTTATCTGGTGTCTCTGGGCTAATCATTAAAAGTGTGTTCTCACACATATCCAGAAGCTCTTGCTTCTTAAAAGTGCCTGTGTTTTAGCACTAGCAATATCTTTTTCAAGGTCATATATTGGACAGTTTCAGAGTAGCAGCCGTGTTAGTCTGTATCCGTAAAAAGAACAGGAGTACTTGTGGCACCTTAGAGACTAACAAATTTAATAATTTAATAAATTTGTTAGTCTCTAAGGTGCCACAAGTACTCCTGTTCTTTTTACATATTGGACAGTGAATTTGTAAACATCTACTTTAATACATGGCCTAACCAGGGCCGGATTTATACCTCACGTGCCCCTAGGCATAGCATCTTCAGTGCCCCCCATCTACAGCTGACCTTTCTGTTGCACACAGTTTTAGAGAGGTAAGGCACCCCTAGAACACAGGTGCCCCTAAACACGTGCCTACTGTGCCTAATTGGAAATCCGGCTCTAGGCCTAACTTTGGTTCATAGCCTTTAGTGCAGGCCTCAGGTCTTGCACCAGGCCCAGTGATCCAGGCTCTCTCTCTCTCTCTCTCTCTCTCCTACAATAGGCAATTGGGAAGCCTGGTATGCCAGGTATCCCTAAAAAGGCAAGTTTGTTTTTCACTAACTTCCATGTGTGGTCTAGACATCCACATTCAGTAAGCATGGGCTACACAGGGTATGTAGGATTTAAGGCTCTCTTCGGACCCTGTATTGTATCAATGAAGATGTGAAGGTTTAGCTATTTTAAATAGAGCAAAAAGTATAACTGGGTTAGCTTCCTGCTCCTGCAGTGGACTTCCTGTGTGACCACGGGTAAGTCATTTAACGTCTCTTTGATTCAGTTCTTCATCTGTAAAATTAGGATAACACCATCTTGTCTTATCTATTTGCAGTGTAGGTAGATCTAAGTGAAATTTTTGAGGTGAAACTTTTGTCCAGCGAAAAATGCATATTCAGCAACACTGAAAATTTTGTGAATTCATGTTGGTTTTGCCAAATTGTTGATGTTAAAAGAAAAAATTTAATGTTTTATTTCAATCCTTTTTGATTCAAAACAACCTTTTGTTTTGGAAATGTTCTTCAGATTTTATTTATTTTTTTAACTTTAAAAAAACCTCTTGAAATCTAAACAAAGCATTTAACTTTTGGTAAAACTTAAATGGTCCATTCAACCCCAAATGACTTTATTTAATATTTTTGATTCGCCAAAAAAGTTCATTTTTGGGTCACCCCAAACCGTGTTTTTTCCAGAATGGCCAGTGATCTGAAAAATCTGTTATTCGCACATCTCTAAATGTAAGTGCTTCAGGAATGAGTCATTCTAGGGCCTTGATCTTGGTATTATAATAAAAATAATATCAGATATCATATACAACATAATGCCATAATTTGTGTCAACATCGCACATACGCTAGCCAGATCCATAGCATAGAATGCATTCAGCTGTGGGTTACCATTTAAAGCATAACACATTAATACCCAGACTGTGACAAGAGGCCTTTATAGAAGCTGTTTAGTTTTTAAATATGAAGACATTGCGTAAAGCCTTCTCTTCCTCCCAGTGTGGAACACAGCAATAAATAATCTGGTGAAGGCAGAAGAAAGTTTCAGAGCAGGGGTGTGCAATCCAGTTGGTTCTATGCCGTACAGCACTGTTGGATTAGGATGGGTGTTTTCTTGGTCAATGAGGACAGCAAGCTTTTCATACAGATGTTAGTATAAAAGTGACTGTTTATTGCCCAGGGCATAAAAACGCGGCTGTGGGAATGATACATGATGGTCAGGCGCACAGGAAGGTCAGCGCGTATTTCAGCGCTTCACACAGGAACTGTTGTCTGGACCAGCCATTCTCCAGCTTTTCACTCCGCAGTCTACTTTGTCACTGAAAGAACCTCTCAAGCATCCTTTTCTCTTTCCAGACTCCCACATTGTTTGGTTTGCAACATTCTTTCATTTTGTGAACTGCTAGGGAGAGTTCTGAGGACTGCAGGGCTACAGAGGACACAGTTTAAGAACCCAAGGAGTGAACAGGGCTCAACGCAGAACACAAAACATGTTACTCAGATGACATTTCGGAATCATAAATGTCCACCTCTCCTTTGGCAATGCCTGTATCTGTCCCCTGAACCCCAGCATGTGGTTGTACTAGTAGTCATATTAATAGTGGTACAATGACTTTCCTCTTCTGCAAGGAGTCTGTTAAACTTGGCATTAATTACATCACCAGTCTTTCCTCAACCTACATCCTGCCACCAAGCCACCTATACAAACAACTCCCTCTACACCAGGAACTGTCTTTTCCCCTAGGCCAAGCTTTCCAGAAGACAAGCCAATAGATTTTCTTTCAAACGTCAAAGCTATAAAATGCCTGGGATGCTACAGATAAGATTAGAGTATTGGCAAAGCGACACAAGAGCAGTTTGCATCCCTAGCCTATACCTGAATCCACACTTTGATGGTGCCATCTGATTCACACCTTCACGATCCATAAATTTCACTTAACACCTATAATTTATATTTATTTGGGTATTAATATTGCTAGATCTGAAAATAAAAATAAAAGTCAGCTGTGTTCCGCAAGACTGCAAGAAAGGCCACCTAGCTATTTTGGCAGACTTCCTCATGTTCTTGGCTGAACTTTGAGGTCACTGTTAATAGGATAGCACTGTTTATTATCTCATAAAGATCATTATAAATAGATGTTGTTAAAGATAACGACACACTGTAAATAAAGGCGCCATATGAAATCACAATATTTAACTAGCTGCTGTTGAAACATTTTTTCACTAGAAAGGATTCTAACAGCACATACTTTACTGAATCCAAGCCATGCATGGGTCTCTGGAACAGACTTCTTGTAATAATACTTTGATTTATATTTTAAATAGTCCTTTACACTTATATTATTATCTAGTCTATACTGTATATAATTTCATTTATATAGATATAGATATGAGTGATCTCAAAGTGCTTTACAAACATTAATTTTAAAGCCCCACAACAACCTTGTAACCCAGGCAATCTCTGTTTTTCAGATTGGGGGGAAACTGAGGCAGAGAGCTACTGAGTGACTCCTTTTGAGTTACACTGCATGTCAGTGGAACAGCCCAGAATAGAGCCCAAGGGACATCTGCTATTTGCATTTGCCACCAAGAAGAGTTCAGTATCTGATTTGAACCACTAGATAATTCTCCACTTGAAGTGACAATGTGCCTTGTGTTGTGAGCATGACAATATACTAAGAAGGAGCATGTTTCCAGACATGCATGGTAATGTTAGGGAGCATAAAAGAGTGTTGAATAAACAGCACCTCTCATCAATTTCAGTGTGAAGTCAGATTCAGAATGATCAGTCTGGAGATTAATGTTCCTTAAGGAGGAAAGGAAACCAAATTTCACTGGTGTTTTGGTCATTGTGTTTTCTCAGGAAAATAACTTGCCAACAAAGTGGAAAATGTACAAAAACTGACTAGTCCATTTACCTCTAAAATGTCAGACATCATCACGTTCCTCACACACCGAGCTCCCTGTTCCTAGCGGAAACTCCAAATTATTTGCAAATTGCCCCTTCCCAGTTTCTGACTGTACCCCATTGGTACATTTGCTGGCCCGCTATATTAGAGCTATTAAAACGGCTCCTTTTTTTAGTCACAGGCAGCCCTTTGCTTGGCAAACTACATGAACCATTTAACAACTGCAGGGAGGCCCAGGGACTGAAACTCAGAGGGTTCATGCTGCTTAAATAGTCTGGTTCACAGACAGCGGGCAATCACTTCTGGGAAGCTGGTAGGTTAGAAAAGGTTTAGAACATCAAGGGATGAGGGAGGGGAGGCTCCAAGTGTTAACTCTTTCAGTGATGATCTTTAGAGAATATTTTAAGGTAACTTTTAGCAATGCCTCTCTTTTTAGATTCAAGATGTCACAGTAAAACTTCCATTGACTTATATGGAAACAGGATTTCACCTATTTACTTCAATAAAGCCAGGATTTTACTCCGTATATATAATATGGCTTGTGGCACAATACTGCTCATAATAAAATACAGTTGACTACACTCATAGCCCAAACTGCAAGTATCACTGTAGTAGACGTGTGGGGCAGTAGCACTGTAAGAACTTGTTTTTGTATATGATGAAAACCTCTCTCACTCAAGAATAGACAGCAACAACTCCCATAGCCAAAGTACCAGTGCTGTGCCCCCTGCAAATGGTTGTGTGACAATAGGAAGCCCAATGCTTGTTTTGTATTTTTGTAACTATGGCCTAATATCAGTCCTACCTCGTAGGTAGTTTTATCTCCAATATTTACACTAGTCATTCCATGTGTCAGTGTTGTGATTGGTGTTACGTGGGAGTTAGGACTTTTGAGTTTTAATCCTGACTCACCGGGTGACCTTGGATAAATTGCTTAGCCTCGCTGCATCTTTGTTTATTCATCAGTAAAATGGGCTAATAAATATTAGCTCCTTTGCAGTGCTTGGGGGGGAGAGGGGGAGACGACGACGACTAATCAATAGGCCAAATTCACCAAGGGCACAAGTCAATGTAATTCCATTATACTGATAAGTCACAGATTTACTCTTGCTCTGGCTCCCCTGTGGAATCTCGTGCCTCAGTGTGTCTGTCTGACATCTTTATGGAGCTCTTGCTATGGGCTGAAACGTAATGCGGCAAAAAAGTGAGCTTTTTATCTTTCCTCCCAAATATTTCCCTGTCTCCCCTTCCTCTGTCATTGTTGGCGGCATCTCCTAATTGGTTGGTAAAGTGCCCTGCACATCCATGCTGCTATAATAGTAAAAAATAAATAAATGCAAGAGGTATTAGCAAGGTAATTCCAGTATTTTCTAACATGTTAGTACCCCTCTGCCTCCCCAACTAATCAGGACTAGGTTGCCATATCCTTATCACAGTGACTAATATCTCATCAAGGAGTAATCCCACTGACATCAATGGAGTAGAACTCAGTGTAACTAAAGGTTAGTTATCTCAACATTCCTAAGAACTGACCATTTGCAATGTGTAAGGGCAACATCTCAGGGTCAAACTCACCTGTCTCTGCTTATAGGAATGCCACCATAAACATCATTCCCATAAATCTCCAAAGCCGTTCATCTAGATCCTTAGGAAGAATAATATGCTCCAAAAATAATTTAGGTATCAGCTCAAAGTAGTTCCCATACCAACTTCTGCATAGATCAAAAACACAGGCATCCACCATTCGTATTCTTTGAACTGCTCTTCCCTGTCAAGTCAGTATTGAGAATCAGGATGGGGAAATAATTATACAGGATGAAGGATCTTACTTAACAGACCCTAGAGGAAGCCCAAGTCGGGCAGAAGCAGCAGTATGATAAGTCAGCCAGGGCAAAAGGTCTGATTGCTATTTCCCCTCCTGAGACCGTGAACAGTTGTCTGAGAAGCAAGAACCATTTCATGTCCTGAGATAGCCCGTGGCCTTTAACTATGAAATACCCACCCCACCAAGAAGAGGCAGATGTTTCATGTAAATCTGTCATAGGACATAAATGTCCAGGAGGTCAGCTGACTGGCTGGATCAGATGTGCTGATAGGGATGGGGAGATGGAGGAAACTGCCTTTCCCCTAGAGAAGTGTCAGGAAGGATTTTTCATTAGTGCTTCAGATCCAGGAAATGCAGAAGCTTAGAGCTATTAATACAAATGGCCTCTCACAGGCTTCATGGAAGCCCAAGAAGACCTGGCATCCAGGAATGAGGAAATGACAAGTAGTTTTAGAGCCTTAGAGGCTGTTTCATCCATGAATGAATTTGTAACAAAGTTCTACTTGTTCCCTCCCAGAAGAAAGGATATACCGATCTGCTGCTGTTTCACTGATTTATGGCCAGCATCTAGATTCACCCACCGGCGAGCTAGGTGAAAGACAGGGAAGATGGAATTTGGTCTGGGTAAAGTCTATAACAATGCTTATAATGTATATCAAGAGGCAGGCTACCGTGATACTGTTGTGTTTATAAGGTGAACATTGATGCCATTAGGGTCTCCAAAGGAAGTTGAGAAACCTGGGATGCAGGTAATGCAGCTCCTGGAAGTAGGTATAGCTCAGAAACAATGGCGGGGTCCCCAGGATTTTTTCAATGGCACCTAAGTCCTGCTAACGCCTGCTTGTAGCATGGGGCTGAAGGAAGGTTGGTTCGGTGCTTTGGGCCCACTTGATCACAAATAGAGACTCAGCTTAGGACTCAGAAACCTGAGTTCAGTTCCCTGCTCTGTCACAGACTTGGGTGATCTTGGGCTGGTCATTTAGTCTCTCCATGCCTCAGTTCCCCAACTATACAAGGGGAATAATAGTTCTGCCCTACCTCACAGGGCAGTTCTGAGGATAAATACATTAAATGTTGTGAGTAGGGTGACCAGACGTCCCGATTTTATCGGGACCGTCCCGATATTTCCTTGTTTGTCCCGTGTCCCGACCGACGTGCGGTCGGGACAACTGGACAAACAAGGAAATGCCCCGAGCCTCGAGCCCGGAAGTGCTCGCGCCCCCCCCCCGCCCCGACTCCGCCCCCTCCTCCCCCGATTGGCTCCCTCCCCGAATCCCCGCCTCTTCCCCGGGCTCACCATTCCCCCTCCCTCCACAAGCGCTGGAGGGAGGCCCGGGAGACGCAGGGGAAGCGCGGGGCCGGGGTGAGTAACAGTCCGGCCTGGCCCAGTGCAGGCAGGACTCAGTTGGGTGGTTGGGAGAGGAGGGGGGCGACCCGCGGGGCCAGGCGACGGGGGAGGAAGCGGCCATGGCGCTCGGCGGCTCTGGCGCCCCCGAACCCCCCGAGCCGGGGCCTGCAGCAGCGCGTACGCTGGGCCCAGCCCCTGGCTAGGCACGTCTGGGCTGCCCAGCTGGTGCTATCCCGCGGCGGCCCCGGGGCGGAGGCATCGGCAGCCCAGCCCCGTTCGTTCCCCTGCGGGACGGGGGGGCTGGGGCCTGCTGCCCCCACTCCGGGGCCACCGCGCGATAGCACCAGCTGGGCAGCAGCCCAGACGCGCCTGGCCAGGGGCTGGGCGCAGCGTGCGCGCTGCTGGGTCCCCGCAGCAGGCCCCGGCTCGGGGGGTTCGGGGGCGCCAGAGCCGCAGCCGCCGAGCGCCATGGCCGCTTCCTCCCCCGCGGCAGTGGGAGCTGCAGCAGCGGCTGCTCCCGAGTCCCGCTGGCCGGGGGTGAGAACAGCCACCGCCTGGCCCCGCGGGCCGCCCCCCTCCTCGCCCTACCACCCAACTGAGTCCTGCCTGCAAGGGACCAGGCCGGACTCTCACTACCCCGGCCCCGCGCTTCCCCTGAGTCTCCCGGGCCTCCCTCCAGCGCTTGCGGAGGAAGGTTTTTTTTTTTATTTTTTTTGCCCCCCCCCCCCCCCGCCACGCCCCCCCCACGTCACCCCCCCCCCCCCCCCGCGTCCCGATATTTGTCTTTGGTGATCTGGTCACCCTAGTTGTGAGCTGGTCAGATACTAGGGTAAGACGGGGTCCCTATAAGTACAATAAATAGACACAAGTCTTTTGTCATCCTTGTAAGGCTTTTGAAACAGATTCCTTTTGTGAGTGTCATGGGAATTTTTGAACATAGGCAAAAGAATGGAGGAGACAGTCATTTTTGTTACAGATTTTTGCCTGAATTTTGGCTGCAAGTTGCACTAATGGGTCAAAGACACAGCCAGAAAGAGTGCAGGGAAAAGTTCCCTACGCCCAACAAGGGTTCCCCTAAAAGCAACAGAGAAGCTGCTCTGCGGGTCCTCTGGAATGGAGACGTATTCCAGACTGCAGACGTTTAGCAGTCCGTGTGTCTGTGCCCCGACACAGACGTGTGTACCTTCATCCAGCACATATTACTCCTCTTCCCAGGAGGAATAAATGGTACAGAGTGCAAACACTTAATGCTGGTTTTATGCAGCATTTATGCATACCTATTTTCTAGCCAGCACTAAAAGGTTCCAGAATATTAAGTCTTTTCTCTTTAGCAATTGCATTCACTCACCGGGAACTTCAGCATACTGGAATTTTTTTCTCCTTCACTCTTATTTCTTCCCCTTATCTTAGCTTTCACTGTTAAATATATTATGTACTGAAACAACAAATAATGAGCCTTGTCTCTGCCACAGTTTCCCAATCTGTAAAATGGGGAATAATATTCACCCACAACACACATTAATTTCACACCACTGTGAACATGTAAAACACTGGGTAAATGCTACATGTTATTACAGTATTATGCGCCCATAAAAACAGAGGGCAAACAATAAAGACAAGTGCAAAGTACTACACTCAGGAAGAAAAATACAAATGCATAACTACAAAGTAGGGAATAACTGGCCAGGTGGTAGTGCTACTGAAAAGGATCTGGGGGTTATAGTGGCTCACAAATTGTATATGCACCAACAATATGATGTAATTGCAAAAAAGGCTGATGTTCTGGGGTGTATTAACAGGGGTGTCATATGGAAGAGTTGGACAGTCATTGTTCCGCTCCATTTGGCACGGTGAGATCTCAGCTGGAGTACTGTCCAGTTTGGGGCACCACACTTTAAGAAAGATGTGGAGAAATTGGAGAGAGTCCAGAGGAGAGCAATGAGTGTGACAAGCGGTTTAGAAAACCTGACCTCTGAGGAAAGATTAAAAAACTGGGCATGTTTAGTCTGGAGAAAAGAAGATTGAGGGGGGACCTGACAATAGTCTTCAAATATGTTAAAGACTGTTATACACTGGACAGTGATATTTTTTTTCTCCATGTCTTCTGAAGGTCGGACGAGAAGTAATGGGCTTAATCTGCAACAAAGGAAGTTTAGGTTAGATATTTGAGAAAACTACCTAACTATAAGAATAGTTAAGTACTTAAATAGGTTAGCAAAGGAAGCTATGGAATCCTTGTCACTGGAGGTTTTAAAGAATGAGGTAGACAAACACCTGTCAAGGATGATCGAGGTATAGATGACTGTACCTCAGTGCAGGGGGCTGAACTAGATGACCTCTTGAGATCCCTTCCAGCCCTACATTTCTGTGATTCTGTAAACCTACATACAAACTGCTGGCACCAGTAACATCCTAATATATCCTCAAGTTCTTTTAGTTACTTTCTGGTCCGCTAAAAAAAGGCAACATAATTTTAGCCATTCCCCAGGCTCTGGTATTCACATTATTTAAAAATAGCAGAAGAAAATTTGCTTAAAATAATGAAAACAGAGCATAATATTTTCAGGCTACATGCCTCTGAAAAGCTAGCATTTATGCCAGATATTACCAAAAGGAAGATAGAAAGAAAAACGGAATGCTACCCTATTGCTTTTAACAATGCCAATGGAACATAGATGTTTACTGGCTTTGTTGGGCAAAGTTCCATTTTTCCATTACATGTAGGTAGTTGTTTTAGATTCTCTAGCTTCTGCTATCCGCAATTAACAATTCTGCTCCAGTCACCGATATATCAAAGTTAGGAACTAATGCAAAATTTCACAACATAAGCCCAATTTTATCATTCATCATTTATATATTCCCCAAGGAAATAGGGAAATGTGACCTAAAATGGTGCATATACATACGTGCAGGGCTGTGTACTGATATAGGGTGTCTGGTACTTACCTAGACCTTACAAACCTTGTTGTCTCTCAGGGTCCAATCATCCCCAGGGGAGAACAGGGGGTCTGAACCCCAAAGAATGGGCCACTGAACCAACTGATGGTGTACAAAGTTACAGTGTATCAAAATATGTTGAGTAAGCTCTTTTATGAAAGCTGGTAATCATAAGCTTAATAATCATTATGAGATATGTATATAGGCTATGGTTCTGAAGTTAAGTATTTGTGTATATAGAAAATTGTGCTGATAATCTTTGATGTAGCTTCACCTCCACCTCCCAGCAGGGTGATGGGCAGTCAGGTAGGGAGGGGCTGCCCCCACAAGCAGACGAGACTAGCTCCAAGCACCTAGCCTTATACAACCCAGGAATAGACAAAAGATAGGCCATTAGAGTTAATGGAAAGACACTGAAACATCCCTTAGAATTTCTCTACCCTGACGAACCATGAGTCACCATGGCAGGAGAGAAAAAACAAAAAAGGAAAAAGCTGTTTTTAAAAAGAGGCTTGAAACTAAGGTCTTGATCCAGAAACTGAGGCCATGTGAACCCTACACACTTACTTTGGTTTAACCACAGTGCTCACATAGCGACGTAGTTATACCGACCTTAACCCTGACATGTAGACAGCACTATGTCGGTGGGAGAGCTTCTCCTGTCACCATATCTACCGCCTCTCATGGAGGAGAAGTAAGTAAGCTGACGGGAGAACTCTCTACCATTGCCTTAGAGCAGTATTTCTCAAACTGGGGTCGCCGCTTGTGTAGGGAAAGCCCCTGGCGGGCCGGGCCGATTTGTTTACCTGCCCCGTCCGCAGGTCCGGCGATCGCGGTTCCCACTGGCCGTAGTTCGCCACTGCAGGCCAATGGGAGCTGCTAGAAGTGGCGGCCAGTAAGTTCCTCGGCCCGTGTCACTTCCAGCAGCTCTCATTGGCCTGGAGCAGCGAACCGCAGCCAGTGGGAGCCGTGATCAGCCGGACTTGTAGACAGGGCAGGTAAACAAACCGGCCCGGCCCTCCAGGGGCTTTCCCTGCACAAGCGGCAACCCCAGTTTGAGAAACACTGGCTTAGAGCATCTTCATGAAACTGCTTCAGCAGCGCAGCTGCACCGATGCAGTGTTTGTAGTGTAGACCTGCCCTGAGGGACAGTAGCTTGGCGGGTGCTGTCGGTGAAATGCTGCTATGGCAGAGGCCAAGCAGGGAAACTCTTCAAAGGAAATAGGTAACTTGTATTAGAGCAGGGATTTTATCTAATATAGAAGTGTAAAGCCTGAGGGTTGCATCTATATATTTATTTACTGCGTGACTTGGCATATATTTGCTCTCCCTCGCTATTTTATCTTTGGGTCTGTGGTTTTTCTATTAAATAAACTTGTTTGTTCTTACACCAAGCAGCTCTCCGTTGTGCCAAAATCAGCTGGTGTCTGGGGGCTGGTTTCATGCCTTGGGGGCGGTGGGGGTGATGAAGCAGAGGAGAAAGTCTGAGTGTCCGGTAATTAAGAACTTGGGGTGGATGGAGCTGGGGACTCTGAGAACTGGAAGGGCTGTTGGAGACACCATGCAAGGAGAAACTAGGCTTGTTGGCAGGCTACTGGTGTCAGGGCTTTGAACCAAAGCTGCACAGCATAAAAGCACCCAAGTGGTGACAGAACCCCTTACTGGTCTGAATGATCCCCAAAACATCACAGCAGGTCACAAATCGGTGTCAGGGGGTCATGACCAGCCTTCCTTTGCCTTATTACCAAATGAGGGGGGATGAGGAATCAAAGCTAGATCCCAGCGAGATGGGAATAGGCTGTCCAGTAGGGAAAAGGGGGTCCCAGTATGGAAAAGTTCAACAATCTTGTTGCGACTTAAGGAGTATGTGCTATCTTGCTCATCTCATACACGATCACATTCTGGGAACTATTGTCTCTTAAGTATGGTTCTTCTCTTAAGGACATCAGAAAACACAGCTATGGTACATGGGCAGCTCTGACACAATGGGATTAGTCTATATACTGTTTGCTCATCCCCACATTAAGGGCTAGATCTCCAGTAGACATTAATCAGCACAGCTTGATTGGTCTCAGTGGCGCTAGACTGATTTATACTGGCTGGTGTATTGAGGAGGAATAATTTCTGCTGAACTTGGCTAAACTCAGGTGGTTGATTCGAAACTCATGCTGTCACCTCTCTGTAGGAAGCATGTGCTAGGATGTATTCCTGGGATAACCCTCAATAAAACCCCATAGAGTTACCACTATTATGTGGTGTTATCAGCCACTCATTGTCACCTCTGCACAAAAACAGCTGAAAAAATATTTATCGAGCAATAACATGCAGTGTCTTGGGGAGATGTTGAACATCATTATAATCAGTACTTCAATGACGTTCCACCCAGTATTGCCCTTTTATGTTTCTTTGTATGCTCTGGAGATGAGCATGAGCTACCCAATATGACATAATTAGCCCATTATTGGATGCTTTTAAAATGTAACTGGATTTCTTTGGACATTAACACATGCAGTTTGATCTATCTAATCTATTTGCTCAATCACTGGGGTATCAGGATCCAGTATTAAGGATCACCATTTTGGATCACCAAGGCCTCCTCTTTCTGTAGGTGCAGGGTACACATTAATCAATGAGATATGCAAACCCATTCTTTTACAAAAATCGTGCTCTCCCAAAGAAATCTGAAGTAAGAGACCTCTTTTGCACCCAGGCAGGCCTCATTCTTTCCATTTAAAATATTTCCTCCCTGTATGAATTTTCCCCTGAAAAATCCCCACTTCTTGAGAAATTGTTCAGTTCGTGAGCAGCAGAGGCCAGAATCAGAGGTTGGAAAACCTGGGTTCAAGTCTCCGCTGTGCAATGACCTGCCTGACCTTGGGCAAGTCACTTAATCTTTTCGGGCTGGAGTCAGAAAAGTGCTTAGGTGCCTAAATCCTTCTCTCACTCCACACTTGAACAGCTTCAAGACTCGTTTGGGCCAAAGAGAAAGCATGACTCTACAGAACCCTCCCCCCCCACTTCCATGACTTTATATTTATTTAGCCACAGTAGAACATTGTCAACAAAAGAGACTGAGGAAGCCCCTCATCAGAATATCCCATAGCCGAGTAGTTAGGGCACACACCTAAGAGGTGGCAGATTCCTATTCAAATTCCTTCTCTCCGTGAGACAGAGGGGAGATTTGAACCAGGACAAGCACTGAGCTAAAAGTTATGAGAGGGAGATGGGGTTCCACTCCCCTCAAAAGCAGCATAGGTGCCTATCTCCCGGCTGTGATAGCAGAGATAGATACCTCCCTGAAGCCTGGGCTTAGGTGCCAATCACCATGAGAGGGGTGGGCCTTAGCAGACACCCTTCTTTTTGGCATCTCCCATTGGTTAGCGTAGGAGGTGCCCCACCTAACATGCTGGCTTTTGTGAACTGCAGTTGAAGGTGCCTATCTCTCATGGGGCATCTAACTCAGGCTTTGTGGATCACAGTGTCTCCCTGTGATTTTCTAAGCATCTATAAGTTAGGCTTTGCGACAAGCCCTAAGTTTGTGCACCCTGCCTCCCCATCTGTAAAATGGGGGTAAACAGCACTTCCCTACCTCACAGGGGCGTTGTGAAGATAAATACAATCAACCTTGTGAGGAGCTCAGATACTGTGCTAATGGCCTTCGCTAGGGTTGAAATTCATTTCCATCCAGAACGCTTGGCTAACAAGTTGGCCCAACAGGATTTTCCCCTAATATCATCAAACATGGCTTGATTTTTTTTTAAATGGCTTTTATTCGCACTCTGGACCCTGATCTCAAGAAGTCCTCCTGAGAATCAACCATGTCTTCACTCCTCAGAAGGATTTGGTACAGCCAGGGAAGGCATTAGTCATATTTTTTCTACACAGCATGGTTACGACTCTCAGCTTGACACTATTCCTCAAGTTTGACAAAGAAGTTTTGCTTCTTTTTAGCCTCACTTATGTAATGAAAAAGAAGGGAAAGGTCTTTGAAAGACGTGTTTTCAGTTTAACTCTAAGGCCAAACTCCTGACCATATGCTGAGCTTATCCACATAGGTTGGGTGCTTTGTGTAGGGCTCTGATTCTTCAAATACAAAAGTAAATAACTTAATGCACATGGGGTGAAATCCTGGCCCTACTGATGTCAATAGGAACTTCATTGAGGCCAGAATTTCACCCATGGGTCCTGATCCAAAGCTCACTGAAGTCAATGAAATGCTTTTCATTTACTTCAATGGGCTGTAGGTCAGGCCCATGAGTAGTTCCGTGTAAAGGTGTTTGCAAGAGCAGAGCCTAGATATACAGGGAGATAAGGAGAACAAATCTTCCTCCACAGGCCATGGGGTGTTCGTGCAGCCTTTCCGTGGAGGCTCCTAAGAGTTTTCCTAAGAGCTGAAGTTGCTTATGTAGTGTTCTTTCTTATGTCAGAAATATGAATGTATTGTGGTTTACAATACAGAAAGACGGCACTTTAGAGTTTCTTTGGCTAGATGGCATTCTTGTGGCATGCTGCTGAAATGTATCCAAAAAAATCTGAGCATCTCACATTTGTTTTCACACTGCAAAAAATATGGAAAACTTCAGGAAAAATACACTTAATATTTTTCCATCTTGGCCTGGCCTTGTGCAAAATGTGTGATTGGACAGGCCTGTGCCAAGCGCTTGTTTTTGTTTTTATAAAGGAATATATTTCACTGTAGATACTATAGCAAAAAGAAAATATTGTTGGAAAAGAGGCATGCATTTGATTGCTGGGCATTTAGTCTCTTCTTTTCTTCAGTAATACATCTGCTCTCTCACGGCGATAAGTCACAATGGCTACCAAGTTTCTTTCTTTCTTTGAAGCTTTATGTTTTTCTTACCATTTTAGACTTTAGATGTCATCTTAAAATAAAAGACCTCTAATGGCGTCTTATGCAATGGCACTATGATTGAAGGATGCTGCCTCTTAAGTACCAAAAGATATATCTCATCCATGTCTCTTGGGGGCTTGATTGACAAGGGCATTGTCAGCTTCCAATTGGCCCCAAACTGATGAGCACCTGAATTCACCTGCGATCAAGAAGCATGTATCACTGACTGACAGCTCCAACCCCATTAGCAGAGGATCATTAAAGAAGCAAACTGCTGGCTTGTGCTTGCCTTGAACATGTTTCGCATGGTCCAACTAAAACAAATGTCCAAATTGACATTCCAAGCATAATAAAGAGGTTTCCATATCCGCTGCACTTACATTGCATAACACCCCTCAATAGGAGTGTTCAGCTAATGGAAAACTGAAATTGGTCAGGAAACAAAAGAGGAAAAAAGAAAAGAAATTGTCCATTTTTTCAACATCCTCTTTGCTTTCAGATGTGAAGGGGAAAAGGGACATTGGAAGTTACAAGTAATTCTTAGAAGAATGCAAAGAGCAAACATTTTAAACTGACAACCTTTTGGAAGCTGATTAGAACCATTTGTGTGTGGTCACCAAAAAATTAGAGCTGCAGAAAATGGAACGGAGACAAACTCTGTTCTGTTCCGAGTCACATAACAGATGCCAGCGTTCCTTCTGATTTTACTACTTTTTTCTTGGCCAATCTGGGTGAAAGACTGATTAAAAATGGGGTTGGGAATACGCTGTTGAAAAGCCTCCCAGACTGTAATCCTAGTGCAAGGGGAAACTGAGACTAGCAGTAAATCATTCTTGGCTGTCTGGATCACTTATCGAATACAGCCAGTAAGGACACCCAGAGTCGCAAGACTATGAAATTGCATATCCAATCGCTTGTTCTTTGAAAGGGGCCTTTGCCTTATTTTCTGTGGGAAGAATAGTGCAGGAAACAGAGGAGCAGAGTCAGTTCAGGAGGCACAGAAAGGATTGTCAATAAACTGTTAAAAATCATAAACATGGATGGAAAGAGATTTATCTCCTCCAAAACCATTTTTGCTTCAGCGGTGTCTTAGGTAAAACAAAATAAACCAAAGGCATTGAATTTCACTGGGAGAATGACTGTGTGGTCTGCTGTACAAGCCAGACTTTCCAACCATACATTTAAAAAGTGGTTTCTCAAGTGTGGGTAAAAAAAACACTTACCCAATTTCCGAGCAGTCTGTGAATCGTGAGGTCTGTAACAGACACAGCAAAACAGAAGGCTTAGTTACAACTAAAATTGAGATCTTCCTGGATGAGGGCTATAATCGTTGTGCAGCTGATATTATAAGTCTTTTACACTGACCTCTTGTCCTTTCAGGGGTGTATTTAATTGCACTGTATTTTCTCTTTTCATCGCCAAGGGCTTTGCAGAACATAAAATTCCATGCCCACGAATGCTGGTGAAACACTGAGAGGGAAGGCAGCCATGAACATTTTAAATTACTGTTGTGCCAGTTAATCAAAGGTGGTTCAAACTGGAAATATCTTGCTCATGGTAAATTTAGCATCCATTACATTGCACTAGTAAACCTAGCAGCTGCTGAGAGCACTAGCTGCAGAGAGAGTCCTATACTTAAGAAAGTAATGAAGCGCTTTCAAATAAAAAGTAATATAAGAATTGAAAATCTCCACCAAGTATGGTAACACCTAGGGGATGTCTCTCTTATGCTCAGCAGCAAGGAATATTCCTTTATATGCTAAGTGAGTAATAAAAAATATAGACACATTAGACATTGCTGATGGAAAAGATTTTCTTTGGGATACAGATAGGGTTATCAAGCTGTGACCATTCCAAAGAAAGGTGCGGCTGAGGAGTTCTGTATCTAGATGACACATGAAACTGGAGATTAAAGGAACGGCCAAGAATGGACACTGGTCCAAGATCCACATCACAGGTTATCCAAACCCAATATGATTGCTTAGTTTTTCACTACCCTTTGAACGCTTTCACTACCCTTGGTTATTTATTTAATGTTACACATTAACCAAAGAATTATGCTCAATCCCTGTATACTGACTTTAAAGATCTTCCTGACCATAGTACCTCGCTAACCAGTATTTTCATAAATTGGCTTCTGCTTCCACCCAGTTGAGGTATTGTCACCTCAGACCTTCCATTTGCACATTTATATAGACAGTTTGTACTCTTCAAATTTGCCTTTGGTAGAATTCTTTCCCCAAAAGAGATCTGATTTCCATACTTAACCTGCATTTTTAAATCAGCACCATAGATTTTGTGTTTTGCTGAATGTTTACAACTCTTCGGCCTGTTGTAATCTTGTGATGCATGGTGCTGCTTCTGAGTCGGGTTGTATACATCACATTTTTAGCCCCTTTTAT
Organism: Chrysemys picta bellii; assembly: GCF_011386835.1. NCBI lineage: Eukaryota > Metazoa > Chordata > Testudines > Emydidae > Chrysemys > Chrysemys picta. Next base: position 37,486,982 of record NC_088804.1, on the reverse strand, counting down.
CCACTGTGCTTTACAATCCGAACTAATGGTTTGTGCAAACTATACAGCATTGTTGCAACTCTCAGAAAGTTGTGATTTCCTCCTCTCCCCCCATTTTTTTTCTTTGCATGACTTCGCCCACCACAGAAGTCCAGCTGTAACATGCTTGTAAAGTGCATGTCATATATCCTTCTAGTGGCTGATCTAGATAGAGGAAAACAGCTGGATACCTCTGCCAGCTAATGGAGATACATCATTGGCCCAAATGGGAGAGGTCTGTTCTTTTAGTGCTGAAGGGACTGGGTTCCCACAGTGATGAAGACTTGTAGTGGGTTTGTTACAGAGCTACCTCTAAATTGACATACAGCAGCAGAGTACCAGGGAACATCAATCCTTCACAGAGGACCTGAAGACCAGAATAACCATATGTAACTACCAGGCAAGTTAGGTAGGCAGCTGTACTGAAGTATGGGCAGGACAAAGCTAACGAGCCAACACTTGTGCAAAGTGCCATTTGGTTCCAACAGATTGTCAGGAACAGATGTTTGAGAGCTCATCACTCCTGGCAGCTCCACAGCACCTGCTAGCAAAACAGCACCATGCTGAGGGATAGGTTCAGTATTCATTTAAAGGGAATGGTGCCATGTACAAGATCACCAGTGCCTTTTCCTACAGCCCAACTGGGGTCTTCTCTCATCCTGTGAGATCACAGCCCAAGGTTGCATGGTAGTATTCAACGAGGAGTTTGCACTTGATCCCTGAACTACCTTGGAAATATTCCAAGGGATTCCTTTCTCTTCTCCGCACTGTGCTCCAATTTTAAGGTTATCCCTGCCGCTAACAGGAATATACTTGGGAAGAGTTCCTCATAAAAATCCACAAGACCACGACATTTCCCTGTTTCAAATCCTCCTTGAATTTTACCCCTGCAGTGATGCCTAAAAATCATTAACCAATCGCTAGGCAGTGGGTGGGCTGGTTGAGCTATTTAATAAGCTAATCAGGATTATTTCGCTGTTTACCTGTCTTCCCTCATCATTTGTCTTATCCACTTGTTATTGCCTCGTTATATGAATGGACTGTAAGGTACAGGGACTTCTGTTTGAATAGGTGCATGTACGATGCCTAGCCTCCTGAGGCCCTGCTGATGTGGTGAGATCATTGCCTATCATGCTCACCAATACTGTCCCCTTGTTTCCTTATGCTCCCCCATCTGTCTGTTGTCTTTTGTCTTAAACTTGGAGTATAAGTTCTTTAGGACAAGGACCATCTTTAGGGTCTGAGCTTGACCCAGTGCCTAGCACAATGGGGTCTCTTCATCCATGCCTGGAGTTCCCAAGCACTACAATAATATAAATAAATAATAATAAATGGGCCTTCCACCACTACCATGCCACAAACAAATAAATAGTAATAATAGTAACAGCAGCTCCCAAAGCCTGGGATCACCACATTTAGCTACCCGCCAACATGAGCCACCTGTGAAGGTAAAGACCTAAATTAATCACACAAATTGAAGAGCTCTGTACCAACACACATCACTGGTTGAGTGGCTGGGACAGGCTTGCAAAATGATTGCTCAGAGCAAGTGGAGGTAAAATGCATATGGCACATTTTATTAGTGGGGATGAAGGGGAACCTGAACTTCCCGAGCTCTCTAACTTCCATCTGCTAAAGCTTTAGTTAGAGCTTTGTATTTGCCATTCTCTCTTCCTACAGCTCTTGCCTAATGTAAGAATGTAACTCTACCCTTCTGTGGTAGAGTTTTTCTACAGCAGAATTACCCAGGCTGCCTTAGGCCTTACTAATTAGTGCTCTACCTGGAACTCCTTAAATTAACCACAGTTGGCCCCTAATAGCAGTGAATTGTCAGGCAGTAGCTGACAGATCCAGGCCTTCTTGCTGTGGTTCAAATTGGAGAAGGGAATAACTTTTATTCTCCCTTCCCCCACTCCAGGGTAAACAGCTTCTATCTTTATGAGGTGGGAGGGAAATGTGAAACAACGGACATTTTATATTCAGGTTTTCCTTTTATGGGGAGTCTCTTGTCTCTCTTCCCAACTTTAGCCAAGCTGAAGTAACACTGCGCCACTTAGATAATCCCTTAAACAGGGACATTTTGTAAAAAAACAGCTTCCTTCCTGCTGTCGGGAGTGGTTGGAAAGACAGCAAGCTTGCACCTATTTAGAAAAACCAAAAGGAAAGAGAGGGACAGCTAAATATGTTTCACATACCATCCTTATCACATTCATGCGCACACACACCCCTGAGAGGAAACTCTCAGTGCAAGGAATGTACCAAAAGCCAAAGGAGGACAGCTGCAGGGTTTAGAAAAGGAATAGAGCTGGAAGGCTTTTGCATAGATATAATAATCCTCAAACTGCAGGTTGGATCTCTTCAAACCAGGGCACTGTGTATGCAAATAGCAAAGAAAGGGCTGGTATTGCCAATCTGTTTCTATCTCCCAGTTGAGATGGAAGTTTGATTGCCCTAGTTTCAGCCAATAAACTCTAGGAAAAGCAGAGGGCTACTAAAGAAGCAGGCATTTTCTTCCCCAGCTCATCAAGAGCATGAAATATTGCCTTTGAGAGAGCATAATCCTGCCATAATCCCATGCAGATGTCTACTTCCATGGAAATGTTGTTAGGCTCACACCTTTAGTTGTGAAGCCTAATAACATCATGCTGTCTGGTTATTATCCTTGGCTACATACCCCCATCTTAAAATTAAATTGATCAGAAAGGATTTTACATTGATACAAAAGACATTTTTTTGTTTGCTGTTCTTATTATGCGAAATATCATTACCAGCACCACCTGTAAACACAGACACGCAAAGAAGAATTTCAAACCCAGTGCAAATCCAGGAGATTTTGGAGGGCTTCAGAACCTTTCCTGTGCTGCTTGCAGGTACATTCATCATCAGTAGAGGGATAGCTCAGTGGTTTGAGCATTGGCCTGCTAAACCCAGGGTTATGAGTTCAATCCTTGAGGGGGCTATTGAGGGATCTGGGGAAAAATCAGTACTTGGTCCTGCTAGTGAAGGCAGGGGGCTGGACCTGATGACCTTTCAAGGTCCCTTCCAGTTCTAGGAGATTTGATATCTCCATTAATTTATTTTATTTACAACGAGCTGCTTACACCAATCATTTCCATCCTATACATCAGTTATTTGAGTAGTCTTCTGGACTCCTGTGGACAGACACCTTTATCTCCATTTGCTTCCAAAAGAAGATATGTATAAATCTTTTGCCTAAATAAATAAAAGAAATCAAACTTACTAGTAATTTTTTCATTAGCTCACTGAAAACTCTGGCAGCTCTTTCATCTCCGAAGGGGAAAGCCGCGCGTATTAGCTACTGAATTACTGACGAGTTATAGCTAGCATTCGATCTAGCATTTCCAATATATAGTACCTTTGCATATTCATTAGAAAAAGTGAGACAATTCAAGTGATCATTTATACACCATGGGTTATTCCTCCTTGGCTAAGGGCCCAATCCTGCTAATCTGTTGTTGATTTTAATGGTGCAGGATTTTAATGAATCAGCACTATTCTTCATATGAAGTATTTCCTATAAGTGATTTTGGAGAAGGGTGGCAGGAAGGGGGTCAGGAGATGCAGAGATGAGGAATATTTTACTCAAGAAAACATCTTTAAACTCGGAAACTTTGACACTTGAATCTCCAAGACAAATGTATTTCATCTGAATGGGACTGAGTCATTTTCTTCTAGTGGTTCTCAAACTTCAGTGCACCATGACCTCTTTCTAACAACAAAAATCAGTACACGACCCCAGGAGCGGACCAAAGCCTGAGCCTGCCCAAGGCCCGCCAACATCGGGCTTTAGTGTCAGACCTGGGCAGTACGGGTTCGGGCTTCAGCGTCCCGACCCTAAGTTTGAGAACCACTGCGTACCTGACTGAGAAATTCTGCAGCATGACTTACCATAAAAGAAAGAGTGGTCTTTTCAAATGCTGCAGTATGGATAGGCTGGCTTGGTAAATGAACTGAACTCAGGTGTCTCAGTAATTCTAGGACTCTAGATCTACATATTCCCAAATTATTGGGGTGGGAGTGGGGTTTCAGTTTCCAAGTGTTATATCTGGATCCACCACCTGGAATTTTGGTCCCAGTCAGATCCAAAACATGGAAAAGTTCAATTTCTTGTTCCAGGTTTCAGAAGCAGAATTTAGTGTGTATCTCCCCAACTTCTTGTGGACCACAGGCTTCCACACCCCTCCCAGTTCTTCAGGATTCACCAGTTGGCTACTTCCCCAACTCCCACTGCCTCTTTACGGGGGTTGTCAGGTCAGTCCATTATCCCCCATAATCCAAAAAGGGTCTGCTTGGATGGGAGTAGCTAGCTCCACCCAAAAACATGCAGAGGTCACATTCCATTCCCTGCTACTAATGTTACCACGCTGGCTGCACATCCCAGAGGCTAGTGACTATCAAGTTTTATCCTTCTCTAAGAGTGCTGGATGTTCTTTGTATGATGAACTGAGAACATTGTCTACAACATCTTCTTCTGGAAACCTGTACAGTGTAACAGTTTCTCAGAGCATCAGTGAGCTTTTTTTTTTATTCTCAGGGGTGTATTTAAAAATTAAAATTTATTTAAAATTTTTTACCATCTTGAATATGTCTTTAAATATTCCTTAATTAGTATGAGGCACATCCATTTGAAAGTCTTAGCAAAGACAAAATATTTTTTTCTGACCTGGGTTTCCAGGCTACTTCCAAGGGAGATAGGATGTAATTGCAAGCATATTAAGAACTTTTTGGCTTGAACCACACTCTATACTTACCAGCTCTGTATCCTCACTCATGCCTGGCAACCAAGGTTACCTTCTGTTGACAATTTTTTGTTTCTCTATTCCAGAACTGAATTCTTCATCATTCAAAAGTCAGACCAAACATCGTATTGTTAAACAATAATGGAATACCATTTATTTCAATATTTTTTGATGTTTTCTACATTTTCAAATATATTGATTTCAGTTACAGTACAGAATATAGAGTGTATAGTGCTCACTTTCTATTTATTTTTATTACAAATATTTGCACTGTAAAAAACAAAAGAAATAGTATTTTTCAATTCACCTCATACAAGTACAGTAGTGCAATCTCTTTATCATGAAAGTTGAACTTAAAAATGTAGAATTTTGTACAAAAAATAACTGCATTGAAAAATAAAACAATGCGCTAAAGATTCGTATGTCCCTTTATCTTCAACCACCATTCCAAAGGACATGCGTCCATGCTAATGATAGTTTCTGCTCTATAATGATCCAAAGCAGAGCGGACCGATGCATGTTCATTTTCATCATCTGGGTCAGATGCCACCAGCAGAAGGTTGATTTTCTTTTTTGGTGGTTCGGGTTCTGTAGTTTCCGCATCTGAATGTTGCTCTTTTAAGACTTCTGAAAGCCATGCTCCACACCTCGTCCCTCTCAGATTTTGGAGGCACTTCTGATTCTTAAACCTTGGGTCAAGTGCTGTAGCTATTTTTAGAAATCTCACATTGGTACCTTCTTTGCGTTTTGTCAAATCTGCAGTGAAAGTGTTCTTAAAACAAACGTGCTGGGTCATCAGCCGAGACTGCTATAATATGAAATATATGGCAGAATGCAGGTAAAACAGAGCCGAAGACAATACAGTTCTCCCCCAAGGAGTTCAGTCACAAATTTAATTAATGCATTATTTTTTAAAGAGCATCATCAGCATGGAAGCATGTCCTCTGGAATGCTGGCCAAAGCATGAAGCGGCATATGAATGTTTAGCATATCTGGCACATAAATACCTTGCAACGCCAGCTACAAAAGTGACATGCGAACGCCTGTTCTCACTTTCAGGTGACATTATAAATAAGAATCAGGCAGCAGCATCTCCTGTAAATGTAAACAAACTTGTTTGTCTTAGCAATTAGCTGAACAAGAAGTAGGACTGAGTGGACTTGTAGGTTCTAAAGTTTTATATTGTTTCGTTTTTCAGAGCAGTTATGTAACAAAAAAAATCTACATTTGTAAGTTGCACTTTCATGATAAAGAGATTGCACTACAGTACTTGTATGAGGTGAATTGAAAAATACTATTTTGTTTATCATTTTTACAATGCAAATATTTGTAATAAAAATAATATAGTGTATTCTGTGTTGTAATAGAAATCAATATATCTGAAAATGTAGAAAAACATCTGAAAATAGTTAATAAATTTCAATTGGTATTCTATTGTTTAACAGTGCGATTAATTGTTTTAATCACAATACATTTTTTGAGTTAATCACGTGAGTTAACTGCGATTAATTGACAGCCCTAGTTTAACAAATGGTTTCTGGTCTTTTAATCAATATAAACTTTCCATACAGAAACTCATAGAATGTCTTGATCCCAAATATAACACTTTAGCACCTCATTTTCTATTTGAGCGCAGTTTTACTCTGCTATAATTATGTTCTAGACGTGAAAGCAATTGATGTTTCATTCTCATCTGACATTTTGTAAGATGTGCCTGCACTTGCAGGTAGAGTATCAAATATATACCAGTAATTCTGACTGGGAATCAAAATGGACTTATCTGCAAAGCTGTAGCAGTAACATCTTGAGGCCCTGTCCTCCACACTCCAGTACATATGAGTAAAGCTGCTCGAGGGCCAGCGTCCTGTTGACTTCAATGGAACGAGGAACATGAGTTACTCAGATGAGGCTCTTAATGGACTCAATTACCATGTTGAATTTTTTTCAGTACCATTGTCATTGTGTCATTGCATTAATTACTAATTAAGCAGGGCTAAGAAAGATCTCAGCTCTGTGAGGCACAATTACTTTGGACAGTATTATTTTAGGTACAGTTACTTTGCTTCACTTTTATCTGGGAGACTTTATGCCTTCCACATAAATCATGTGCATAAAATCAATCACTTGAAAGGCATATCTCTCCTTTTCCCATCTAAAATCATAATTATTTTGATGAAGACTCTTGGTTTCTTGAATGAACTTCCTCACTTTCACGAGTAATGAGTGTTTCATCAAGGTAAAAGACAATTGGGCTTAACACACCACACCACATCATGACACAACATAACACAACGTAATTAATAAAGGCTGAAATACAACAGAATACGAGCTAATATACTTTAATGGAGTAGGTCAATAATTACCTCTTGGCTGTATCAATGAGATCTCTGTTTCTCTGTGTACAGAGATGAACACTTCTTGGATGCTTGAACAAATGTCTGAAATGTGTCCAAGATGCAGCTGAAAAGCAAACAGGAGTAGTTCAATAGTGAAGTGATTTGCACAGAAAATTGTTGGCAGACTCAGGAATTTAACTCAGATCTCTTGAGTCTCAGTCCAGTGACTTTAGCCACAAGACCATATTTACACTTGTCTTTTTCATCTCTCTATTATAGGTATAGGAATGCAAAAGTGTATATGATATGTCCCAAAATTATGACTTTGGATCTGGGATTATGGGGAAGATAATGGCAATAGGCATGATACTCATTACATGATGGAGACATCTCGGAATTCAATGGCTTCTGTTGGGATTGCAGATAATTCTTGAAGCTGATTACAACTCCTTTGGGATTTCCAAGAATGAGTCAATCACAGTTCTACATCTCAGTCTGTTGACCTGATAGCACAGATGACAAAAGCCATCTTTTTGGAACCTTCGCTATTGAAACAGGTCATGTCTCTCTCCTCTGAGCTTCCCATTCAGGAGAATTGGCTGAGAGAGGAGCCAACTTTGTCATTTTTTAATATATGGGGACTTGCTTGGGTAAAGTTAATGGAAGTTATGCATGTAAATCCCCTGAACACCATTTGGAGTCTTAATGACAGTCCTCTCTCAATGTGAAGTATCTGGATGTGAAATAGACTTTGTGCTCCTGAGATGCAAACAAAGGCAACTTGCCTTCACAATGTTGTCTTCAACTCAGATCTCCAAGCTGTGGATTCAGTAGAAAGTACCTTTTGTTTAACAAGCAGCTATTCTTGCTCCTCCAGCCACACTGACATTAACGACCTGCAATCTTTGGCGTCCCCTATTTAGAACTCCATATATAGCATACGGAGCTGGCCATTCTCTTAACGCCCACATCTGTCTGTGCTCGCCACAACTGATTTATGTTTAATATCTCAAAGGCATGTGGTGCCAGTCCCATGTTGAGCTCTGGATTGTGGTGGTCCGTCTGTGTTTGTTTGAAATTGGGCCCAGAGAAGCTGACTTGGAGCAAAGACTGCTTGGAATGTGAGCCAGGGGCTGTCCAGACAGCTCTGTCAGCAAGCTCAGGAAACTGGCTGAAAAATACTGGGAAGAGGCCCAGATTTCAAACAACCTGTGGAGCTCTCATGAGAACACACTGTTTTAAAAGAGAAAACTGAGTGATATTCTTAATTACAGATTTAAAAAAAAAAAGTTAATGATGTTCCTGCCCTTTTATAATTTGAAGCATGTTCCCCAAATTACCTACATCAAATAGCAGGCTTTGGAGTCTAGCATGAAGACCACATTTTCTAGTGGTGCTTTAAGTGTTTTTCTTCCCAGGCAGAGATAAGAATCAGAACACTTTCAAGGTCCCACCATTATGAATTGATTTGTAACCCCTTAGAACAACAGCAACAACCATATAGAGAACTCCTTGGGTAACTGTAGGGAGCTCCCATGTGCTTGCCTGGGTGTTCCACTGTTGTTTTGTATTCGTTAAATATTAGTGAGTGGTTTCTGCAAGTTAAGTGTTGTTCTTTTCACTCCTCCCCACCCCCACACACCAAAACAAAAACCAAAAAACCCCAGTGTAGGATGGTTGAGTCAAAGGGCCAATCCCACCCTGAAGTTAACTCCACTGACGTCAATGAGACTACATCAGGGATAAAGCTTGGCATGTTGTGTCAGCCAGAGAGTAGCCTGAGCAAACGAATTACAACTTTTATTCATGAGCAGTCACCTTGCAGCCTGTATATCTGTGTAGTTAGAATGTCGCTCAAATGTTTTCTGTTGGGAATAGGGTGACCAGACAGCAAATGTGAAAAATCGGGACAGAGGTGGGGGGTAATAGGAACCTCAATAAGAAAAAGACCCCAAAATCGGGACTGTCCCTATAAAATTGGGACATCTGGTCACCCTAGTTGGGAAATCCTTACTAGTTGTTGTTTTTTTAATTGGTTATGTGATTGGGAATGTTGGTACATTTAGAGGCTATGAAATCCCATGTGGTTGATACTGGACGGCAAGTCATTGCACCTGAATATAAAATATATTGTGCAAGTTTAGTCTATATATTTCAACTTATAAAGTAACTCTGTGGAACCCTAGCTTGCCAGGGTCTGCAAACTATGTGGAACCCTAGCTTGCCAGGGTCTACATAGACAATTTAAACCTGTTTTTTCCCCACAGCACTTTTCATTTTACAGGATTTTTATCACAATTTAAAATAAATGATAACTTAATCAATTTTCAAATTTTGGGAAAGGTACTGCTGATACATGAGAAACTACAAAAACAAACAAAGATGATAACTTTTTAACTCTTTTATTTCCTTCTTTATTAGTATTCAAAAATATTTCCATAAAACCAGAATCTTTTTTATGTTAAGAAGTGATTTACTCACGCTTCTTATTCCGCAGCCGGATCCCTTGTAAACCTTTATTTATGTCAGTTGTGACATCATAAACAATGAGTTATGATTAGAAATAATTGATTTTGCCATTTGGTCTGAAAACCTGGAAAAAAAATGATTCAGCTTGAAACAAATCTGAAATTTTTTCAGAATTTTGGTTGAATCAGAAACACCCATTTTGAGTATGCTCCAGAGGGGCGATTTGAACCTGGGTTTCCCAGATCCCAGGACAGTGCTCTGAGCAGTGGGCTAAAGAATATAAAGGGACACCACCACCCTGTACTGTACTGTAAAATTATTTGTGTCAAATTTATAATAGTTGTGTGGCAACTATTTTCAGTTAATAAACTATTTGTCAGAAAAATTTCACCCACCTCTATTATGACATCAGACAGGGGAATAGGCAGAAGCAAATCGATGAGATAAGCACTTAATAGTGAATTACAAAGGGATAAAAACTTGCTTTATGGATATGATTATATGGCTCTTTAAAAATGTAACTGTCACTGCATTTGAACGAGATTACCTACGAAATGCAAGCTCCTACTGGCAAGGATACAACTGTGGCAATAGCATGGCAACCTAGTGGGAGAGACTCCAGATTAACTTGCAATTTATAATACACTTTTAAAACTAAGGAAAAGAACTTTAACTATTTGAAGTGGATGGAGACCTTATCTTGACAGTCTCTTACATGGGGCTTCCAGACTGCTAATGTTTCAGGTAAGTCATTTTTCAGTAAGATAGCTGCCATACAGAGGGGTATGGAGGGTCTGATCTTAAAGCATATTGAAGTCAACGGACAAACCCACATTTAATTCTGTGGGCTTTGGATCAGTCCCCAAGTTACTAATATAGACGTAACAATGCAAATGAGATGATGGGGGTAACTTTCTTATTTATTATGGTAGTTCCTAGGAGCCGCAGTCATGGATCAGATTCCATTGTGCTAGGCACTGTACACAGAACACAGAAAAACACCCAGTCTTTGCCCCAAAGAGTTTACAATCTAACTATATTAATTCCTGTGTTAAGCTCATGAGGATGCCTCATGTGAACGCAGACATTTTCAGAAACCTGCCACGTTCATCCTGAGCTAAATGCAGTTAATAACAAGTACAGGACCGCTTCTCCGGATAAAGCTGGTTCCTCAGGGTTTATTAAATATTACAACCTCTGTAATGATCTGTGTGCTGTCAGTAACAATAATACCTCGCTCTTATCTAGCACTTTTCATGTTTAGGTCTCAAAGTGCTTTATAAAGGAGGGCAGTATCATTATTTACATTTTACAGATAGGGAAACTGAGGTACAAGCAGGAAAGTGACTAGCACAGGGTTACCAAGCAGACTAGTGGAAGAACCAAGAATTGAAACCAGGTCTCTTTAGTTTCACTCCAGTGCTCTACCCACTAGGCCAGAGTTTCACAAACTGTGTATAAGGATACAAGGGGGTCATGAGATGTTGAAAAGGGGGGTGGGGGAGAACACGCAAAAAAGCCCAAATATGTCCTGGTTGAAGTGGCTTGTGTACAGCAGGGCTGCCTGGGCCTGGCTCCCTACTGCAGGTGTTGTGACCTGACTCCTGGTGCACCGGGTTGCAACACCACTCACTCAAATTTGGCCCGACCTCCCACACTCCCCCTTGTCGGGGCTGGGGGCAGACCAAACCTAAGTAGTGTTGCAATGCAACCCCATGCTCCAGGAGCCAGGCCGCAATGCCTGAAGTGGATATGGGCCCAACCAATCACACAGGACAGGACCCGTAAGAGCTGCTGCTATGGCGTGTAGGGTGGGCTTGCTCTGGAACTCCCTCTCACTCCCTCGTTGGGTTGCCAGGTGTCCGGTTTTCAACCAGAAAGTCCAGTCGAAAAGGGGACCTGGCAATGTCCAGTCAGATGTACTGACCGGACATCAAAAGTCCGGGGGCCGGGGTGGGGGAGACGCAGGGTCATCAACCCACACCAGCCCCTGCTCAGCCGGGGGGGCCTACTACCTGCATCTCCTGGGTGGGCAAGCTCTGCTTTAGGCTGCAGCTCCCATCCAGGCCCTGGAGCAGAGGGAGCCCAGCTGGGGTCGGGAGTGGGAAGTGGAAAGAATCAAGCAAGGGGGAGTGGGGAGAGGAGTGAGCAAGAGGCGGGGCCTCAAGGGAAAAGGTGGAGCAGGGGTGGGGCCTGTGAGAAGAGACTGAGAAGAGGGCAGGGCCTCTGGGGGAGAGGTGGGGTAGGGGGGGGTCCAGTTTTCAGAAAGCTGGCAACCCTACTCCCCCAGGGAGTCATGTTAACAGAGGTGAATCCAAAGCGGGTCATGGTATGAAAGGGTTTAGGAACCACTGCACTAGCCTATACAAACACAAACTCTATCACTCACACACACACACACATACACGTGATGAGTCCAAGCTGTGCCACTCATCATCAGCTCCAAATAAACAGTCCTCCGACTACATGGAATGCCATTAGCTGACAGTAACAGTAGGTTCCTTACCATTAGGAAACTGCTGTAGTCTGATGTGATGGATCCTGTAAGGGAGGAAAGAAGAAAATTTGATTGTTACAAGAACTGGTCAAAAATTTTCCATTGGAAGTTTTTTGGACAGAAAATTGGGTTTTTGACTAAATGAATTTTTTTCATTAGAAGTGTCTGCTTTCTATTCAGATTTTCATTTTTCATTGTAAGTTTTTGGCTGAAAATTCTCAGGGGAAAGCTGAAAGATTTGGGTTTTCAGTTGAAAAATTTTGATTTTCGAGTTTTCACAGAAAACTCAAAAAATTCCATGGAAAAAATGAAAGATTTTTCATTTTTGATGAAGATGTCCAGGAGGAAAAAAACTGTGGATCAATTCTGTTTACATTGGATTGCACTTTGCTATATTAGTATTATTGCATGCTGTCAATGCACGGGGTATTATACAAAGTATAGCGAATATACAGTCCCTGTCCCAAGTAGCTTACATTGAAAGGCCAAACTGCAAGAACTACTGAGCAACTGTGACACCCACCAAATAAATGAGAGCTGAAGCTCCTCAAGAGAAAACAGGATTTGGCCCTGTGTTACTATTTGTTTTATGCTTGCAATGTCTGAATTGATATTCGCTCAAATTCATAAAATACAACAAAAGATACTCCAATGTTGCAGTTGATCCGGAGTCAAATTCTGACAGCTTCAGCCTTCCTAATTCTCAGTGTCAAGCGCCAAAATTTTAAAGTGGCAGTAAAATTAAATAAGCTCAAAAATATTTGTCTATTATGTATACTTCTGTATTGTTTTATACCTAGCTGCCTCTCTGGTGATCAGTTTTGTGGACTTTTCAGGAGGTTTGATATACTTTTAATTGTTCTATTTTTAGCCCCAATCTTTCAAACTGATAGACTTGGGCAGACTCCTATGTCAATGGAGTCTCTGTGAAGATGCAAAGTTCCACTTGCAGGAACGGGGCCTTGTATGATATTACTTTAACTCTGCATTTTATTATTTCTTGAAACAATGTGTAGCTAGACCTTTTCCCCCCCAAGAGCTTATATGTATAATTTCAAAGTGAACGAGAGAAAAAAGCAATACTGTCCTACTGGATTTCCATAGCTCATTGTACAATCTCGTGTCGCATGAAGGCTTCAGGTATAGAATGGATGCCTCCCCAGAAAACATTCTGTAGACAAGTGCAAGTTACTAGATGAAATTGCACGGCCTGTGTTATGCAGGAGGCCAGACTAAATGATCTAATGGTCCCTTCTGGCCTTGAAAATCTATGAATATATACTCAGCAGAAATAAATCACTTACACCATTACTAAATCATACCAGGACTGAGCTGCAAGACCTGAGCGGCTTCCTGGTGCTGACAAAGTCAAAATAACCTCGAAAACTACTAAAAAAGAGCTTGATTCTGCAACCCCTTACTTATTACCTGCTACTACTACCTTACTTATTACTACTTGATCCTACTACCTTTAAAAGTAGACCTGCCTCATCCAAGCAGTGCCACTGAAGTGGATTTTGAGAAGGAGCTGAAGGAAGAGTGAGAATATTCCCACCTTAGGCACCGCTCCTATTCTATTAAAAATGGTAGTTTTATCATTGAGTCCAATGGCTGTTGCATCAGGCTCACAGATGTTTGTTGATACCTAGAGCTGGTTGGGAAAAAAGGGCAATTATTTTTCATGGGAAATATCAGAAAACTGCCATTTAACAAACAAATCCTACCACGGTATTGTTTTTTTCAACAGAAAAACCTCTCTAAAATGAAAAGTTCTGGGGTTCCAAAACCCTTTCTGGTAACTATTTTCAGTAAAAAAACCTTGGTTTTAGGTAAAAAAAAATTGGCTTTAAGTTGCCATTTTTTCTATGACAAACTGGAAAATTTTAACATAAATGAAATGTTTTGTTTATGAAAAACACTTTTTGGATGAAAAAATGAAAAAAAATATGTTGACCAGCTGGAAACGAGACATTGATCTTGTGACTGTGTTCTACACTATGACACTATTGCTGCTCTACTGATATAATCAAAGGTAGATGTAATCAGAATGACACTGAGGCACAAGAGTGCTAGATTCCAACTTCCAGTATTGACCAGATAGAGTCAAACAGGTTTAGCGGACACCTTGTCTATTTCAGACAATTAGAATCTAGGGCATCAATCCTGCCCACACTTACGCCGTTGATTGGAACTATTCATACACATGAGTGTTTCCAGGATTGTTGCTCGGTTTATCAAAAAAGAATTTCAAGAAACACAGGGCACTCTTTTATGAATAAGTTGGTTTCTGACTGAATAATACTGAGCTATCCAGAAATCAGATTGGCAGACAAATTCCATTATAATCAAATCTAATATAAATTAAGATTTTTGTAGGCCTATTGACAAAACCATTTCATATCTAGAGTTAGATCATAATTAACAATGAACAATTAATATTTCACTGGGTTAGTCTCTGTCTGTTCATAGAGTATCTATGAGCTGATTACAGAGGCCTTGAGTTTATATGTTGTTCACATTTATTCAGTGACAATCTGTCTGAATTTTTAACTCTGTGGACTGACCATTACTGTGTCACTGCATAGTGTCTATGCAATCATGTCATGCTATTCCTGATGTTTCCTCAGTTTCTGATTTCAGCTTGGTAAACATGGGCACTATAGTAGGGTTACCATACGTCCGGATTTCCCCGGACATGTCCTCCTTTTGTGTGCTAAAAATAGCGTCCGGGGGGAATTTGTAAAGCACTCACAATGTCCGGGATTAGCAGAGCGAGTGTTGGGAGGGCTGCAGGGAAGTCCCGGGCTGGACTCAGGAGCAGCTGTAGAGGAGCCGGATCCGCCCTGCATTCTGAGCCAGCAGCTCCCTTGCAGCCCAGTCCGGCAGCACTGTGCAGGGCCAGACCGGGTTTTGTTGTGCAGGGCCAGGGACCAAGTTTTGTTGTGCTGGAGAGCTCAGCCAGGTGTCCGGCTCGGCTGCACAGAGCCCAACACTCTGTTCTGAGCAGCAGGGTAAGGAGGTCAGGGGGCAGGAAGGTTCTGGAGGTGGAGGTCAAGAAACGGGGGGGGCTTTTTGGGGGGAGTGGAGAAAGTTTTGGGCAGTCAGGGTACAGGTAGGGGGTAGGGTCCTGGGGGGCAGTTGGGGGGGGGTCTTAGGAGGGGGCAGTTAGGGGACAAGGAACAGGGAGTCTTAGGTAGGGGGTGGGGTTCTGGAGGGCAGTTAGGAGCAGGGGTCCCAGGAGGGGGCAGTCAGGGGACAAGGAGCAGGGGGGGAGTGTTTGGGAGTTCTGGGGGGGGCTGTCAGGTGGCAGGGGTGGGGAGATGGATCGGAGCAGTCAGGGGACAGGGAGCAGAGGGGTTTAGATGGGTTGGGAGTTCTGGGGGGGGCTGTCAGGGGGTGGGGAGTGGTTGGATGGGGCGTGGGAGTCCCAGGGGTCTGTCTGGGGGTGGGGGTGTGGATAAGGGTTGGGGCAGTCAGGGGACAAGAGGCAGGGAGGCTTAGATAGGGAGTGGAGTCCTGGGGAGCAGTTAGGGGCAGGGGTCCCAGGAGGGGGCAGTCAGGGGACAAGGAACGGGGGGAGGGTTGGGGGTTCTGGGGGGGCGGGAAGTGGGAGGGGCAGGGGCGGGGCTAGGGCGGGGCTCCTCCCGTCCTCTTTTTTTCTTGCTGAAATATGGTAACCCTACACTATAGCGGACTCCTTTCTTAGCCCAACCTCCCATTGACCTCAGAGGGCATGATGCCTGATTGAGGAGTAATTCAGGACTTCAGGATCCAGGCCCCAGGCTGATTATAAATCTAGTACTTCGCTCTTTTTGAATTACTAGGTGGAATGTGCTTCCTCTCCCAGAGAAGTTTGTTTTGCAGACCCCCCCCAGTGGAAAGAAAACACATTGCAACAACAGGAGCTAGGAGAAAAGAATTATTTCAAAAATACAAATGTTTGATTCCAGCACTTTTAGTGTTTGTTGTGCCATAGCACAGAAGATGTTCAACCTTTTAGTTACTCTTGCTCATAAAACTATGCAACTTGCATCCTTCCTTTGCATTTATTATATCAGCCTTTGCTGGGCTGTTGGAAAGAAAAAGATGAGGAAAGGACAAAGAAGGGGGGGGGCAGAGAAAGAGAGAACCACATGTTAAATTTGCCTGTGTATGAACAGCAAGCCTTCTGGCTTGACATTTATTGAAAAAATAGATCTTACACTGTATCCACCCAACACCTGTTGAGAAACATTGACCCCATTACTGGGGTTGGATTTACACTGGCTCTGTATAACACCCTATAAAGGAGGCCACTGGTGCAGAAGATTAAAGAATGCTGTTAAGTAAGTTGTTTTATTTCTTTTGAGACTGAAAGAAAGCTGCAAAGTGAGAGAAAGTTTTCCCCAGTTATTTACTCTTCATTACTGGAGATCTTGAAGGGCCTTATATAAACTGATCTAGTCGGGTCACGACAACACTTTATAAGGTGCAAATGTTGAGGTGGAGCCAGTGCTGTACTGAAAGGGAAGCAAATAGAACAGCCGCTCTAGTCAGAATGGAAAGTTAGCGATAATAAAAGCTCATGATTTTGGCATGACTTCCAAACTCTCAAGGGGCCCGTGAACGAGGTTTTGCACTAGTCCTGTAAAGTCCCTAGCAAGTGCCGGAGTGCAGCTCATATCTGATGACAGTGCACAATACAATTAGTGCCTCTTGTTGAGTTTCTCTATGTACAACTTTGTAAGGTCCTTGCTGGAGCTAAAAGCCTAGGCTTTGGGGTAGACGATAAGTTACTTTCTCTCCTAGCTAACTTCTGAGGGATAGTCCATTTAAAGGAATGCAGAGATTCCTGTTCGAGATGGATGAACATTGCTAAACATTTTCAGTCAATGTGAGTCCCAGTACATATGTCCATATGAACTTATGGATTCCTTTTGGTTTTGTGAAATATCATTTATGATTATAATCTTCAGTGTGGACCAGGAACCCCCCAGTTTGTAGCAGGAGCAGACTATGTCTGAGAAGCTGAAGCCACCAAAGAGTCATCAACACTGAATTGTTCTACACCTCTGGGACTGTGACATTGCTAGTGGCCAAGTCACTGAGTTGCAATAACCCTCTGCCCAACAGCCGACCAGGGGGTTGGAGCAGGGAAACTCCCCCAGTGGGAAGAGAAACAGAGAAGGTGTCACATTTTGATTTTAAAAGAGACATGCTGTCTAAGCAAGGGAGCGAGTCTGAAAGACAAGGTGTGGGGGGGGGGAGGGCAGAAGGGGCTTTGCCTTCCCCCCAAGGACACTAACCAAGACTGTGGACTCTCAGGAGTGATAAGGACTCTGCGGGAGGTGGGCGGGGAGAATTGCATTCAGGCATCTATTGGTTTGCATAGAGCTGTAACTCTCCTGTGTTGTCTAACAGTAGAATGGCCATAAGAATATCCTATGCAAAGCCTGTGATTATTGCCTTACTCTGCCATGTGTCCCCAAAGAGTTAAATGGTAATCCAGAATGACCACAGCTGCAGGTAGATGCTGGGGGAGTACACAGAGCAAACTGGGGGGGCTTGAGAGGTTCAGCACTGGTTTCAGGTCCTAGAGGAATTGGTCTATGGAGTCTCACATCCCAAGGACGGCATTTCAGGCAATGAGTCTGCACCCAGCAGTGTGTTCTAGAGGCCCAGAGCTAGAGACAGTATTTGGACTCTACTCAGATCCATCTGCCTTGAATGCACATGGGATCCAAAGGCTGGGTCCAAGAAACTTATTCTAGTGACCATTTACTAGGGCACTCAGCCAGTTCTGTGGCACTCATGTGTTTGAATATTCATGGAAAGTTAATTTAAAAATAATTCTTTGTGAATGTTTGCACCTGAAACCCATTTGTAAGTCTTTTGGACAACCAAGAATCAGGAATAATGACTTATGTGACCAACCACAGCTAAGGAACATCACTCAGATAGCAAACTATAAACGGGGTTCAAAAAAGAACTAGATAAATTGATGGAGGATAGGGCCATCAATGGCTATTAGCCAGGAGGAGCAGGGATGGTGTCCCTAACCTCTGTTTGCCAGAAGCTGGAAATGGGCAACAGGGGATGGATAACTTGATCATTACCTGTTCTGTTCATTCCCTCTGGGGCACCTGGCATGGGCCACTGTTGGAAGACAGGATACTGCGCTAGATGGACCTTTGGTCTGATCCAGTATGGCCGTTCTTATGTTCTTATTTTGGTAGAAAAAAAAATTGTCAAACAATTTTGAATAACACACCTGAAAAAACACCAGAATCTATTCACACATATGCTGAGAAGAGGAAAACAGGCAAAAATAATTTAAAAAAAAAAATCATTCACTCAGCTCTGATTGTCATTTTGTAAGTATGCTGCATGTGTAAACACTCTTCCTACTGTTAATCATGAGAGCACAGGTTGTCTCTGCGGCTTGGCACAGGGAACACTCCTGGCCATGCTACCTTTCTGCTAGCCACATCACCTCTGCCAGATGTAGGGGCCAGCTATAGTATAGGAGACATCATGTCACTGTTACAGCACCAGATGATCTTCTGTGGATGGAAACCTCAGTTCTAGAGCCACTCTGGTGCTGGTGGCTTTTGAGCAAATCATCCCTAATTCAGGGAAGAATTCAGGCTTTTTATCTTTAAAGCGTAATTTTTTTTAATGTAACAATAAGTGTCCCATTCTGCTTATGGAGTTTGATAGTTTCTTACATGTCATTGCAGCATAGGTTAAAGAAAAGGAAAAAACTGTAATGGAATATGAGTCTGTTAGTATGTTACAAATAAGCAATACAATGCAGAGGTGAAAGTAAGGCAGTACAGTTCGGTACGGCATAGCAGTAAGAGCCGGGGACCGGACTGGCTTCCCTATGCCGGCAATTTAAAGGGCCCGTGGCTCCCTGTAGCGGCTGGAGCCCCGGGCCCTTAAATCACATCCCGAGCCCTGCTGCCGGAGCCGTGGGGTAGCGGCAGAGCTCTGGCGGTGATTTAAAGGGCCAAGGACTCCAGCCGCCGGGAGCCCCGGGCCCTTTAAATCGCCGCCCAAGCCCCACTGCCAAAGCCCTGGGATAGCGGCGACAGGGCTCTGGCAGTGATTTAAAGGGCCAGGGGCTCCTGGCCACTGCTACTGCAGCAGAGCCCCAGGCCCTTTAAATCTCCACCCAAGCCCCAGGGTAGCGGCGGCAGCCGGGAGCCCCAGGGCTCCGTCGGCGATTTAAATGGCCCAGAGCTCCACTATGGTAGTGGTGGCCGGAGCCCCAGGCCCTTTAAATCGCCCCTGAGCACCGGGGCTCCTAGCTTGATTTAAAGGGCCCGGGTATTTAAAGGCCCTGCCTCCTCCGGTTGAGGCCACGCCTCTTCCAGTTCAGGCCACGGCTCCTGCTCAGAACTCTGGCGTACCGGTAAGTCCTTTAAGTTACTTTCACCCCTGGTACAATGTGATTTAACAGAGATGCAGTACATTGTGCTTGCAGTCATTCTATAGATGTAAATAATTTTCTTGTAGTGGCACAATTCCTGTATATCCAGAAAACAGACAATTAATTTTCAACATTCTGTGCAGGGAATTATTTTTGTTGTTATTTGTATACCATAGCACCTAGGAACTCTAGTCACAGGCCCATATTTCTCTCCTAGAGGTGTACAGCTGATGTGCTGTGAATACATAATGTAAGCAATGGAGTTGGATGGACCTTGCAGAGTTCGGATTGTGGTGGGTTAGGACAGCCAAGCCCAGTTCACAGGTTCTGGTAGAGTTTGGGGATGGCAAACATGAAGCTGGGGGACCCCAGGCTCGTTTAGGTGGAGGAAGGTGTGTGTTGGAGAGTAGTAATGCCACTGAGGACACAAATTGAGGTTCACAGACACATCACACCTCAAATCCAAGGCTGAGTGCAAATGGCTCCACGTGCTCTATATCACAGGGCTTTCATAATAAACGAACAATAGTAGTCTGTGCTAGTGAATGTCTTGCCTTTTGATTTGTATGGAGTTTAAATACTAAACACTTCCTGAACTGTAAGTTCATACCTTCAATTTAGAGCTATTTAATTGGAAAGATAACAGAAAACAGCTACAGGAGGGTGCTTTTTTGGTTTGGTTTGGTTTTTTAAACAGAGCTTTTCAGACACCTAATGGACCATTAAGTGCAAAAACTTTCCATTACAAATTCACTTAATTACCATCTTAAAAAAATAAAGACCTTGGTTGCTGGGATCAAAGGCTGGTGCTTCTCAAACTAAGGCAAATTCTCCTGAAGTCGCAGATTTGGAAGTGGGCCTAAGAAAACATTGGCAGAACTGGAGATGTAAAAGGACTATGAAGGTGAGCATCTTGTGCATGAAAATGACAAGAAAGACACACACACACACACACACACACACACACACACACTCTTCTTCACCTTAAGTTTAGAATGTGCCTGAACTGATTGTGGTCCAAAACAAACCTCTGAGCTATTTGGTAGCTTCCAGTCTGGTGGGTGCTGAGTTCTCATCTCTCTGCATTTGGGCTCAAATGAAACCACAACTCAAAGTAAAACTACCCACAAACTGACAAGTGATGACTGGTGCGGGGTCAAAAATCATGCAAAAATGCTGGGTCTTCCACGGTTTCCATCCCATAACTTAAATCGCTCCTCCCTGGTACTGCCTCTGTGAGAACAGGTTCACTTGAAAACAAGTTTTTGAAAGAAAGAATGAGTGAGTAAGAAGAAACTGGGATGCTTATGACGGTTTGGCTGTTGCATCTGTGACAAGGAGGAGAAGACGAGAGAGAAGAGATGTATGTGGGAATTGGTTAGGCAGGACCCTCTACCAGATGATGATCAGTGGGGGGTGGGCAGCTTTTATTTATTAGCTGTATTGATTTATTTTTTAAAAATCCATCTGGAGGTCTAGTTATATGCATGAAAATTAAAATTGAAAATATCCTGGGCCAGATTCCCACCTCGTGTAAACTGGTGTAGCTCTGTTGACAGTCAGTGGAGCTAGGCTGATTTTCACTAGCTGAGAGCCTGGCCCCCTGCACGCAAACCATCTCAATTAAACAAGGGGCTCAACTGCAGCAGCTGATTTCACAGGGGATGGTCTCGGATGATCTAAACCATTGAGGGCATTGTCAAGACCGCCCGGAGTGGGGGACAAGTGGGACAATTTGCCCCAGGCCCGGCAGGGGCCCCCACGAGAGTTTTCGGCAGGTCGTCAGCAGCAGGTCCTTCAGTGCCACCGAACATACCCAGAGCGAGTGAAGGACCCGCTGCCAAAGACCCGGAGCAGCGGCAATTTGGCAGTGAGGGCTTCTTCCGCTCCGGGTCTTCGGCAGCGGGTCCTTCACTCGCTCTGGGACCCACCGCCAAAGTGCCCCAAAGACCTGGAGCAGAAGGACCCAGGCTTCCTGAATCCTCTGGGCGGTCCTGGGCATTGTGGGTTAAAACCAATATGTTGAAATGCAAATGGAAATGAATTGGAAACCAGTTCATGGGCAAGAAGCATAAGCAAACAAGTTTTCTGTGTATACGGCACTAGCTGTAGTTTCTGGGTGGTCTTAAGGTGTAGTTCCATGTAAAGCCCATTGCAATAACCCAATCCCTTGGAGCATGGCTCTACCTTCTACTCCAGGGATGGGGACTACAGACAGAATATGATCTTTAAATGGTAACAGTCCATACAAATCGCCAACAGACCTAATAATTCAACAGGAAGAAGCACAAATAAAATAGGGCTGAAAATACTAAAAGAGAACTTCAGTTAAAGTTTCATTAATCCAAAAGGTGACAATGAGCCATTACCTAAAGGATTATCAGATAAGCAAGGAAAGGTAGAACCATTTTAAACTGAACAAAGCTGATGATAATATGATATTTACATTATATCAAAATCCAAATGAAATTACGGTCAGTGAACAGTTGAGCTGTGTTGCCTGTTTAATATATATTTATTAGGTAAAGATAACAGCCAGCCGACTGTGTTTGGAATAATAATACAGTCAGAGAGAAATTCCCCTGTGAACTCTCTCTGAGATGATAACATCTTTAATAATCTTTCCGGTGTTAAATAAACGTCCAGTAAGGAAAAACAAGAATGAATCCAAACATTCATTTCTCGCTGGCTATTGAGTTTTTGGGAGTGGAATGTTGATAGAATGGGGATTATGCACATGACTTAATTAGGAGACAGATCATGATATCAATGGGAATCTTCTTGAGTAAGGATTTAAGAGTTTGGTCCTAAAAGAAGAGACTCCTTTGTTAAACATATGGGCCCCATCCTGAATGGAACATTTAACACGTTTGGTATCTTGCAGGAAGCACTTATTATCTCAAAAGAATTAGACTCTATAAAATCAAGGATTTGGTATGGGTAATAAGCTAGACTGACATAAAGCCTGATGCCCCATCATTTGACCAGCTCCATGTAATATTAAAGTACAGACAGCTGCTTTCTGATATCAGTGTTGTCTATGGGTTAATTTGGGGGGAGACAACTCCAAAATATTGCTGTGTGGTTCTGGTGCCCAAGTATAGAACAAATGCTACCTATCAGACAATGACACCGATTGCCACACAAGTTGTGTACATGCTACTGTAAGTTCCCAAATATGAATTTACTGGGTTATTTTATTAGAAAAAAATAATGTTGCTCTTCGTGGGATCTTCCAAGAGGCTTCTTGATCTCCAGTGAGTCTCCCACATTGTGGCAGATGCAATTAACTGCTGACACAAACAACAGACTTTAGACTGTTTGCTGGAGCAGCTCAAAGGAGCCATAGTATGGGCCGGTGTGTGACCCATTGACTTCCATGGAACGATGCAGTTGAGCAAGGAGAGCAGTATTTGGCCCATGAGTTACAACAGAAGAATGGTCCCATGTCATAGTAGCTGCAAGGAAATTATTAGCAGAGAAAGCAAGGTCAGGTTCGCTAATTTTATTAGCATTGACCAACTCTGGAAGTTCTCACCTAGACCTTCATCAGGCAAAACTCCGGTTGAAGTCCATAGGAATTTTGAGTAACAGCTGAAAAGGGTCTTCAGAACTGGGCCCTATTGTACATTATTGTACCAGATGTTCTGATTAAGTGTTGAAAAGTCCCAGCAGGCCAGTTTACAGGCATGTAACGTACACTGGCATGTCAAGCTCTACAATCACTGTGGCTGACAATGAACAACATTTTCTTCTACATCTGAAGGTTATTAAAAGCAAAAAAAGGAGACAGAGTGGTGCATAAAAATGTGAAGCAGCAACAAATTAATGGAGACAAATCTAGTTCTGTCAGTGTCATTAAAAGCAAAGATATTTCTGTTTCCTCTCAAATTTCTACCATTCCCCATTAAAAAAAAAAAAAAGAACCCAAAAAAGCAAAATTTCACATGGGGAAAATATGTGAAATGTGTTGTGCATTCCAGAGTGGAAATTTGTTATTTTTCACAAAGGAATAATGAAGGAATAGAGAGAAGGAGATTTCTGCTTAGTGGTGAATGAGGTGAAATTTAGCCCTTCATGAACATTAATAATGAAAAAACCCACCAAAATCCCATTTTTCACAGGCCTTCCTTCACATTTTCCATCTGTGTAATGAAAAATTGTCCTCTCCATGCAGCACTATAAATGGAGGCCCTTAATTTATTTTTTAAAAATCAGCTTTTGATGACCTAAAAGGTCAGGGAATATAATGATACTTTTCACCTCTCTCTCACTAGTTTGAATCCAGGCCAGGTTGACACAGAAATTGTTACCATTCGATAGCTGTTGCTCATTAGCCTCTGTGAAAAGAGCTAGTTGGTCTCAAGCCTAGTCCCTAGTGAACAGATGCCCACATCTCAAAATCATCACCACAATCAAGACATTGTGGGCAGTCTCTGGAGAAAGACAAAGAATTGTATAGACTAGGAAATAGAACTACCTTTAGAAGTGATCCTTTCCATTCAGGATGGATTCAGAAGCACATTGGCAGGTGGTGGGGGAGAAATTGCATTCCAGTGCTATGCCACTGTTCGTTATGCAGTGATGACACTCGGGGACATTTCAATAGCACCGTATGCTTTGTAGATCAGGGGCCACATTTTCCAAAGATTTCTGCTCCGACAGAGGCACCTAAATAAGGAACAGATTTCCAGAAATGACAAGCGCACAATGTGAGTGATGATCTCTGGAAAATTCTGGTCTTGAACAGTAAGGCATGCATGCAACTCTACTACACAAATGTCAGCCATGAATAAAATGTTAAGTCATCAATCAGTTCTTAAAACATGGCTTGGTGTTGTAAACCTCATTCTCCAGCTTCCTCAATGCAAATGGTTTCTTCTATATCTTTTCAGTGAGCAGCTCCGGAATTCCTTCACAGCCTGACCAGAGTTCCAATGTAACTCATCATAAGATGCAATCAAATCCATCACTCCTTACTCAAGCAAAACTGTTAGGAAGTCTATACGAATTTTACTTGAGTAAGGCTTCAGAATCAAGTCCTTTCACCCAATAAAAGAAAAAAAAGTAATAAATAAATAAAATGAAAATAAAAAACAGGAAAATGAGTTGGAGCATTTCCTTCAAAATGAAATTTTGACAACCATCGGGGGAAAACAGTTTGCTGAAAATTGTCAGAATGATTTTTTTTCATTTTCTCACCATCTTTTATTTTAAAAGCCGTTGGTACGCAGCTTCGTACTACAAAACTATGCACAGGCTGACACATCTGAGATGATTTTGGGTCTAGTGTAGAACAACAATAAATCTAAGTCAACAAAATTTGGAGAGAAAATATCGTGGCATGTGATGGGATTCTTTTAAAAAAATATGGGCCCCCAATTCAAGCTGCAACTGAATTATACAGTTTATACTGGCACTGAATTTGGCCCAGACACTGTTTGGTATTTTTCCTCATTCCCCCTTAGATTTTGGTTTTAAAATTACAATATTTTGAATTAAGCAGCTAAAACACTGGTTTACGCTGGTTTGGGTTATTTTAAATGATCCAAACTTGTTTAAAGGTACTGAATCTTTGTTTCATTTTCTATGGAATCTCAGATACATTTAAAAAGTTTTCACTTCATACTGGATTCTGTACAGTTACTTATTGGGATCAGGATCTTAGTTCTTCATGTGCATGCAGGAACGGTTCTAGGCACCAGCAAACCAAGCATGTGCTTGGGGCAGCACAATTTCAGGGGCGGCATTCGGAAGTTTGTTTGTTTGTTTTTGCTTAGGGCGGCAAAAAACCTGGAGCCGGCCCTGTGTGCATGCATTTGAATGGAGAAGGAGCAACTTAAACATGTTGGGAATTTCCTAATGGTAGAAATGAGTGGATATTTTTTGTGACTTTTATTGGGAATAAATCTTTTTTTTTTTTTTTAGCCTAAGGTGTGAAAATTGGCAGGTCACGATGGTTTCTGACAGACTGCTGAAGACTGTCTAATTAGAAATCAAGTTTGATTCGAAGTCAAACATATTGAAGCTGCTAAGTCTTCTTAGGATGTTTGTCTGAAATGTTTCAGAGAGCTATAATCTTTTCAGAAAGAACAATATTATTAACCCATGTTCTCAAGTGCAAGAGAACACATGTTATAAAGCAGAGCCGACATAAAATCTGCTTTATGTGAGTGATCAGTCTTCACTGTCATTTCAGCCAATTGAAAAGGAAATAAAGCACAGACCATATGATCTGGTTCTTATTCATCTAAGTGAGAAAGCTCGATTTAGATACACAAGCAGGATTTTAGGAAAGTCTTGCTGTTTATTCAGTTTTCCAGCTGGGATGACAGAGGTCAAGAACTTGCCAAAGGTTACCCAATTAAATGATGCATTAGCCAGGGTCAGATCCCCCAAATCATCCAGCTCCCAATTCTGTGTTCTAACAACCAACAGACCTGTTATGTCAAGGACAGAATTTTGGCCCAGTGCTTCTGACCCTTGATTAATTTCAAAAAGTTCTCAGGCTAAGTATACTGTGCAGGTGTCACAAATCCCCATTCTGGCCTGAGAGAGCTATTAGACAGTTAAAGAGTTTCCCAGATGAAGTGATGGAACTCTCATCACTTGAATCATTCAGAACTGGAATTGACAAGGCACTGGAGAATAGGCTAGTGTGAACAATCCTGCTTTGGCAGAAGGGGTCAGAGCCATGATGTAATAGGCAGCATGGTTTAGTGGCCAAAGCATAAAACCAGTAAAAAGAACTCCTCCATTCTAGTCTCAGATTGGCCAATGACGCATTATCAAGCTGCTTGTGTTATTTCTGTTCTTGGTACTAGATGTACCACGGTGTGGTGTCTACTGTTAAATGCAAGACCTTGGAAGTCAGGACTTGTTCTGAGTTCTTCAAATCCTAACTGCAACTGACTCACTGTGTGGTCTTGGGAGAGTCTTTTAAACATGCTGTGGCTGTGTTTGCTCATCACGGATGATCTTACAGGCGTTCAAATCTCTTGGGGGGTAGGGGCGGTTGAAGGTTAATTCAATTTTGCAGTGCTTTAAAAAATGTAAAGGTGTTAAGTAAGGTATTGTTCATTTACTTGTATACTCTCTGAATGCATGTTACACCATTATTTCTAAACAGTCTGAGTAAGGCTGCTGGAAAAGTTTCTGGCAAAAACAAGACCTGGACTGGAAGAACACTGTGTGTTGCCACCAAGTCAGCCTGAAGGAAACAAAAATTCCTTCCACTCTAAACAGTTTTTAGTCAGTTAGTCAGAATAATGCTGCAAGAATGGGATAATCCCATATCCCTTCTATCACATCAAAACTGGCTGCTTCTACAGATTCTATAGGTTGTGATACTACTCAGGTAGCTTCTATAAAAGCATCAAAGGGACATCATGGTAACCACGGAGTGAAGCTTGAGTGGTCTATGATGCTATCTGAGCTCCCAAAATGTGTGGTCTCCAATACGCAGATTTATTAATCTTATGTGTAGCGCAAATGTGTGCTTTGTTTAACTTTACTATTTAAATGGGTCTCTCTTTTCAAACATGGCTGTTTTATAGATCTCACAGATCATTTTTATATAGCTTAACTGTTTTTTCCCCCAGCTTGTTCTTTTTTTTAAACACATATGGAGTACTTTGAATCCAATAGAGATTATGGGGTACAAAGACTTGTGCTGGAAAAGAATACTTGCATTTCTTTAGTATTAGAGTGAAAGATCAATAAAATAAAGCAAGAAAATAAGTAACAGTGTGGAATCAGCTCCATTGATATTAATGGGAGTTTTGCCATTGACTTCAATGAGGCCAGGATGTCACCCACATTGTCTAAGATCTAGGGAATGGCATCTGTTTACTCCATGTATTTCAAACTTTGAGGTTGAATTAATGGAAATAAATCAGCAACTCAGAAATTCAGATTTCATCCTGTCTTCTATGTTTCCAAATACAGATAATATAGAACCAGTTCAGGGTAACTTTTGAACTCTACATTTTACTTGGGTTATTATTATGCCTTCTGATTTCAGAGAGAGTCAACATTACAAAAGTTACATTGATAGGTACGTGGATGTAAAAACGTGTCCAACTGAAATCCATGACATTCGCAGAACAGAAAAGCATCCCAATTATAAGCCTAGCCTGGACAGACTGTCTGCAGAACACAGTAACAAAGACTGAAGCCATGCTGGCAGCGGGCCTGATACAATAGTAGGAACTTCCCTGTGGCTTTATGCTCCCAGGGAGAAAGAGCAAAGAAATCAGCAGGGAGACCAGTGGAAGTCATGGCTTGACAACATCAAAGAACAGCTTGGACCCTGTCCTCACAGAAAGAAAGAGGTTGCCAAGATCCCATGAGCTGGCCGACTAATAAGTGAAGTGCTGCCAGTGCTCTGATTGGGGGACAACTTGGGCTGACCCAATGAATGATGATCATTCCCGGTGGAATAACTTAATGGAGAAAGCAGGGAGATAAAGAAAAATAACCAAGCAAATACTGGAATCAAGAATTCATGTGAGTGCATAGGGAGTCGCCTCTTGGATCAGAAAAGTCTGTGTGGAGCAGTAAGATTAAGAGGTCTTGTTCTGGAAGGCTCTTAGTGGTGTTTGTGAGCACTTCCCACCTCCGACAGAGACCCATTGGTGAACATATGACAGTTGTCTTTCCTGCGTTGATCATAGTGATATATACGGCATTTGTGGCATAGAATACATCACTTGAAGTTGAAATATTAGACGTAACTTTGACCTCAGCCCACAGTATACGTATCTGCCATGTCTTGTTCTTAAGATGGAGCTTGTTTTTTTATACAGCTCAGTTCCCAAGTCAGGGCTGAATGACTTTATTTGCCTATCTGCAAATGCACTATAGGAAAAGAAAGTGCATACAGCATATGGAAGCTGGACTCACTCTATCCTATACATGGAATTGGCAACTGCCTCTGGGGCATGAAAATGTTTATTGACTGTTCGTTGAGTGAATGACTGCTAGGTGCAAGGGGGAAATAGTTTCCAGTTCTGCTAAGGCTGTAAAAAGCCTTATAACCAGCACAGGATAGAAAGGATAATCAAAAAAAAAATAAAGTTTTTTTTTAAAGTAAAGAGTCTCTGAAATGATGCAATGAAGTGGAATTGACAAGCAAAGTGACTGTCAGTTTGCTGCAAAAAAACATTTCTGTATATATTTCCCTGCTGTGAACCAGTATTTGTAAAATACTTCCTCTCTCTTGTCTCCTCTTCCTTTGTCTACAGGACCCATTTGGTCCTGTACCCCCAAAACCCCAGCCTTGCTATCTATATTACCACCATTGCCAGCAACTCCATTGGCATTTTCAAGATTAGGTCCCACAAATTAGGGGATTGTTGACACAGTGGAAGAGCCGGCACCTGAGAGATAAGTTTGGTAAAAGAAAAATTGTGATGGAAGGGACCACAAAACCCCACATAGATGACATCTGGGATCTCTGTCACTGAATGACCTCAGGCAAGTAATTAAATGCTAAAATATTATCTAAATTAAAATAAGTAAACTAAGCACATACAGGAGTTAGGGGTGGTCTAAAGGATGAAGCAGGAGATCTGGGTTGTATTCCCAGCTCTGTGATCATAGGCAAGTCACGTCACTGCTCTGTACCTCAGTTTCCCCTTTCACCTTTTGTCTTGTCTATTTAGATTGTAAATTCTTCAAGACAGGAACTGTCTCTTCCTATGAGACTTAGCACAACGGGGCACTGAGCTCAACTGGCACTACTGAAATGCAAATAATAGGTAATTAAATAAAATCAATTAATTAATCTCTCTGTGCTTTTGTTTAACATCTGTAAAATGGGTCTAATAAAATATTCCTCAAAAGGAGCTGTAATGAACTAACAGTTGCAGGGGCTCATTGAGACTCTGGGAGATCATGTGAGACACTGAGAACCCTCAACCCCCATTGGCTTACCCCCCTGAGGAACTGGGCCCATAAGCTTTAAGGAAGACAGAACACAGTAAGGAGGGGTCGTGTATGGCATTGGATAACCAAACTCATGATGTCACGTAAACTGGGATGGCAGCAAAAAGACAACCAAAGAAGCCTAAAGAAAACAAAGTAAAAACAAATGATACTCAATTAAAAGAAATCAGGAAGCAGTAAGTCAGTGCTCCCGAAGCTCTTAATCCTGTAGCCGTTGAAGTCACTGACAACGCTTCCATTGGGCCCGTATTAAAGGACCATTCCTCATGTTCAGTAGCAACCTCCTTCACAAACTGAAGTCAACAGGACTCCTTGTGGAGTAAGGTGCTATTCAATACCAGTTAGGACACCAGAGACTGTCCCGTTAACATCAGTGGTTCAGGATCAGGGCACAAATTCCCTTGTGACCCTAATCCTTATCTGTGAAAGCATCAGAAAACCCTGCAACTGAGAGTCTGCTTTGGTAATGAAGTCAAAAATGCTGCTTGGCCTTCTTCATGAGAAGATTGGAAGTCTGTGTTTATTATCTCACCTGTTTCAAATTGCATAGCACAAAGGAGGGGAAAATGGTTTACAAATTTTAAGCCAGGATAATTTGTTTGCTTTATTTTTCAATATAAAAAATGGTTTCAATCCATCAAACCTCTCTTTAGCATTAGAGAACAGCAATAAACCCTAATTTGTTTGGACTTGGTTTCGGGTTCATTTTTTTCCAAGCACGCTAATAAAAATGAATTCATTTAAATCTATTTGGAAAGGGTATATATAGAGATTTATAGGCTGTCAGTCCGTTCATTGGCCTGGACCCTATTTGTGTGCATGTTCAGGTTATTCTAATTATACATATATATAAAAAAGATGCAATTACCTTGCATGTAAAAAGTGGTTAGGCATGGAAATTTATAAAAACCATGATTAAATGGTACATTAACATATATATATATATATGAAAAAAATGTAATATGGAACCTAATTATGGGATATTGACTGGAAAAGGAGCTGGTACGGGAGCCAGACAGATTAATAGATTCCAGAGGCTATGAGGTTCACACTATATTCGTTATGATTCAAATTCACCCTCTACGGAGCAAGACCTAAGTAAGTACTACCTTGAGCTTAAACTTGAGGGCTTAAGTGGTTCATATGTCCTGGGCTCTGCATGGGAGTGTATTTCACCCACAAAGAGCAGTTATTTCCCAGACATTCATGCAAACGGAATGTGTTCGTGCACTAATTTGACAATAACGAATAATGGGAGATATGAGCATGGTTGAATGGAACAGTCATTTGGAACTGGAATAAAAATGCACAAACACTAGGCAGTATTCAGCTAGCTCTGATAGCTAGATCGACCATGTAACATGGCATCTCTGCACACCTGCTGATGTGGCAGCTTGCCTTTATTTCCCTAAAGAATCACATCTGTGTGATGATAAATCACATGCAGGGACAGGGATCATATTTTGCAAGTGAATTCTCTTGAGTTATAGGAATCAGTTGTACTCGGTCATGTCACCCAGATATCTTTAATCTTTTATACTGGCACATTGATTAATCCCAGTGTGAAAAAGTGGCACATGTATCCTTCTGCAAACAAGCAGAGCTGGAAGGTAAAACTGGTTTAAAGCTATTTTGATGCAAACACTGCCTGCAACACCTTATGTGTGCATTTTTGCTGGAAGAAATGAAAAGGCTCATAGTTTGGTCCAACTTGTAAGCAGCGTCCTCCATTTCTGCACAGACCAGGTGTGAGCATGCAGCTGTGGTGAAAATTTCCCCAAACCACTCTTCAAGTGCCCTCCAGCCTGACCTTGCAGAGGTCACCTTGTCAAGGGATATGATTGAGGACAGTTCACTTTCTCTACCAGATCCATCTTGGGACCTTTCTGATATCCCATTTGAACAAATTATGGGAAACTGTGTGTTGTAATTTTGGTTTAAATTACTGGGCAGCAGGGTTTGAGCTAACACTCCCTGCAGTTAGAACGGAAGGTAGGAGTTAAGCCATGGGTCTTGGGAAAGAAGAATTAGTGTTGTCTCTGTTTAACTACTCAGCTTTTCTACCTCTCAAGAGAAATATATCCAGGAAAGATAGGAATATATATATAGCTAACTACTGGGAGTAAAACTGTGGAGGAGATAGACGCCTGTCCCCAAAGAGCTAAGCAGAGACCTCCAAGTTTCATTTTGTGTAGGTGGTCTGAGACAGATTTAATGAACAAATGTAAAAAAAAAATGTGGGGGGAAGTCCTTCCTTTTGTATCCAATAATTATAGAGCAAAAGGGCCATTCTTAATCTGCCATGTTAAAAGCATTGTCAGGCTTTGAAACCTATGATTTCATTTTAAAAACAGCAGCATGCATTTGAAAGGAAAACCTGTGGTTTCAGTCACATGCTCAATTTAAAAAAAAATTCAAACTTCAAGAAATATTTTCCTGCCAAACTAATTCAAAGGATGTTTTTCCTAATATCAAATGTTCTTATATCCAAATGCAGTATTATTTTCCCATTGGGGGGAAGGGTTATGACTCACATTTGTTTACAATATGTTATTAGAATTCATGGAGATATTTTCAGCATAAGACCAAGGGCCTTAACTTAGCTTTATTCACTAAACCAATAAGCAGGGAAGGCATTGGTTTTCCTGTTTATATTAGTAGATGACACATTAATGCTTGCTTAGTCCTCATATGCATTAATCTGCAATTTTCCCATATAATCCACATTTAAACCTCATATGGACAGATTTATTTGTACCCACAAAAAAGTAGGTGGGCTGGATTTAGTTTGCTATTGATTACATTCGAAAATGAATATGTGATTCAATAAATTCTAAATATTGCTTCTGTCCGTTTGGTGGGCAATCTCTTCGATGCCATCTCTCTGAATAGGACACTAATGATAACGTTTAAAAGAGACCATCAAAAACGGTCAAAATAATTTGTCAGAAAGTTCAAGCAAAGCAGGAGCTGCACAAACAGGGCCTGATCTAAAGTCCATTGAACTCAACTGAGAGCCTTCTAAAGAGGTAAATACAGATACTGCATAACATTTTCAAAAATACCTTAGAACCCTTTCAATTGCATTTAGGTTCCTAGTTTTCTTAGGCTCAGATCACCAAAGGGGTTTCGCTCCCACTGAAATCAATTTAGGAGCCTAAACACCTTGGACAATTCTAGGCCTTAGGTGCTTTTGAAATTTTTTGCGTCCGTATATAACAATGTATCATGTTATATATTTAAGGGGACAACTTTTAGCAGGGTGCCTATGACATGCTTTTTAATAGCGACTTTTGGAAGCTCTGGAATGCTGGTTCTAATGGTTCTGTTTGCGATATGAAAGAATACGTTGAATCTAAAAGGATTTGGATCTCTCTTCCTCTCTCTGTTTAATAGTTTGCAGAACTTAAGTATGCCTGGACAAGACAGAATCAAGACTGCTGTCTGAGTGTGAAAGAAACACAGCACGAACTGAGAAAGTGGACTTGAAAGAGAATGATCTGCATCCATTCAGAATTGCTAGAGGTGAAGTTTAATCCAGTACAGAGGGCCAACACAAAGCCAGTGCATCTCTGAAGACTCACTGAAGCCTTGTTTTGAGTGTATTGGCCCTTTGTAAATGGTACATTTCATCCTAGAGGCATTGACAGTCAGGGATTAAATCTAAATGGAGCCTTGATCTAATTCTGCCAAAGAGCACCCAACAACAAATCAATCCCTACCCCTCACCCCCACCCCATGCCATAGGCTCTCCTGGCATCCCTACCTTGTTAGAGTTACATCCATCTCCCCAACTCCCATGGTGAATCTCTGTGGTGGTTCCCTCCACTGTATGGATCCTGTATCCCAACTTTCTGGGACTCTTGACCTATAGCTACTGAGTCAGGGATCCTATCTTAATTGATCCTTGACCAATGATCGGGGATCATATTTAAATCAGGTGAGCATATTCCATTATGACATTGCTGATTTCTGATCCTTCTTCTATGCATGGTTCTTACAGCATGCTCCCATATCTGGACACCTTTGCACTTTGGGGAAGTCTGATTATGTATATGAAGTTTACAAGCCACCCCTTTTCTATCAAATGGGTGGAACCCAAATCTCCAGATTTTGGGAACGATTGGATCCAGATTTGGATCTGACAGTTGGGCCCATTCTTAGTGTCTCTTAAGCAAATATATCTCCTGTGAAGAGTTGATCCACACATACACACTCCACCCCTCCCCATTGAAGGCAAAGGAAGCCAAAGAGGTGTGTTTGGTGAACAAAGATTGGTCCCCAATATCTTGGAAGGCCTCCAGCCTAACTTGACACTAAGGTATGGCCACCCTAAAATAACTTTTATATTAAAAATTAAAGGTGTGCCTCTTTCTAATCATTGGGATCTGAAACTTCCTTCAATTCAGCCCAATTGTCACAGGCCCCAGCCAGCAAAGCACATAAGAACATTCTTAGTTTGATCCCTATTTAACAAAGTGTTTTACATGATCAATGGGACTTAAGCACATGATTAAGCAAAACATGTGTTTACGGTTTTGCTGAATAGGGATGGAGTTAAATATGTGCCTGAGTGGTTATCCCAGCCATAACCTTAATCCTCCATCCCAGTGGCTATAGTTTTCTCAGGTCCCTAAATTCTAATAGCTTAAAATATATTTATTTTAAGTCTTTCCAAATTGACAATGAATTCTGCTGTCTGTTTAGAGCTGCCTGGTGCATAGTATGTGAAAAATGCATCAAAGGGAATTTAAGAGCTGGTCTAGCTACAAATTAATCTCAAAGCCACAGATACACTGTTTTAATCCTCAGTTATTAAATTGCTCAAAGGAATTAATTCACGGGGGAACTTTGAAACATTTTGGACATTATACCAATGACGTGTTTGAGGGTGCTACATGATGCTACATGCACTGAACTCTCTATGAACCTGGGATTGTTTCAAGCTTCCCAGCCGTCAGGCAATGCAGCAGTATCAAATCAAACTGAAGGGGAAGGAAATTACTGGAAGGAATCACTCAGAGCCTGGCCCAGGAGAAAAATATCAGCAGTGGCAATTGTGAAGTGTGTAGGTAGGTTCTGATCTTGTGCCCATGGAAATCAATGACAAAGATCCCACCGACTGCAATGGTGCAGAATCTAACTCATATTGAAATGATATTTCTGCTGTGCACCAAGCACAGTATGTTGCTGGATCTGAAGAGTGAAGGATTTCCTTCATTAATGATTACAAATAGAACTGGTTGAAAAATCAAAAATAATTTTCATGAACATTTCAACATTATTGAAGGTTGGTTCCGTGGAATTATTATTAATAATTAATAATATGTTGTTATTATGTCTTGGTTATTTTAATTTTCTATTTTTTTTCTCTTTCCAAAATTGTAATTTTCCAAAATTTGAAACTGAATATTGTCACTTGTACACATTTTTTGGTTTAGAAGCATCAGACCCAGTGACTAATGAACAATCAAAATTGACAATGGGGGGAAGAAACTGAAAACAAACAAAAAAGAAAGAATGTAAAATAAAAACCAAAAATGGCAAAGGAAAACTGACAAAAACAATTACCACCCCCGTCAACAAGCAAACAAACCACAATTGTCCAGTTTTCAAAAAAAGGAAGATTTCAAGAGAATCAAAACGTTCGCATGAAAATTTTGAATGAAAACATTCAACTAGTTCTACTAACAATCAAGCTGGGAACAAGGCCAATTGAACAAGCAATCATCTCCAATCTAAAGAAGAAGGGGTCAAACAAGGAGTTATTCAGATTGTGCTTGAGTATTTAATTGCTGGAGGGAACAGAGCCTTTTCCTACACTTTTAACAAATACTATCTGCTCCATAAAATAGGGGGGTAGTGGATCAAGTAAATGACAAGTAGACTTGCTTTCTTAGGCAGTGAAGTCAATGGGACTTGCAGAACCTTTCATGATTCAGCTCTGACCTCTCAACCTGCATCAGTGAAATAAAGGGGAGCGTTGACGTTGGTTTGAACAGGCAAGGAGATGTCAGGCAAAGAAAAAGCATTTTTATTTACACCAAAGCTTTTGCCTTCAGTGTTTTAGGTTAAAAACAAAATAAAATATTATCAATGATATAACAGGTTATAATAAAAACAACCTCGTTCTGTGTTTATCAGAGAGAATAGACCAGAACTGATAAAGACATTCTTCTAGCTTTATAAAGAACGTACATTTTGTAGCTGAGCATAAAAATTCGGATCAGTGAAATGCTGAATAAAAAGAAATCAAGGGGACTAAAAAGCATTATTATTCAGGCATGAGGTGGCAAATGCGAGTCGTTCAAAATATACATATTTGAAAGCTGACACTGCTTTTTACAATCAGTATTTAGAAAACAGATATGGGCCGACTATTATACAAGTTATGCATGTTGCAGCCCCCCTCTCCTTGTATGTTTGGGGGGGGGTGAAGAGAGAGAGAGGTATGCGAATGAAGGTCAATAGACATGACTTCACTTTCTCTCTTCCTGCCCCCCCCCTGCAGTTTGCATTAAAACCTTTATTTATTTATTTTTAATAAAGATGATGGTGGGGGGAATAAAATCAGTATATATATACATGGCCTTTCAGACCCTTTCGTGTGCAATTCAGATGTATAGAAATTGCACTTTGGGTGCAATGCTTTTATTTTTTTTCCAGATTTTTACATGTTTAAATCCAAGAGATCAAATTCTATTCTCTGCCACATCAGTGAAATCCCAATTGAGTTCAGTGGGAGCTGGGAGTAGAATCTGGCCCATCGCGTGATTAATGGGTGAGGATTTCTGATCCATGAGCAAATCACATGTGGGTGTAAGTTTCTCTATGGGACGTTGCCTTTGTACATCAGAGGACTTTGCTGCATCTAAATACTTGTAGCTATTACTGATAGTAAAACATAATCCTGATATTCAAGGCTGAGTTTACAGTGTGACTAGTTTATAAAGCACCACACTCCAGAGAGTGGAGGGAGACACACGTTTAGTTCTTCAGAGCTGAATTAAAAAAACATATACATAATACAGAGAACACTGTTAGCACAGCTAATATATACAGTCCCACAAAGTAGTGACAGAAAAGCCATAACTCACTGCTACTAGTGAGCTTTCTCCTATTTATTTACTGAGTTCAGCCAACAGACTTCTAAGTGATTTAGATGTTCTTCAAGATAAAACAGCACTGAAGTCAGGCCT
Source organism: Chrysemys picta bellii (assembly GCF_011386835.1). NCBI lineage: Eukaryota > Metazoa > Chordata > Testudines > Emydidae > Chrysemys > Chrysemys picta. The sequence goes on along the minus strand of NC_088804.1, from coordinate 37,450,341 downwards.
TTCACAAAACTAATACTGCATCAGTAGTGTAGTGGGGGAAAAAATGTCTGATTGTTAACTGGCCATGCACTTGACTTCCTAGAGGCCTTTATTTAGAAAGGCCCACTAGTAATTTTTACCTCAGTTTAGGCATTTCTTTTATTTGTTTTTGCTTTAGCAAACAGTTGGAGAATGTAATAAATACAGGAGTGAAGAAACGTGCCGATGAAACGGTGAAGGCGCTCAGGGAACCTGCATAAACTGCAAGGTAACACATGGAAAGAGCAAACCAGGGGAGTGCATGGGGAAGGATCAGTTTGGAAAAGAAACAAAATGTTTAAAGTGACAAACATGAGTAGATGACGGCAGGAATTCAAAATGCAGGGGACTTAAGAGTGAAGGACAAATTCCTTTCTTTTTTTAAAACTTAAAGTCAAAATATGATTTAAGTCTGAGGAGCATTGTTGAACTCTGAACTCTCTGACCTTCACAAAGCCTCCAAAATAAACCCCAGCTGACTCAGATAAAATGGAAGCAAACAGCAAAATCAGTCCCTGGGGTAACTCCATTCTTACACCAAAACAGCCTTCATTGTGTCTTCAGAGGCAACAGTTTCTGAACAGAGATTTTGGAGGGCCAAATTCTGCTCAGTTGCATTGGCATTAATCTGGAGCAACCCCATAGATTTTGACAGAATGCTGCCTCTGGATTTACCCCAGTGGGTGTAAGAGCAGAATTTGATCTATCAAATGCTCTAAAATGAATACAATAGGTGAAATTTTGCCCTGACCTGTACCCCACGATAACTTGGCTTCAAGGAGATTTCCATGGAGTGCAAAGCGCAGCAGAATTGATGCCAATTTGTAAAACCAACATGGGCTTTTACTCTGTACAGCTTAAAAATCAACCAGCCTAAAATAGATTTTTATTTATTTGTTTGTTGATTAATCACATCAGTGTAGTTTTAAAGCAAAATATCTAGGAGTGAATCTCTCCTCACCAGTTTGTCTGGCAGTATTTCCGTCCTGCCTGGGACTAGTCTTTCAGAATAGTATCTCTGGCATAGCAGCAGTCTGCGGCAATCCAAATATTTACCAAGCAGAGCCAGCGATAGGTGTTTAATCTGAATTCTTATATTTTGCTTATTTGAATTAAAATGCTAATGATAAACTAAATTCCAGAGTTCAAAATGGTCTGTCCTTAAACCTCAGCCACAGTGAAAGATTTGTACAACGTAAAGGAGAATAAGACGCCACAGAGCCAAACCTCACCACTTTCACACTCAACAAAATGAAGCATTTTTGCATTTAGCCAGAAAGCGGAATCTTGTGTTTAGAACATCTCCTGTGCTGGTCATACGCCTTACCTGTACAGTGGTCTCATAAAGTATATAACAGCCCCATCTAGTGACACAATCCAGGCATTGCCGTTCAGGGTGCACCAGCTCCTGAGCATGTGTAGCTGTTTAGAGCCTTTCCTAATTAGGAGAAAAAATAATTGAAAGGACAGTCAGAAGATGGTGCTGAAAGGAGTATGGTTTCCTCCCGTCCCCAGTTCATCTTAGTGCCTAGTCCTTCATTCAAGCGCATTTCTCAGACTATATGACAGACCACCAAAGCAGTAAGATGATAGTGCCGTGAAGCATATTGATACTAGCTGTGGTTCTGCAAGACAGTCCCATTCTACCTTCACTGACACTGATGCAAACCCAGGGGACTTAATGGGCTGGCACAGCCATTACTGTGGGCTGGATTTGCCCAGCACAGTACAGAGGGAGGAAGCAAAAAAATTAAGAATGGGAATGGGAATGTAGATGATAATGATTTAGTGTTTGTCTTGCACAAGTGTCCAAAAGCTCCATTCCAAATCAGGGCTCTAGTGTTCTATATGTAGGTCCTACCCCAAAAGGCTAATAATCTAATTTAAGACAAGAGGGAACAAACACGAGGAGGGAACAGAGGAAGGAAGATGAGGATAGAGAGGAAGAATGAACTTGTGGCAAAGGTTCTATAGTGAGACTCAGGCCATCTGGGTTCAGTCCCCCACCTCTGCCACAGACTTCGTGGGTGACCTGGGGCAAGTCACTCAGTCTCTCTGGGCATCTATATTGCAAAAATAAACCCCACGGCAATGTAGACGTACCCTCTGTGCCTCATTTCTGAATAATGGGAGGTCTCATTCTCCTGGAGTTGTAACCTCTGGAGGACAGGGACTGGTTCTCATTATTCCATCTTGTTGGGCTTCTAGCAGCTATTGTAAATATTAGCAATAAAGTAATAAGAACAATAATTAAAGCCCAAATCTGCATTTTGCTATTAAATACGCTTATTTTAAGAGGCAGGGAAGGATGCAAACTTCTTGCAGTATTGCAAATCAAAAGTAAAATCATGACTCAAAAAATCATGTCTGTTCCCTAATAATCACGTGGATGGCTAAAAAAACCATGAGGTTTTAAAAAAATAATGTTGGGATCCTTTTATTTGTTTCTGGGTTTTGAGCATTTTGGACGATGTTTTCAAACTTTTCTCTGCAACTGTGAAGGCTAGAAACTTACTTGTTTTATTTTTTTTAAATGAAAGCTGAAATTCTCATTTTATCACCTGACTCCAGAAGCTCAGGCTTTAAGAAAAACATCATGAGTTTTGTGATACCTGATATCATGAATGTTGGCAAACATTCAAAATTCATGAATCCAGTAATTATGAGATTGGCTTAAAATTCTTGAGATTTTTTTTTAAATCATACATTTTGAATTCTCTTTATTTGTCTTCTGGCTCTCTGAAGGTGCATTATCTCAGGCTACATTATCAATCTTTTCTATGCAATCAGAAGGGCTAAAATCTTACTTTAAAAAAAACCCTAAGATTACTCCACAATAACTGGACTCCAGAAGCTGGGTCTTTAAGAAACATACTAAATATCAGGAGAGTCACAGTGAAATTGCCACAGTTGGCAACACGGCTGCTCTTGCTTTTCCTTTTCGTGAGTGGCTGGTGGAAATGTGCCAGGCTAAGAGAAGGTGCTCCCTCCTATTTGTAGAGGTGACGGAGTGGGGGAAAAAAAGAACTGAGTTGTTCCAAGCTACTACATCTCCTCAACACTGGAAGTGACTGAGCCATTTGAGGCTATCGCAGGGCAACAGGATGATTGGCTTGCCACTCATGGGAGAAACTGGTGATTGACAGCTTGACCGCAGGCTCCAGAGAGGAAATGAGATCTCTTATGGAATGATATACATTCCGCTTTGCAATTCCTATGAGCTTGTCTGAGTAACTTCAGCACTTACGGTTTTTAAAATAATCAGCATTTTTATATATATTAATTCCCCAGGTTTTTAAAAGGAGAGGAAGGGAACAAATTCCTATTTCTCCAAATCACAGGCACCAATTAGTAATGGCCAGCTACTGCCTACCCATACCATTACCAATCTGAACACTGGTGAACTGAATAGGTACGGATCTTAATTAGTGTCTGATTATATCACAGTAATTGGGTCAGAGGCTAATCTGTTACCAAACGAAAATACGCTAGTCAGTTTCATCTTTAGTTTATGGTCCCTATCTATGTATGGACAGGGTGCCCATTGGGGCAGTGTGGAGACATCTTTTCTGGTCGATTTCTCTTTCAGATTCTCATGCATTAGCAAAATGCTGCAGTGTTTGGGTTTTTTTTTAAAAAAAGAACAGCCTCACCGCTGTTTTCATAGGAATTAAAATGTCTGGCAAAATTTCTGTGCATCTTACAGCTAGACCTAGACTTGTGGCTAAATTTGTCCTGAAAAATGTCTCTTTAAATTATACTAATTTATTTCCAATCCCTTTTATGCCATATTGATTGTGTTGTACCAGGGTCTGAGACATCATAGCCCAAAGGATCATACAAGTGACACTTTCCTAAGCATGATTCGTAGAGCATCAATATGTGTGTGTGTTTCTTAAGCGAGAAATGCAGGTAACTTGCTTTTTTTCTGCAGTTACACTCCCTGGATCACGTACACCCCATCTCAGTAGGAAGCAATTCTCCCAAAGATATGTGCTTGGCTTGGCTGAACGGAATGCCTGCTAATCCACAGTGGTATTATTCCCATTAACACCCAGACCATATAATCAGGATCAGAATTTGGCAAACAGTTCATAAATTGCTCAGTGACAAATGAAACCATGTAACTTTCCATTTACCAGTCTTCTAAGAAAAGAATATGCAAGCACTTGATTACAGCAAGTTATCAGATACCAGCACAGGGATTTTTTCCTCCTCTTGTTGTTTTTATGATGATGTTAAGTTGTTACAATCTTCATTTTACAAGAACATGATGGTTGCCATGTTAACTGATGGAGCTGGGTCACTGATTGCTATGACTTCCCTACAGGTAGAGAGGAGGAGGATTTACGGTAGAGGAAATTCATACTAACCGTAAATATCTTAATAACTAGCCATTTGGGGGACAGCAAGGCCTACACATGGACAGCAGACTGATTGCTGTTCCATGTGTTCACCCTCTAGGAAAGCAAGGCTCTCAATTCGTCTTTGCAACAATCCCTTGGGCATGATTTATTTCTTTGCTGAGCTCATAATTTGATTTCTGTTTGGAAGAGGAAAGCAGGGTCTGCCGCACTGGCTCAGACCATTGCTCCAGTGAGTCTGTTATCTTACATCCCACAATAGCCGATAGCTGACGTTTCAGATTAAACCTCAGGGGTGCAGCCTCCCATCCCTAGGGATCCACTGGAAACGGAATACCCAGATGCAGACAGGACTGGCCCCACCACGCTGCTCTGCTTGCTCCCAACATTCCAGAAGCTAAAACAAAAGATGCCACATCCCTACAGCTCAGTCCTCACCCAAACCTCAAAGGAACCACGTCCCAGTCACACAGTCATGAAAGGGAAGCAGGGTCTGCCGTTTCCATGGGGCCCAAGGATAGTTCCCAGGTCAAAGCCATTCCATCATCAAAGTCCCATGGGTTTCAGGACTTTCTCCAACCCCCGAGGAATTTTCACCTCTCCACTTGTCTAAGCAGAGAGCCCATCTGGCTCATAGAATTTATCCCCAAATTTAAGTGGGTAATGAAGATGGAAATAAGAAATAAGAGTGTGATGTGACTCTTGACTCTCTCTGTAATTCAGCGAACTTGCAGCTTCTTAGCGAACAGCTAAGGATTCACAGAAAACACTGAAAAGCAATCTATTTGGGAGTAATTATTCTCATAGATTAAATATTTCTTCTGATTTTCTTTCCTCTCTTTATAAGAGACTTTTGTGCCCAAGCCAATAAGGAGGTGCCACAAAGATCTGGAGTTTTATTTAGGAATTCAAAGGTTTGGATGTTTCCCTAATTAGCCAAACCTCTTTAGTTGTTTAAATCGAGCTGTAAATATGAGGAAATTCTTCCTTTCACAACCATGAAAAAGTTTATGAAAGTTTTTTTTAATTTAATAGTCCACATTTGAGTATATGAAAGATGGGCCTGAACAAATCCCGAGGTCAGAACACCCATGAACTTTGCAAAAGTTTGGCTCTGGATCTAAACTTAATGGCTATCTTCATAACTTCTCGTTTTATCTACATTTTGATTCTCTGATCCCTCATTTAAACAGGATCTTAAAGTTTTAATTGTCCATTATGGGGTTTCTTGTATCTTCCTCTGAAGCAGGAAGAAATGGGCATAAACTAGCCATGAATAAATTTAGGCTGGAAATTAAAAGAAAGTTTATAATCATCAGAGGAGTGTGGTTTTGGAACAGCCTTCCAATAGCCACACGACCTAATTAGATTTGAGATGGTGCTTGATAAATTCAAGAATAGTATTATATGATAGGGATGCCTGCAATAGCAGGGGACTGGATTTGATGACCTAGGATGTCCCTATCTGGCCACAGTTGGAGACAAGCTAGTAGGACAGCATTTCTCAAACTGGGGTCTGAGGATGAGGGTACTCCAGGGGATCCGTGGGCCTCGTTGATCAACTCCTACCCCTTCCTCCCTCCCTCATTCAACTCCTCCCTCTCCCTCCCAGCACCTCTTGCATGATGGGAGCTGTTCCCCAGAGTGCAGAAGGCGCTGGGAGGGAGGGGAAGATGGGGGGGTGGGGACGCTTGGGGGAGGGGGTGGAAAGAAGTGGGAAAGAGGAGGGGCAGGTGTGGAAGAGGTGGGGTGGGACCTTGAGGAAAGGGGTGGAGTGGGGATGGGGCCTGGGGCTGAGCAAGGGGCTTGGGGGTCCGCGGCAAAATTTTAAATCAAAATGGGGGTCCCCGGGTTACTAAAATTTGAGAACCACTGTTCTAGAGTTTGCCATCTCCAATGCTCCTAGGAGGTCTCCTATTCTTCAAGCTCATTCCCGACAAGAGATCACCACCTTGTGTTTCTGGCATGGCTGAAGAGATGATTATGCTGTTGAAGAGGATCTAGATTTCAAGGGGAAAATGAGCAGATGAACTCCTATCTTCCACAGCTGGTCCATAAGCCCCAAGTTGAAGAGAAAAAATTACTATAGAAAAGACATTCAGTGAGCAGAAAGATGTCCAAAGTGAATGTTTTCTCAATGTGGCCCATGAGGCCCCAGTTGTTCTTTAGACTAAGGATCAGAATGAGATGTCCTTAAGGAGGATGGTAGTTATTAAAACATTAGTGACTGGTGAGCAATGGCATGTCATGCCATATTGATTTTCCAGCTAGCTTGTGTGTACTGCACACATTCACCTTCAAGCCAAGGAGTCTGCTGCAGCACCCATCCTCAAGATATATGCAGATAGGCAGAATCAAAAGCTGTACACGTGTGTTGCAGATGTTGGAATACAGGATAAAAAAAACCCACCTTCCTGTAAACAGAAACTGTTTTTAAATGTCCCTGCTCTGTCTCTACAGCCATGTATTTTTCCCTGAATGCTATTATTAACTCAGATCTCACTCAGCACGTTCTCTCTGAGCATTGGTATCTACAGAAGGGCATGCTGATTGCAGATAATTATAATTGTTCAGAAGCTGAAAGCCTCTAACATTTGTCCCCCCACCACCACCCTCAAGAATTTAACATGTCAGACCCTGATATGAAAATTGCAGCAATTGTCAGAGCAGCGTACAAACCAAGCCAATTAATTCCAACACCTAGCCACCTGAAAAAATAAAGCCCCAACAGAATTTGCCAAGCACAAATCAACATTCACTCCAGAGCTATGAACCAGACTTTACATGAGGCATTAACTTCTAACTATTAAACTAGGTTATAGATAGTTTTTAGTCTGGGCCTGATTCTGCCCAGATAGATAGGACAGCAAATATCATAATGCCACTATATAAATCCATGGTACACCCACCCCTGGAATACTGCATGCTGTTCCAGTCACACCATCTCAAAAATATATATTAAAATTGGAAAAGGTACAGAGAAGGGCAACAAAATAAAGATATGGAACAGCTTCCGTGTGACGAGAGATTAGAAAGACTGGGACTTTTTAGACTGGAAAGGAGATGACAAAGAGGGGATATAATAGAGGTCTATAAAATCATGAATGGTGTGGAGAAAGTGAATAAGGAAGTGTTATTTATTCCTTCACATAACACAAGAACCAGGGGTCATCCAGTGAAATTAATAGGCAGCAGGTTTTAAACAAACAAAAGGAAGTACTTCTTCATATTACGCACAGTCAACTTATGGAAATTGTTGCCAGGGATGTTGTGAAGGCCAAAACTATAACAGGGGTCAAAAGGGAATTAGATAAGTTCATGGAGGATAGGTTCACCGATGGCTATTAGTCAAGATGGTCAGGGATACATCCCCATCCTCTGGGTGTCCTTTGCCACTGATTGCCAGAAACTGGGAATGGGTGACAGGGTGATGATTACCTGTTCTGTTCATTCCCTGCGAAGCACCTGGCATTGGCCACTGTCGGAAGACAGGATACTGGGCTAAATGGACCATTGGTCTGACCCAGTATGGCCGTTCTCGTGGTTCGTATGTTATTATGCCATCTATAGGTGCTTGTTTTGATGGACTAAAGGGGTATGTTTTTCAATTCTTTTAGCTCAGTTGAGGTAGCTTAACACAGTTGAAGAGGCCCAGCAAGAGGCAGGCTAACAAATTTGGAGCTGTGTCACCTGGCTGTGTTTTAACCTGAGGGAGAACCTCAATGTAAGCAGGATTGCAGAGTTGGGTCCTGTTTGAGAGAGAGAGTGTTTTAGGGTGAGAGATGCAAAATTTAGCCCTGCTTGTAAACTAGTGCAACTCCATTAATTTCCATTGGAGCCATACTAGTTTACATGCCCATGCTTTTCTTTAAAGCCACTGGTCGTAAATGAACATATTTCTTCACTTGACATGGTGACCGCCACCTTTAAAATGGAAATGGTTGTTGTGCAGCTGTCGCTCTGCTTTTTAGACGAGAACTTGCAGAGATACTAGTGAGGAAACAAGAATTAAAGTCACGAGGCATTTGTATGGTGAGTGTACTAGATATGGAAGTACCCTGCTGCGTTACTTCGTGTAAGTCATACACCAGGAAACAAAAGCTGCCTCTGACTTATGGGTGGTGATGTTCTATATGGTTTTTATTTTGTGGTTTTGGGCCAATCCCCAGGCATCAGAGTGTGAGTGTGGCCCCACCCTGCTTTAAAGCTATTAGGTACTGCTTTTGAAAACCCATCCTGCTTTCAAATATACATATGGGGCAATGGTGGCATCATGGATCGGCCTTTCACGTCTATGGAAGCTATGTTTAATGCCTGGCTTAAGTCACAAATGAAATGAGTTTGATGGCCTCAGCCTACACCCTAGTAAACACCAGTTCATGTTTCAGCCTCACAAAGCTACAACTAAATTGGCCGCAGAGCTGGGAAGCGCGCCTGTGGTCTAGTTCCAAAGAAGTTTCAATTCAACCTCCCCCCCTCCCTTACTGTGACCTTTCTATGTCACTGTCTGAAGGTCTCAGAGGACCTCACACAAACAAGTTTTAGGCTCCAGTGTTTAAATAGTTGGCAACATCGACAGTTGAATTCTATCTTCAGTTGTAAATTTCACCACTCTCGCTGGATTGATTAGCTAGAAATGAGTCATCCCAGTCAAGGACCTGAAACAACACCACAGTGTGTGCGGAGGATGCCACCCGCTCTGCTTTCACTGCAAGGCCTCGCGCTTCCAGGAGAGTCTCCTCCTCTGCTAGGTTCCCTTCCAGCCCAAGGGATTCAAGAGACCTTATTTGATCCACTTGCATCAACAACTCTGGGCCAGGTGAAGCTGTGGCCACTACCTGAGGATTTGGCCTTCAGTTTATTTCTGGCACTATGTAACAAGGATCTGACATACGCTAACCACAATAGGGAGGATTTCATAGTACAAATCTTCACAGCAGTAGATCAACAAAAGAGCCACAGACCAATTATTATTCTCCTGAGGGGACTTGAGACTTGCAAATCAGTGTTGAATAAAGAATGCAAATAATAAATACATTTGAAATGTCTCCAGCCATTCACAGAACTAAAGGCTGAAATGAATCAAATAATTATTTCTTCAGCTCTAGGAAGTCAATGTCTAACCTATCTTTAATGTGCCCATCACCATGGTATCTGAGTTAACAACTACTGAGTGAAGGACCAGTAGAGGGTGCTGCAGATCAGGATTCAGGTGCACTGATAGCTTTGTTATACACAATATTGCCCATCTTCCTGGGAGCTTAATTGCCCAAATACAGTAATGCACCATAGGAATGAGAAAAAAGAGAAAGACAAAAGGCTATGAAATCCCCTTCTTTAACTCCTTCCTAAATGTATTAATTGGCAGATCTCATTTTAAGACCCCCGTACACTGATTGAGAAATGTGTCTCACATGATCTGTGTGTACTAGAGATATTAACATTAGATTAATCAACGGAGCATTAGGCAAAAATTTTCATTCAGTGGGTGTTGGGTGTCTAAATCCCTTGGGTAATGATAAAATTCTAGCCCAAAATAGCTCTGTTATCCTCCTCCGTAAAGTTGATTTAACAACACAGTTGGGATGGTTCTAATGTAACTTGGACCTGCTTTTCAGACAAATTTAGATGCATAAATGTATACCTCAGCTGAGCATGCAATTAGTGCAACTATGCACACAACTCAGGTAATTGCATAAGCCAATGCACCTAATATACCAGGTAAATGTGCAATTGCCTGATTTTCCTACACCACTGTAGTAACTGACAGGCAAATTGGAGATGCAATTGCATGCAAATTGTGTGTATTTGTGTGTCTAATTTTTGCTGAAAATCTGGCCCACATCCTGCAAATAAGTAACATTATATAGTCCCACGCATATGTCCTTCTTAACAAACGGACTTTTTTGAAAGGATGGCTGTTATAAATGAATGAGCAAACCCATAGCATGGAAGTTAACTCTTAAGAGAAATGGAAAGAATACAATTTGGCAGTAAAATCTTGGGCAGTTGGTACATAAATTTCTCACAAGCATGAAGACAACTGGCAGGCAAATGTCGAAGGCATTAACACCTACCTTTGAGTGTAATTATTTCAGGCTGTTAGCAGTCTCAGGGCTAATATGCATTTCAAAAACTCTGCAAGAAATCAAAGCTTGGGAGGTCTGTACAAACCATTTCAGAAGGTTGTAAATTTTATTTAAAAAGGAAGAATTTGGGATTGCATAAACACTGAGCCGTTTTCTGACTAAAGACTGGAGCATTTTACAGCTTCAGTCTTTAGCCATAATCAAATCCTCTCTTACATGAAAAAGAAACCTTGAAATGTAAAACTAAATGTACATTTTAGGCAAAATATCTATGTAAAGATCAAAACACTGAGAGCAAAAGACTTCAGTAAAAACTTCCCTCCCACGCACATGCTTTTCAAATTAAATAACATAGATGGATATTTAAGAGGCCAGATCTGCAAACCCCTTACTCATGCAAGTCACCCTTACTCACCAGGGTGTCTTACTAAGGTTCTGCAGGACTAGGCCCTAAACTCTTGGAGTGGAAATAGAATGGGCCAAATTCATCCCTGGGGGCAACTGCATTTCCAATAAGATGGTGTTTTTCCTTTCTGTCGGTACATGTATTTTGATGGCATCTTTAATTATGAAGTAAAGGCTGGAGGTATTATGTGTGGGTTCTATCATACAACCCCACCTTTTGCCGGACTTCTGTGCTAGCTTGCACAGTGGGGATTGAACCTGTGACCTCCAAAGCTAAAAGCATAATTATCTACAGCTGGAGCTAAGCAGTTATGGTGGTAACAGACTCCCATTGAGCACGGGGGCAGGGGGGCTGCATAACACACCTGACTGGGGGTGGGGGTTACACTTCAGCATAGGGGCCTTTGAGAGGATTTCTGACACTCTTGGGGCCACTATAACCCTTCACAGAGAGGCACAAACTCCCCCCTGCTCGCTTGCATACCAGGCCACCTCTGACCAGTGCAAAGGCCGGAGCCAAGCCACGGCCCCATCTCTGTGCCCTGCCTCCTCACCTACTTGCACTGGGAGGGTGGGGTGGATAGAGGGAGCAATACCTGCACTCCAGAGACTACAAGGGCTGCAATTACACCCAGTGGTTACACTGGAGCACAAAGAGGGAGGGGTCCTGGCTCCCCGGCGCGCTCCTGGAATAGTTGGGCACAGTCTGGCAATGTGCTATTAATAAGGGAAAGAAACTCAGTTCATTTCTAGGGACTTAGGAAACCAGAACATTTTTAGCCCAAGAAATGAAGGACCTATTCTGCCCTCCCTGATTCCATATGCAGAATAAATCCCTAAGGCAACATTAAAAATACAGCTACACACTAATAACCAGCTATGGAATTAGCCGTAGAGATCACGAGCTTCCCTTATATAAACCTGTTTCAGAGCATGAGAAACTTAAAAAAGGCACAAAGATTGGAATCGACTTTTAGTGGAGTCTCTCTACATCAGTTTCTTTCCTGGACCCACTGTTTGTATCATGACAGCAAAAACCTGGGGATGAGATCTTGACTCCCATTCCCACTGACGTCAGTGGGGCCAGGATTTCACTGTAGAACATCCAAATCATTGTGGGTGCTTCTAATTCAGCCCAAATCATTTACTCGCTGGATCAATGGACGCTTGACCTCTTTGTACCTTAGTCAACCCAGCTGGAGAACTGGGAGAGAGGCAGGAGCCTAGTGCGATTTGAGATATTTGCACAGATATCTAGCTATGTTCCCACAGCAGCCTTACTTGAGAATATACCTGGGATGGCAGAAACTCAAAAGGTATAGATGTTCAGTATGGATGGCCATCTCAGCTACTTATACCTCTTGGGTCTATAGAATAGATCTGAGAAAATTGTGGGGAAGGGGTATTTCATGAGATTTCTGTTGCATCTAGGTTCTGATGGAGCTGACCGTACTGGGAAAATCCCCTCTCATTATATCTCGGCACTTCTGTATCCATTTCTGATTCAGTAAATGCAAAAGTCCATGACAGTGGAACACAAAGGGGTGGAGGAGGCGGGAAAGAGAGAGAGAATTTTATCTGACTTCAGTGAGATCAATCTTGGAATGGCTCCAAAATGACAACTAACTCATCTTCATCAAATGGTTACATATATGCATAAGGTCATTGCGTTATCAGATCATGATACAGTGTCAATGTACATTGATTCAGTGGCATGCTGAAACCCCCACGACATGTCGGGGACTCTTTAATTGTCCTGTAAATTAACTTGGGCCCCTTTGAATATCTCAGCCTAAATTCACAACAGCTAATAACTTTCTTTTGGGTTTCCCTTTTGTAATCCCAACCATTGCCAAACTCCCACATTTTATTTTCTATTATTATTGGTTCCATCATGGCTGCTTTGTAGCATCCAGGAACTTGAGAATAGCACTGCCTGTTTCACATGATCCCTGGTGCTCCAGTCGTCAGCATTCAAAATGAAGTCGGCTCCACTCCCGACTCCGCTTTCTGAACTCCGTTTGTGTAGAGAGAGTAAGCAAATAAGCATTCTTGAGCCGCTTGGTAAATTAATAAGCAAATACATTTCTCCCTTCCAGGAATTTAAAACTCGAATGTATTTGTTTCCATCTTGGCAGGTGGATAGGCCACTCCTGCAGTAGAGTGAAGTCACTGAATCACATCAGGTAGGATTCTTCTCGCTGGTACTCAGCCCAGTGCCATTTCCCCTACTGAGTTCAGAAACACAGTATGTTCAGCCTGCTGTGGAGACCCCCACTACTCCGACCCCAGCCCGATTCTCCATCCAGCACCCAGAAATGATAAAACCTCAACCACGCTACTAAGCACTAGGAGCAGCTGCCAAGGCAAAACCCAACGTGCTGGCCAAGAGTCTCCACATTGGCTCTGTCAACGTGGCCCACCTGAAAGCAGCAATCATAGGCCCATCTCTGCGCTTGGCTTGGTGCAGCAAAGAGTATCAACCACAAGGAGGAGCAAAGATACATCACTCTCAGAACCTTGGTCCTGCTAGTGCAGGCAGGGGGCTGGACTCGATGACCTTTCAAGGTCCCTTCCAGTTCTAGGAGATGGGATATCTCCATTAATTTAATTTATTTAGAACCTGTAAAGCAGAAGAGCCCTGTAGAGTGTTCCGGGCAGCTCTGCCTTGTGGTTGTGAAGGTAAACCATAAATGGTAGTGTGGTCAGTGGACATGAGCTACAACAGTATGTTAACAAGATCCAAAGTGTATTATTGTTCCCATTGATAGCTGTCCATCTCTAGATGAGGGCTGGGATCCTGCCTATGCTACTTATCTGGCTCTCTCATTACCATAATATCTGAGAGGCTCATCATCTTTTTAATGTGATTAGCTACACAACAACCCTGTGTGGTAGGGCAGTGCTATCATCCCCATTGAACAGGTGGGACAACAAGGCACAGAGAGGCCAAGATTCACACAGGAGTCTGTGGTAGACCAAGGACGAGAACTCTCATCTCCTGAGTCCCAGGCAGGCACCCGAACCACTTGACCATCCTTCCTCTTCTGTGAAATAGGAACCTTTTAGTATCTGTAAATGCACAACTGCCTCCGTTGTTCAATACTTTCCCCTGTGGGGAAGTTGGATAGGATAAAGGGAAAGTCTTTGAAAGCTGATTGCCATTCTTTCGGGATTACTTCTCCTGGGATAGCTCCTGTTTTCTGGCATTGGCCAATATTTTGTCATGGGAGGGGATAGATGCTTTTTTTCTCCTCGGGGTTCACGTTGTGGCAGCTTCAGTATGTTGTTTATTGAGGCTGCAGTGCTGATGGGGGAAAGAAGCTGTATTTATCATCCACACTGTGTAATCTCTCCACCCGCTGCACATTTCCGTCTGGTTCAGAGGCTATTTTTTTTCCAGAGGCCAGAGCTAATCCTACCTTAGTGCAGCCAAGGGCCTGCCTGTGGCTTGCAAAATGACTTCACATCTTTTATCCCTTAGAACAAGGCTTCTCGGGGTTTTTTTCACACTGTGATTTTTATCCTCAGCTACTCAGAACAGCTGTCCATCAACTACAAGCCCAGAACCCTTTACACTGTTCCCGCAGTGCTTCAAAGGAGGGGGGTCGGTCCCAGAAATGGTTCAGAAGGAGGCTGTGTTGTGGAAATTAGTGCACACGTGGGAGCTCATCTACTCTGTGCTCCTGCACCTGGCACACTCTTAGATGCCGCCAGCCAGTCCTAAATAAGTAATACTAAAAGTTTTAGCGCATTGTTACTAACTCGTCTGAGAACTGGGCCTCAGAATAAATGGCCACTGAAAAGACTTTGACAGGTTATATATGAATGTTTTAAACTACGTCATCACCGTAATGGCAGTGTTATACTGACTGATGACAGCACCTTTAGCCAAAGGCTTTTCAACAATCATCACGCTTACTGTGACCCCAACAGAAGACATCTGTCTTCTTATAAATTGTACTGTACCGGCAATTGTCAAGTGATCCAATGGCTTCATTAGCTTTTAAGTTTAGCTCACCCATGAAATAGGTGAATCTGAGAGCCAGGCTGAGCAGCAGGGTTAAATTGGGTAATACCCAGACGGTCAGCTCTTTGGGGCAGGGACTGTCTTTTGGTTCTGTGTTTGTCCAGCACCTAGGACAATGGGGCATGGCCCAGGACTAGGGCAGCTAAGTAATAATAAAATGTGCATTGAAAACACAAATATATTTTCTTTCAATAGGTTGAACGCTATCCAGAATGATTGCTATATGGTGATAGATGTTATATGTTATCGTGGTTGGGACAATTTCAGTTTTACTGGCAGTGGGAGAGGTGACTGTTTTTCAGCATACAGACTGGCCAAGAGACCACTTGATAGGCCAGGTCCTCAACTGGTCTAACCTGACTTCACTGGAACTATGCTGATTTATAGCAGCTGACGATCTATCCCTATAAACCTGAACAAAATGACAAAAAGATTTTAGAGAAAAATAGTATTTTTATTCTATTATCAAAAGGGTGGGTAGATTAAAGGAGACACAGGAGAAGAGACAACTCCCCCATCCAAGAATCAAAGCATAATGCAATGCACTAAAAAGAAATTGTATTGTT
The DNA here is from genome assembly GCF_011386835.1 of Chrysemys picta bellii. Classification (NCBI taxonomy): domain Eukaryota; kingdom Metazoa; phylum Chordata; order Testudines; family Emydidae; genus Chrysemys; species Chrysemys picta. The sequence goes on along the minus strand of NC_088804.1, from coordinate 37,434,869 downwards.
AGGAGGCAGATGAAAGCACATGTAAGTTCAGCATGATGTCATGGTTGTTTATGCAGTTAAATCGCTCTTTATCATACACCAGACACATAATGACTTTCTAAAGCTCCCACTGGACTGATGGTCCAACTCTGTAATAAATGTTGACAAGTTTTATATAAAACTGTATATCACTTTCAATTCCCACCGTAGCATTTGAACCTGTGATTAATAACCTCACAAATCTTATCTGTTTGAAAATAAGAGGAGCTGGGCTTGTTTCCTTCAGATTAGGGTTCAGGGCTTAACAACAGGAAAATAGCCTGCTGAGCTCATGAAGGTTTTCATGGCACATAAAAGTAAGAGACCCCCAAAAAATTAAAAATATGTTTAAACATTCATATCACAAAGCAAATAAGATAGTTCATGAGTCCTGATAACATTGATTCATGTAGTCTGTAACCAAACAATTGTTTTTTATCTGACAGAATAACTGTGAACAGAGAGATAGGCTCTCGTATTTTTAAATTAAAACCTAATTGGCCGCTAAGCTGTACCACTAAAAATAATATTCAGAGTCATATTCCTTGGTGATTTGTCAAAGTGAAATGAGAAAGCTTTGGAAAAAAAGACAGAGCAAAAGTAGGACAGGACTTCAGATTCCAGATCCATATTTGGCTTTGACTATGGCCAGAATCCAAAACTGTACTGGGGGAAAAATATATCGCTAGGGACTGTGTCTGAGCTTAAAAATACCCAGCATCCTCCGCCTTTATTGTGGGGTCCCTCAACAGTTCACAGACCACACGGGGCTAAAGAATTTTTTTAAAACCCAACAGCACAATGTTAAAAGTCCCCTGATGGACGAGGTGAGCAGAGCAAACATCTGAGGGGAGAGAGAGAGAAAGCAGATTTCTCTAACCTTCAAGCTAATATTCAGCACAGAACAAACAATAACTGTTTCAATGGACTCAGGTTTCCCCTAATCTTAGTCTCCAGGATGCTGCTGTACAAAGAACAAAACTTTGACGGCTGTAAAATCTGGTAATTATACAATAGCTTGTTCAGGCTGGTTAATGCCGATTCAGTGATGGTGGAGAAGTCCCCACACAAGGACATATTGTGCCCTGGGATATGTTGTGTTACATGGTACATACACATTTATTTTTATTCTTAATTCACAAACTGGATCAAATCATATAGATTCATAGATTAAGGCCAGATGGGACCGTTAGATCATCTAGTCTGATTTCTGGTATAATAATGGCCAGAGAAAGTCATCCCATTACTCCTAAATTGAGCACATGTTTTGTTTGACAAAGGCATATCTCCCAGAAAGACATCCAGTTTCGAAGACAAATATTTAAAGTGCTCACAAGTCCTTACTAGGAAAAATACGGCAGGGGATTGAATAACTACATTCATGCTAGGCAAAGTTCTGCTCTTGAATGGGAGTGACAGGTTTCCACTGACTTAACAAAACTTGCGTACAAACACCTAGAAACAAAGGAAAGTCCAGATCTGGGTGCACCTACTCCAGTCCACCTGCTGCTTCAGAGGAAGGAACAAAGAACTCTGCAGTAGGTTGTTATGGAATTGCTTGCCCCAGGGAAAGTTCCCTCCCCAACTCCAATAGTTAGAGTTTGGATCTACCCTGAAGCCTGAAGTGTTTCTATCCCTTCCAAGGCTGTTAGTTATTTTTGAAATCCTTACTATTGTGACTCTAGTTATTCTTGTTATGTTTATAAATGTCCAGTCCTTTTCTGAATCCTGCTGAGGTCTTGGCCACAATGACATCTTGTGGTATTGAGTTCCATAGGCTGTGTGGGAAAGTATTTCCATTTCACACATTGTTCTTTGCTGTAACTCTCAATGGGTGAACTATTTTAAGCTAACAATTTACTCAAATTATTTGTGAAGTGGGCATTGTTTTTGCTAATGTGTTCTTCGTTCACAAATCTTCAATGAATAGCTTGGGAGAATAAATATTATTCATTGTTCACAAAATGGTCACTAGGAGAATCCATTGTTTTTTATTTGGTATTCCTGCCATGTGAATGGTCACTATATGTTTTTATGTTCCCTAGCTGGATAACCTAATTTTTAGCTAAACAGGAAGAATTACAACTTACAGTTGATGATATGCAAACAATATTTATTGATATAGGTCCAGATTCTCCAGTCTGGCCAAGCAGTGCACAGGGTTGGGTTGGTGTGAGGAAGTTAGTTATATCCACTTCCTGTTTCCCCAAATCTAGGCTGATCTGGTCCCCAGTGCAAGACAGAGCATTAAGGGAAACTGTGTCTTGTGCCAGCTGATGACCGGGATCAGTTAGATGACCTCATGTCTTGGCAGTGCTCCTTTTCCCCTGGCCACACCCACTACACTGGGGTGAGGGCAGGAAGGGAGGTACCATAGGAGGCACTAGCCTGCCAGAGAATTCATTTCACAAAGGGAATCCTCCATGGCCACAAGGTTAACAATAATTTTGCACCAAAAACTAGGGTTACCATATTTCAACAATAAAAAAAGAGGACGGGAGGAGCCCCCCTAGCCCCGCCCCTGTCCTAGCCCCACCCCTGTCCTAGCCCCGCCCCGTCCTGTCCTAGCCCCGCCCCTGCCCCTTCCACTCCCTCCCACTTCCTGCCCCCTCAGAACCCCCAACCCTCCCCCCCACTCCTTGTCCCCTGACTGCCCCCCAGGACTCCACACCCTCCCTAAGCCTCCCTGCCTCTTGTCCCCTGACTGCCTCCTCCTGAGACCTTCCCCACATCCTAACTGGCCCCCTAGTACCCTACCCCCCTACCTGTCCCCTGACTGCCCCAACCCTTATCCACACCCCCACCCCCTGACAGCCCCCCCCAGAACTCCTGACCCATCTAAACCCCTCTGCTCCCTGTCCCCTGACTGCCCCCTCCTGGGACCCCTGCTCCTAACTGCCCTCCAGAACCCCACCCCCTACCTAAGACTCCCTGTTCCTTATCCCCTAACTACCCCTTCCTAAGACCCCCCCCCAACTGTCCCCCAGGACCCTACCCCCTACCTGTACCCTGACTGCCCAAAACCTTATCCACCCTCCCCCAGAAAGTCCGCCCCGAACTCCCCCCCCCGCTCCTTGTCCCCTGACTGCCCCCTCCTGGGACCCCTGCTCCTAACTGCCCCCCAGAACCCCACCCCCTACCTAAGCCTCCCTGTTCCTTGTCCCCTAACTGCCCCCTCCTGAGACACCCCCCCCACCTGTACCCTGACTGCCCAAAACCTTACACCCCCAACCCCCAGACAGCCCCCCCCCAGAACTCCCAAACACCCCCCCCGCTCCTTGTCCCCTAACTGCCCCCTCCTGAGACCCCCCCACCTGTACCCTGACTACCCAAAACCTTACACCCCCAACCCCCAGCAGGCTCGGAGCTCCAGGCGAACGGCCGGGATCTGTGAGTGCAGGGAGGGCGGGGGAGGGAGGAAGGAGGGGAGTGGTGTCAAGTTTCAGGAGGGAGGAGGGGGAAGTGCAAGCAGGGCTCTGGCTCTGGCTTTTGGAGCACCGGCTGCTTTGTAAGCGCGCGCACGCTCTGCATGGGAGGGGGGAGGAGGGGAAGTCCGGACATTGACAAATTCCCCCCGGACGCTATTTTTAACCCGAAAAAGCCGGACATGTCCGGGGGAATCCGGACGAATGGTAACCCTACCAAAAACAGAGTGGCCATGAATCTAGCCATAGACTATACAGATATCTAGGAAGCCTTCACTCCACATACTCAAGCTAACCTTCTTGAGACCAAAAACAACAAGGAGTCTGGTCTATTATTTAACAGTAGAGCTGATTGAAATTCTTTGAAATATTTTTCACAAAAAATGGCTTTTTTGTCAAAACACAAATTTCTGAGGTTCCTTTTCAATGATATTTTGGGGGTTTTTCATCAAAAGTCACCACAAATATTCAGTAACTAAACCTTTTTGAAAGTCTTTTGGTTCTCAGCAAATGAAAATTTTCAGTAAACCCCACAACTTTTGCCTGGTTGGCTGATTTTTTTCAATTCCCAGTTTCCAAATAAATAAATAAATAAATAATTAATTAATTTCCAGATTTTTGTTTCTTTGAAGTAAATCCAAAAAAATTATAGAAAAATGTCAACAAAACAAAAAGCATTGTTTGTATTTTCATCAACATTTTCTGTGGGAGGGAAAAAACACCATTTCTTAGTAGTTCTGTTCCACAGTTGTGAATGGGAACAGAGTTAGTGTAACATGGGTGTGACAGAGTGTACCTACCCTGCACTGATTCAGCAAGGGTTAAGCAGTCTGTGAGCCAAGGAGGTCATGTCCCCTCCTCCCTGCTGGGCATGCTCCAGTTGAAACCAGGATATAAAAGGGAACAGCTCAGCTTAGTCTGGGCTGACTGCCGAAGGGAACAGAGGTGTGTTGCAGTCTCCTGCAAAGAGGCTGCCAGTGCTCCAGGATGTACAGGCCAGCCGGGCTGTGGCGCCAGCCAACCCCCAGATACCCGACACCACAGACAAAGGCGAGACTGCGGAACCCCCAAGACTACCAGCCGTGGGAGGACAGGAAGGAAGAGGATGTAAAACATAAGTCCTTATATCAGAGGCCTGAGGCCTCGGCTAAGGGGGTGGTCAAAACTTTGCTAATATAAAGCAAAATCAGGCTGTGAGCTAGAGGCAGGCCCTGCTCACAGAATCTGGTAAGAACAGGCTGATATTGCAAAACCACACATTCCTAAGAGGTGCTAGACACAGAGCACTCATGCATTCCAGAAGGGTGGTACTAGAACACCTTGATATGAGTAAATTCCCTAAAGAGAATGGAACACTCTGACCCATCCTAAAGATAAGGTCAGGATGACAGTGTGATGAATAGAGATGTATAAGGTGATGGGTGGTAACCAGCTACGTCAGAGGGTGTCAGCTAACTACGTCAGAGGGGCAGTATGTAACTTGTTTGTATTGATGTATAAAATGGAGTCTAGAGCGGGAGTGTCTTTGTCTGACCGAGGGGAGAATGGAAAATCCTGCGATTCACTGAGCCGATCCATTGTCACAGGCATACATGCACTGAGTGTACTTGTAGCAAGTACAGGACACCAATACCGTGCTCTGTTGGCAATAAACCTGACCAAATTCCTTCCCTGAAAACCAAGTCTGTGAATTTATTGGACAGTTCAATCAAAGTCTATCTCCGCTATCTGCACAGAGCTGGGATAGCACACAGAAAGAACACAAACGCAGCCAAACATCTGACCACAGGAAGTAGCCCTGGGGAACTAAGCACTGATCCGGTTGAGGTACCGGTCTTTGACTCAGCATGTTTTGGAAGGATCCCCACTGAGTAGGTGGTGGATAACCCCACCCAGGTAAGGCCCTGGGCTGAGACCTGGTGGAGTAGGGAGGGCCCGTGTCCCTCTACCCCAGCCACTGTCCACCCCTGGATGGCAGCCCACCACCCTCTGGCCACTAGGTCACAGTGCCCTGCCGCAATGGGTGGTTCTACTGACTCTGTTCACTAGGCCGCATTGCCCTCCCACAGAGGGTAGCTCTATTGACTCTGGCTGCTAGGCCACACTGCCCTAGCTAGAAGGGTAGTCCTAGTGACTCGGGCCTAGTCATGGACCATGACCCCATTGTGCAAGGTGCTGTATAAAGACAGAACAAAAAGCTGCACCCAATGAGTTCCGCTTTAAATGCCATCTTTTGTTAAGGGGTATAAAAATAGTCATAACTTGTCCAGGAATTAAAATAATTATCACAGCCAATGACAATTCAGAAGATGAACAATATGTCATTAAAGAAAAAAATAAAACATGGGAAAGCAGAGAACCACAAATACATATGGAACACAGGTTAAAAAAAATCAGATAGGATCTTATAAATGAAATGCAGCATCTCATTAATACACAGACGTATAGTATAAGAAGAAAGAAATCTGTGTTGTCCACAAGAGGTCTCCAGAGTCTTTTATAGCCACATTGTGACCTGATGTCCTGTCATGTAATGCAATACATCATTTGGGCCTGGGTGATTAGTAAATTAGTTGCCTTTATACCTTTTGCAGCAAGGTACACTGAAAATATTACAGACATTCATTAATAAATACTATGCAAAGTCCCTTTGGGTTACTGCATCTCAGCAACGGTAACACATCACCCCATCTAGACAAATTTAGCCTCGGGGCTTCTTCATATTTTGTTGTTTAACTTTGTTTTTCAAGGCTTGGGGCAAATTTCCTTGCAGTAACATTTGTTTTGATGCCATAATGGATACAGAACAACCAGCAGTCCCTAGAGATATCAAAAAGAAGAACTGAAAGAAGTATGCCAATAAAAGCTATCCATTCTTCTGGTGTGTGAATTAAAAAAATCTTGTGAGCATTTCCTTATCTAAACAAACTTTTAACTTTTAACATTTAACTTTTGTTCTCACTATTACTGAAAATGAGGCTAAAAGGATTCTCTTAAGGCCCTACTCCTTGTAGTCTTACCTATATACCAATGTAGAAACCAATATACAAATGAAAGATCTACATTCATGCAACATTAATGCTGAGATTTGACTAACATTAAAGTTAGGAAACACACATTTATAATTTCCACAACATCCCATAACTCAGCTTCTTTGCGTGAATTTATTATGACCACATATGCTTTAAAATACAGTATCGGCCAAATATTTTTAAAATGGCATCTAAATTTTGTACCCACACTTCCTTTGTCCGCAATGCGTTTCAGGAACAGCTGATAGCATTTAGACATCTAACTGCTTGATTATGCCTCCAGATCAGGTAGCCAGACATCTAAATGCTATTATTTGCACCCACAATTCACTGCAGGCACAAAATCGCAGGTGCAAAATTAGAAGTTTGGACTGAGGCTCCTTTATGTACAACTTAGCTAAGTTGTTGTTATGAAAATCATGACCTTGGATTTCCAGACTTGGTGCAATTAAAGTCTTAATCATAACATTGCATTAAAGAGTTTTCTGATTGATTTTTTTTTTATTTTTAAAGGAAAAGCCAAAAGCAACACTGAGTGAAGCCCAGTAATATATGTGCGGAGTTGCCCGACTAATGAAGCTGTGCAGGATATTCCACACAGAAATAGGGTCTAACCAAAGCTCCTCTACAAGTTTGATTCAAACCACAGACGTTATAAGTAGTTGGGGTGTTGCCATGGTAGGCCTGGTTTATATTTAAAATTTATACCAGAATAGCTATGTTGATCAGGGGTGTGAAAAAACACCCTCCGGCGACATCGCTATGCCAACAAAACCCCCGGTGTAGACGCAGCTATGTCAACAGAAGAATTCTCCCATTATTTGTAGCTAAAGTCATTCGGGGAGGTAGTGTTCCTACACTGGAAGAAAAACTCCTGTCGGTGCACACTACACTAGGTGGGTCTCAGGAAAGGTAATAATCTAACAAAATCCAGAGTTGGTGCATAAAGAGCAACACCTCGGAATACAAATGCCAAGGCAGAATGCAGACAATCTTCACATATAAAGGATGGAGAGGAAGTAAATGACATGGACTACAAGGGCCACTTTCAGATTCAACTGTTGGACTATAGCTGAGCAAATACAACTTTCACTATACTCACTGTAACTTTGTGAATGATCCCACTGATTTTGGCAATATTCCCTATCTGTAAAATGTGAAATTCCCCTAGAAACGATTGAACCTTTCAAAATTGTCCAAATTTTTAAGGGAGCCCAAAGTTGTGGAAAAACTATTTGTGAATTTTCATTGCTTTCTGAAACATTCAGGCACTCTGGTTTCACTAACATAAACACTCACGGCATATACATTTTACAGCAGAACAGTCAAATAGTCACAGAAAGCAAATTTTAATTCTGTGGTGTTTAGTTCCAGGGTTATCAGATCAGAGAACAGAAAAAATACCACATGTCTGACACCACAAAGTTTTGCTTATTCACACTTACCAGCTCGAGCACTATCTGTAGAACAAAAATGAGTTTCTGAAAGAATCCATAAATCATTGTGAATGATAAATACATTTTGAGAATGTTGTGATTTGTTCTCAAAAAATTCACTAACAGAAAATGAGGGGAAATTCATTGATCAAATCAGTGATTATGAATTAGTCACCCATATATATATATACCATGTGACAGCACTCCTCCGATTTCTGTGACTTAGCTTTCCAGTAATGGAAAGCATGAAGTCCAGCCAACATCTATGGTTGCCACAATTACTATATCTTCTTGCTTAATGCTGCTAGCTTCTTGAATGGTCTTCAACACACAGGCTGTTCCTTTAGCCACTCCATGACTAATTATTATGCCTGATGCCCAAAGTAGCAAAAACAATATTAAGCAGACATTATAACAGAAAACAGAAGATTTTAAATCATTAAATAACTGGCTTGTTTTGTCTGCACTTAGCATAATGGGATTCACACATTGAGTGCAAGAAATCCAAAAGGTATGTACACAAATACCTTGGGAGGCAGGCCAGTCCTCGCTTACAGACAACCCCCCAACCTGAAGCAAATATTCACCGGCAACTGCACACCACACCATGGAAACACCAACCCATGAACCAATCCCTGTAGCAAACCTCGTTGCCTACTCTGTCCCCATATCTACTCTAGCGACACCATCAGAGGACCCAACCACATCAGCCACACCATCAAGGGAGTTTGAAGTGTTCACCTACTGGCTTTTGTATGTTACCATTCTTGATGTCCGATTTGTGTCCATTTATTCTTTTACATAGGGACTGTCCAGTGTGGCCAATGTACATGGCAGAGGGGCATTTCAAGTAGGTGTTGGTCAAAGTTTTAAATACATTCACTTTGATTCTAATCAGGGTCCTTTTGCATCTGCTTTATGAGACTATTTGAGCAGCCAAGTTCTGATACCACTAATGTTTCTGGACAGCAGATTTCAAAGCCACCTGCCCTTCAAGGAAAACTATTTTAAAATGCACATGCACTGTGGGGGCTGGAATTGCTTGCTTGCTAATTGAATCAGGGGATATGCATAACAACGGGTGGCTTATCTAACCAATCACAAATAACCACCACTGCTTGAATATCATATATTTGCAGGGCACTGTTGGTGATCAATCCACAGAATCAAAAAAATTTTTTTCTCAAAAATAATCATCCCCTACAGAATGGAAATCCCATACTGAGGACATGGGATCTGTTAGCAGACACTGGACAAAAAGGGGGTTATATTTTATCAAACTATTTGTTATGAACTCAGGTCTAGTAATTAACAGGCTTTTGCTCCTCTCAGCCACAGAGGAGGGTGAGCAAAAGCCCCCTGGTCTCTACATATTGCAAGGTGACTCCATGGATCCATTTTGCTAAATTCTGCACTTTTCCCTTAGTCTCTAACAACTGGAATTATAGCCTGGAAAAACAAAACCAAACAACAAGCAGTTGGATATTCACTTTGGCATTACAGGTTCAGCTCACAGAACTCTTGGATAGAAGAGAGTACTCTGGATCTGGGGGTTTAGAGACATACACATATCCAAACAACTTCTAAAAGGAAAATATCCTAAATGCCAATTTATATACACTCTACTCCAAATTAAAATAAACATAAGACAGTCACCCCTTCCCCTGCAGCCAAAGATCTGGATAAACAGATGGACTTTGAACCATGAATGCCCTGAAGATGAACACTCCTGAGCTCTGTTGGTCAAACAGGGGAAACAAATTCCTCCGATCAGCCCCAAATATTCCAATACAGGAACTATAAGCTCAAGCGATCAGCTGATCTTAGCCCACTTAGCAGAAAATGGGAGGAGAGCAGTTTCTCTATTAGTTAGTTCCCAACCATCCAGGACTCTTAAAGGAAAAGTCAGCTCTTTGACTTGAACCCAAAAGAGACTAGAGTGTCAGTGTAATCCACTCCCATAGGTCAGATACACTGGAGCATTCTGTACTTAGTGTTCTTCCAATGGATCTCCATGGAACATTAACCCATTTGGGAGATGTCAAAGACAAGAAACATGTCTGACAAAATGATCACAAACGTGGGGATTTGCTGGCTCCCAGGCCAAGCTCAGTCCACTCCCCTATGCTGCCTCTCTTGACTGTGCTGTAAATTGTTATAGTTCTGTTAACTGCAACTGGGTTACAACAATTTACACCAGTTGAGGAACCAGTCCTAAGCCAGTAAATCTCACTGATTTGGTTGAACAGTACGCCCTAGGATTTCTGCCTGTTGCATGGAAAATGAAAACTACTGCCATCATCGGGGTTGCACTGTGAAATCATTTGCTCAACAACACTACAATGAGCTCCAAAGAAATGTTCTCTTTCCTAAGCAATTCATGAGCTCAGCGGTGCCTTGGAAAACAATGGGAGTACCAGTGTGGCTTACCTCAACTGACCTGGGCAACTCCACAGAAAAAACATCTGGGCAGGTGTTACCGAGCACAGCAATCGCAGCCATGGCCTCTGGGGTCCAAACTGGCACACGAGAGGAAGGAATTGAAAGAGTATTTGTGGATAGTGCTATGAGACTTTCAGCTGTCAGAAAACCTATGATTTTGCTTTTTGTACACAGGCCACAATAACTTGTAATGTTGTTCCATCCTTCATGCTGCTTTCAGTCAAGGGGGAGATTTCGAAGGGCTTTATTCATGGTCACTAAGTGGTTAAGGAGTGTAGCTAAATCTAGTAAGTAGTGACTGTTTACATGGTTAGCAATTCTGGGCCTGATTTTCAGTAGGACCTCAAACAGGTCTCCTTCTCCTGTGGGTGACCCACTGGTGAGGATATGTAACAGGTCTTTGTGCCCGATCCACAGGGGATATGAGCCTTTCACAGCCCTAGCGAGGGAAACTTGGCTCTTTAATTCAAACTGTCACAGCTTATGCTTATCGCTCTGGAGGGCCCAGAAACAGAGCTGGAGCTGCTCTGTCATAATTTATGAATATGTGTATGTTGATCTGGTTATTAGAATATTTACTGTATGAACATGTTGGTTTAGTTTAATGGGGGGTTGTCAGGAAAAGCAAGCAGGAAGGGAAACAATGGCTTAAAATAAATCACCCCATGGTAAACACTTAACGATTGTTAAGACATAAGCCTGAACTGTGAGCTTTGAAGTGTTTCCCTACTGGATCCAGCCAACCTACAGAAGGTTTTGACAAGCAGGGGCAAGGCCTAAGAACGAGGAGATTGAAAGGATTTAAATAAAGAACACTTACACAGGACCTGCTGAGGGTGTCTAAGGAAGTTAGATCTGCCTAAGTTACCATCAGGGGATGGTAAGTCTTTAGGTAAGATAGACATGCTTGTAGACCAGGGGTCGGCAACGTTTGGCACGCGGCTTGCCAGGGTAAGCACCCTAGCGGGCCGGGCCAGTTTATTTACCTGCTGACACGGCAGGTTCGGCCGATCGCGGCCTCCACTCGCCGCGGTTCGCCGTCCCGGGCCAATGGGGGCGGCGGGAAGCAGCGCGGGTGAGGGATGTGCTGGCCGCGGCTTTGCGCCGCCCCCATTGGCCCGGGACGGCGAACCGTGGCCAGTGGGGGCCGCGATTGGCCAAACCTGCCGCGTCAGCAGCTAAATAAACTGGCCCGGCCCTCTAGAGTGCTTACCCTGGTGAGCCGCGTGCCAAACGTTGCCAACCCCTGTTGTAGACTGTTGTTTTTAAATCCTTTTTCTCTCTAAATGCTTTGAGCCTAGATTATTCTAATGGTTCCTTTTGGCCTTAAGGTCTATGAATTTACAAGGTATTATTACAAAAAAAGACAGGGAGACAAAAGGAAAGGGAGAAAAGCCAAGCAGGCCAGGGGAAGAGTAAGGCAAACAAAGAAGGGAGAAGGAAAAGGAGGGAGAACAACAAAGAAAAGAGTAAAGCAGATGAGTCATTGGAATTGCTTCATTCTTTTGCGAAAGAAAAACTCTAAACAGCACCACCTTGTGGTATCGCTGCCAACTTTCATATGAAGAGATTACGGATGACGATTTATAGAGGTATATACTAGTAACTTTCATTGATCACTGCAACCAGTGACAAACCAGCACAATCCAATAAAGATTAGCAAGGTACACACATCTTGTTACTCAAATTCATTCTGAGCAGAACTCTCTGTACTCTGATTTTATAGTAGTTATACTTGTAACTCCCATGGAAATACAGACATTGGCAGACAGGATCAGCCCTGTGGTCTACCTAGCCCAGTATCCTGTCTCTGATAGAGACCAGTCCAGCTGCTTCAGAGGAAGGTGCAAGAAACCCTGCAGTAGGCAGTTCTAGTCCCCATATAGTTCCATCCCCACACTCATGAGAACAGTATCATTTTTGAACTGCCTCCTGCGTGCTTCTATAAAGACAGACTATATGTTCTAACTTGGGTGGTTGAGGTTAGGCACCTAACTCCATATTTAGGCATCTGAATTAAACGTGTCCTGATTCGCAGAGCTACTGAGCACTTTAGGAGACCAAGGCCAAGGTGAGGAGAGTAGGGGCGCAAAGCTCAATTATTACTGGAAAACAAGAAAAATATTTGAGATAAATTTGCCCAGCTACTCTTCGAATTTCACCTCCCCCTTGGATTAGAAATAACGCAATCACTGCTGCTTTCTGTAAATCTATAACACAAATCCCTTGTAAACTGAGCAGACCCCTTTGCTGTTCTTTGTCTCAGTCTGTGGTGTTATTTATAACTGGATTAAACACCTTGTTAGGTAATTCGCTCCAAAAGGGATTTAATTCTAGTGAGAAAGCTCCAATGCTTCTCAGCTGCTCCACAGGTTTAGCTCCTCCTCCTTCCTTTGGTTTTACGATCGATATTAAATTTTATAGCCAGATGAGAATGAACTTCACTTGCACTGTTTGTACTCTGTAATATTTCTCCAGTGTCTCTTGTATAAGTTCTAAAGACAATGCAAAAACCAACATCCCAACTGTGAAAGGATAAGGCATCTGCACGGGGTAAATTCATAAAGCCCCCAAATCAGATCTTTCAGTGAGAGTGATTCATGCTCTGAATTCTAGAATTCTATTTGTGTTTTAAAGGCTTTAACTTAAACACAGATATTTATGGTTCTATGAGGAGCAACTTCAGATCAAGAAAGAATTAACTGAATTTTTAATGGGAAATGTGAGGGACTCCAGAGACGTCTGGATTCTGATAAATTGGTATTTTTTACTCATTTGGACTGTTTTTGATTAATTTCATTGTTGGACAGAGAGCTCAACTTTTAGACAGCTTTATTGAGAATAATCTATTTCCTGAGTAATTCCTCTTTTTTTCTGGAGAAAATTCAGTCATGCAATATAGTTTGTGATAACTTATTCCTCCCGGTGGGGCTCTCTGGGATTCACTAAGTCTGTTATTTGGTTTTACGAACTGTAGAGGCTAAAACCTAAATGCAGCAAAAGTTTGCTACAGCTTTCCACCTTGCAATGGAAATACACATAGGGCATTCCTAGTGGGATTATATCTACTGTAGATATACAAACACAACAAGGAGTCTGGTGGCACCTTAAAGACTAACAGATTTATTTGGGCATAAGCTTTCGTGGGTAAAAAGATGCATCCGAAGAAGTGAGGTTTTTACCCACAAAAGCTTATGCCCAAATAAATCTGTTAGTCTTTAAGGTGCCAGCAGACTCCTTGTTGTTTTTGTAGATACAGACTAACATGGCTATCCCCTGATACTTGTAGATATACAAAAGACAATCACCTAACTTCAGGTAAATAATAAGTAACATTTGACACCAGCAGAAAAGTTAAAGGGAAATAAAGGTCTAGGTGTATAACACAGTGAAACCATTTTCCAAATCAGGTAACTAGCTAGGAAGTGATTGACTGGAAATGCTTAGAATGCCAGTCCCATCCTGGTCCCTCTTTAAAAGTCTTTAAATTTAGCAAATCTAGGCAGCCCACGTACTGCTCCAGTGGACTTTGCAAATATTTGACTTGGCCCATTGACTGCATCTCTCCAGGTCCCCCAGGGTATGTCTCCACTGCTGCTGGGAGCCTACCTCCTAGCCCGGGTTGGTCTGCTCAAAGCTAGTGCACTAAAATTATTAGTGTGGTATGGACAGCAACTCAAGGTAGCCACTCAAGTTCTGACCCGGGGGTGGGGTGGGCTTGGACGTGGGTGGCTAACTTGAGCCGCCACGCATGACGCAATGTCCATGTTGCTATATTTAGCTCACTGGCTCCAGCAGAGCTAGCACAAGTCTGTCTACTTGGGCTGGAAGGCTCAATCTCATCTGCAGTGTAGACATACCCTCAATGTCCAGACATAAGGCACCATTATCACTATACTCTGGCTGTATCCCTTTGTGCTAGACTAGTGCAGGCTGTATGGTACATTTCACTTCTAGCTGTGAGTTTCCTCCGTTTTATTGCTTCCTGTCAAAATCCTGAATGTTCAGCATGAGGACCTTCATGCTTTTGGAATTCCTGTTTTATTGGGCAGCAGTATCATTTCCTAAGATTAATTTTCCACCGAGAAAGGAGCCATGAAAAGGGACAACTTTGCACGGTTTAAATGAAGGTTTTTGGTAGGTGATTTATTTTAAACATAACACAGTTCAGCCATGTGTTCTGGACACACAGATCGTTGTAAAGTAATTTGCAGATTAGGGAGCAACCCTGAGATGTGAATTCTTAGCTCTTAAACTCAAGCAAAAGACGCCTTCATGTGCTTCAGGACCTGGCAAACAAACCCCCATGTTTTGAACTTTATTACAGTTTTCTGACCCCTTATTACTATTTTAAAAATTTAACTCAAGAGGGTTCCGTTCTCACGTCCCCAGCATGGCAAGGGAGCAGGAATATAGGTCTCAAAAGCTGATGGATGGGAGTGGAACCTACATTGCATGTTACCCTCTTCCACTTCAACGGCAGAAGCATATGCCAGCCCCATGAACAGCACCCTGCAGAAGCTCTCTGAGTTTGAGGGATAGTGTAGGGCTGCTGGGAGGGACAAAGCTGGGAAATCTTCAGATACAAGGTGAAGAAACCAGATTGAACTCCAGATCTCCAGGTTCATCATGAGTTCCTGTCCACATCCCCTGTCCTCTCCACATTACCCAAAACTCCTCCTCAAGTGGAGTAAAACTCCAACTTGGAGAATTCAAACTCACCAAGGCTATGGAGTATGTTTCCCTGGGAGGGGGGAGGATTTGGCTCAGAAAGCTTCCTCTCAAAGTGGGTGTCATAACTATAAAGGGAAGGGTAACAACCCTCCTGTATACAATACTATAAAATCCCTCCTGGCCAGAGGCACCAAAATCCTTTTACCTGTAAAGGGTTAAGAAGCTCAGGTAACCTGGCTGACACCTGTCCCAAAGGACCAATCAGGTGACAAGATACTTTCAAATCTTGGGGGTGGGGGGAAAGGCTTTTGTTTGTGCTCTTTGTTTTGGGTGTTTTCGCTCTTGGGACTAAGAGGGACCGGACATCAATACATGTTTTCCAAATCTTTCTGCACAAGTCTCTCGTATTTCAAACTTGTAAGTAACAGTCAGGCAAGGCGTATTAGTTTAACTTTGTTTTCTCAACTTGTGAAATTTTTCCTTTGCTAGAGGGAAGTTTACCTCTGTTTTGTTGTAACTTTGAACTAAGGCTAGAGGGGGTTCCTCTGGGCTCTTTGAATCTGATTACCCTGTAAAGTTATTTTCCATCCTGATTTTACAGAGATGATTTTTACCTTTTCTTTTTAATAAAATCTTTCTTTTAAGAACCGGACTGATTTTTCCATTGTCCAAAGACGCAGGGGTTTGGGTCTTTGCTCACTTTGTAAAATTGGTTTAGATATTATTTTCAAGCCTCTCCAGGAAAAGGGGTGTAAGGGCTTGGGGGGATATTTTGGGGGAAGAGGAACTCCAAGTGATCCTTTCCCTGTTTCTGATTAAAGCTCTTGGTGGTGGTAGAGTACCAGGTTTTAACCTAAGCGGGTGGAAATAAGCTTAGGGGGTTTTCATGCGGGTCCCCACATCTGTACCCTAGAGTTCAGAGTGGGGAAGGAACCCTGACAGTGGGTTAGAAGAAAGAACCCATATTTTGAATGAGCAAGATGCATTAGCCTACCAAAAGAGAGATCGAAAGGGTATATGATTAGTCTCTATCAATACATCGGGGGATAAACACCACAGAGGAAGAAGAGCTATTTAAACTTGAGGACAACATTGGCAGAAAAAGCAAATGGCTATAAACTGGCCTTGAATAAATCCACACTGGAAATTAGAAGAAGGTTTCTAACCATCAGTAGAAGAAGGTTTCTAACCATCAGTAGAAGAAGGTTTCTAACCATCAGAGAAGTGAAGTTCTGGCACAGCCTTGCAATCGGAGTTGTGGGGGAAAACAACTGAAGCTAGTTTTAAGATAGAGCTTGATAAGTTTATGAACATGATTATAGGATGGGGTTGCCTGCCATGGCAGAGCACTGGTGACTCGATGACCCAGGAGATCCCTTCCAGACCTGTGTCCCTACTCTGACTTTGGTATATTTTATAACTTTTTTCTTTTTTTCTCAGCCGATGCCATATACTTTATATCAGTGGTTCTCAAACTTTTGTACTGGTGATCCCTTTCATATAGCGAGCCCCTGAGTGCGACCCCCTCCCCTTATAAATTAAAAGTTCTTTTTATATATTTAACACTGTTATAAATGCTGGAGGCAAAGCGGGATTTGGGGTGCAGGCTGACAGCTCACAACCCTCCATGTAATAACCTTGCAACCTCCTGAGGGGTCCTGACCCCCAGTTTGAGAACCCCTGCTTTATACAGTTCTGTGTAAGAGAATTGAAAGCAGACCGTTGAGTAGAATTTCTTGTCTCCCATCAAATTTAAGTCATTTAAGGCAGGAGTTTTTATGCAAAATTCCTTACACAGTTCAATGAAGAGCTCTACTTAGAAACTAAGGCATGATACTGTCCTATGCCATGAGACAGTGACCCAAAAGCACTTTCTCTAAACTATCACAAAATCAGTGTTTCCCAAAGTTACTTTTGTTATCTGGGAACTATCAGTAACCACGTGGTTAGATGTAGAGGAGTTAAAGGCTATAAGTGATCTCAAAGTATGAAGGAAGCTTCAGAATGAAATCCTGATCCTATTTACAGTCAAATGCCGTTTTGCCACTGATTTAAATGAAGCCAGAATATCACTCACAGGGTGAACTCCCATTAGCTTCAATAGGGCCAGGATTTCACCCATGAGATTTTAAAGCCGCCCTCTTCAGTGTGATGTCAAACCATGATCAATCTAGAGTGGCTGTCATTAGGACTGGATGCCACACAATATTTTCCAATACAAAAGAAAGGCCAATTCACTCTATAACTTCTAAAACACTGATAGCTCTAAGATGTAGGACTTCTCTTTCTGGGACCCATGAGAAGAAAGCTAAACACAGAATATACAGCTCTAATAATAATACTGTAGTTTTACACAGTGCTTTCAATCAGCTCTCAAAGGGCTTTCCGAAAGAGGGATGTATCATTATTCCCATTTTACAGATGGGCAAACTGAGGCACAGAGTGATGCAGTACATGCCCAAGGTACCCCAGCGGGGCCAGTGGCAGAGCCTTGAAAAGAAAGCAGGTCTCTGGAGTCCCAGATTCAGTTGTTTTGTTACATAGCTTATTCCTGGGGGAATTCTGCAGCAAAAAATTAAAAATTCTGCACACAATATTTGAAAATTCAGCAAAATTCTGCATATTTTCTTTGTCAAAAATACACAATATAATCATGCCAGTTTCAATTATTTTGCTAATTTATTTCAAAATATGTCAGCAAGTATGTTTGTAACAATACAGACCCCCCAAAAATATTCTGGTAATTTTTTTTGACAAATAAATTCCTTACTAGGCATATTAATACAGAACTTTGTGCAATTCATTTAAATGACAATACATCAATCTATCAGTACATCGGGGGATAAACACCCCAGCAGGAGAAGAGCTATTTAAACGTAAGGACAACGTTGGCCAAAAAAACAAATAGCTATAAACTGGCCCTGAATAAATCCACACTGGAAATTACAAGAAGGTTTCTAACCATCAGAGAAATGAGGTTCTGGCACAGCCTTGCAATCGGAGTGGGGAGGAGGGGGAGAACTGTATTTCCTGCACCTGTCAGAAGCAGTGCGAATGCTTGGGGGAGTCAGGGGTAACGCAAGAGCTGAGGGAGAGGAAAGGAGCCTACCAGTGAACTTGGAGGGTGTTGGGTGTGGGAGGGAGGTTTTTCTTTTTGGGGGGGGATTATTAGGGTGATGAGAAGCCTCCCCCATGCAGACACTGGCTGACCCCAAGTCTCTCCCATTCAGTCAGGCACCTCTGCCCCTGTCCCCGCACCCTTCATCCCCACAGGTCTCTGCAGCCGCCCTCCCATATCCCCAAGCTCAACGCTGTCACCCCACTAGCTCCTGACCCAATGCTCCAGTCTGTCCCCCACTAGCCATTCTGAACCCCAGTGTGTGACACCCCCCTCCCCCAGCAGCCCTGTTTTCCCCCTCCTTATCCTAATCTGGCTCAGCGGGCAGGGTGCTGTGATGAGCTCTACTCCTGCAGGGGGAATTCTGCAGCCCTGGGCATAGAATTTTGTATTTTCCCGAATAAAATACTGTACATTTTGCCTAAGTGCCGCAGTTCCGGCTTTTTCCCACCAGAGGCCGCTGTGGCGCTAGAACAGTCGGCATGAACGCCGCTGGCTGTTCTGGCCCTACAGCGGCCTCTGGTGGGCACGTCGCGAAACTGCAGCACTTAGGCAAAATGTTTTTTATGCAGGAAAATACAAAATTATGCGAGACAGATTAATTCTGCGCGTCCGCGGATGCGCTGAGTTCCCCTAGGTGTAATAGCCGGTAATGGCTGAGAGTGAGGAATTTTGAACACAAAGGGCATTAAGACTCAGGGATCAGAATCAGTGTTATGTGTATATTATTAAGCCAATGATTGGGAAAAAAAGGGGAGATCAAACTTTGTTGCAAAACGGGTATTGCATGATTAACTAAGATATCACTCTGAAACCTAAGATATCAGACAGACGCCAGGAATAGTTTGTTCCACACAAATGTTTAAACAAGAGCAAACTGTGCATTATGGTTTTTCCTGCTTAGAGATCTTTTTGTTTTTAATGGCTAAAGTCTTTCTAACTAGCATTTACTACAATGATTTACTCATTCAAGATCAGAGTGGAAAGGTTCCAATTTCTAAATGTTACCCAATCTCAAAACCCTGATTCATGTCTGTGTCTTTGTTTAGCCAGGTTTTGATTGATAAATAAAGAATTTCCGTGGTTTATAATCTTCTAAAAAGTAACTGATTTTAAAAGTTGTCCAACAATGAATTATAAAGAGCTAACATATTTCTAAGTATGTGATAGGCAGTGCACAATAATATATACTTAAATAATGTACAATGTATTCACAGCTCACAGTAGCAAATGTATTGTACTTTCCCCCTTACTCTCCCTCCCCCCCCCCAAAGCCATTTACTAAACAATTGTCTATTTGCTACTGTGCGCAGGTTTTAAAATACAATGCTTTTGCCTTGGCTGCCGAATACTTACATTAACTGTTAAGTAATCTATTCTTAAAAGTACATGGACGGATAATTTTTTTTTTTAAATTGACTGTTACAACTAGCCAAGCATAATGAAAAATAAATTTCCCTTATATAAAAGTTGCCAAATTTACTATCAATGGATTTCTGCACAGGCACTTAAGCCCCTCTAATGAAACAGGCAAACGTTACAAGAGAACTTTATTCCTGGGGCAACTAGATAATTTGAGAATTTGGTGATGGGCTACAAAGATTTTTAGCAGTTGACATAACTAGTCTGGGCCACACACATTACCACCTGATGTAGTGTTGGTGACCTATTTCAAAGGGATTGCTTATCTGTGCGGTGATCTCAGCTTGGTTTCTAATGGACAGGTATCCATATCAGAAAAAAAAACATCATCTTTGGCTCTAAGGGTACGTCCAGACTACCCGCCGTATCAACGGGTAGTGATCAATTTATCGGGGATTGATATATTGCATCTCATTAAGACGTGATATATCGATCCCTGAACGTGCTCCCTGTTGACTCCGGAACTCCACCGGAGCGAGCGGCGGTAGCGGAGTCGATGGGGGAGCCGCAGCCGTCGATCCCGCGCCGTGAGGATGGGAGGTAAGTTGGTATAAGATATCTCAACTTCTGCTACGGTATTCCCATAGCTGAAGTTGTGTATCTTACATCGACACAGCCCCTCCCTGCCCCCCAGTGTAGACCAGGCCTAATAGTCTCCTAGCTGGCATTCTGAGCATAGAAACTAAAAATGAATATGCAGGAGGCTGTACTACCCTCTTAACCCTACAGGTGGCACTCCCACCTAAACTGGTGTTAAGATACATTGACAAGACTTAAACTGCAGCTGCACCGTGCATCTGTTCTGCAGATACATGGGACTTCACTTTATAGGGCTTCAGTCCAGGATCTTTCACAAGAATTATACTAATAAATAACACTGCATTTCTACTGTTTTATGGCATATTATAACCATTCAGTGCTGTGAATAGAATGCAGATTTTTTCTAAGAGATTTTTGTATTCTTAGATATAAACCATAAACTTTCTACTAGAAATATTGGTATGACTATTTAATATTTGCACTTAGCGTTGTAGGTTTGAAGTGCTGTCATAGTCTTTTACTTTTTCTGGTTCTGCTTCTGGTACAATTGTAGACAGACTAACAAATCTGGGTAGTTTACCACAAAATGTTCTGTGCCCATTTTGTAGTGACTTCTAGGGATAAAGAAATCAAGGAGATTGTCGGAGGGATTGTCAAGGATCATCTGGTCCTCTGACTACTACCCCATGCAACTCATCCATGTGGGCACTAATGATACTGCGAGGTATGACCCTCAGCAGATCAGAAGTGACTACAGGGCTCTGGGAGTAAGGGTGAAGGAGTTTGGAGTGCAGGTGGTGTTCTCTTCAGTCCTTCTGGTCAAGGGTTGGGGCCCAGGCAGAGACAGATGCATCCTGGAGGTGAATGCCTGGCTGCGAGAATGGTGTCACCAGGAGAGCTTCGGCTTCCTTGACCACAGGATGCTGTTCCAGGAAGAAGGACTGCTAAGCAGAGATGGGGTCCACCTATCGGGGAAGGGGAAGAGCATATTTGAATACACACTGACTAACCTCATGAGGAGGGCTTTAAACTAGGTTCAAAGGGGGCAGGTGATCAAAACCCACAGGTAAGTCAAAAACATGGAGATCTGGGAGAAGGGTCAGAATTTGGGGGGAGCATGGGCTGTTATAGCAGGGATAAAGGAGAGACAAGACAGAACGGGGGGGGGGAATCAAATCAGTATCTTACATATCTGTATACTAATGCGAGTAGTATGGGGAATAAGCAGGAAAAACTTAAAATGCTAGTAAATAAATACAACAATGACATAGTTGGCATCACAGAGACTTGGTGGGATAATACGCATGACTGGAATATTGGTATGGAAAGGTACAGATTGCTAAGAAAGGACAGGTGGGGGAAAAGGGAGAAGGTGTTGCCTTATATATTAAAAATGTACACACTTGGTCTGAGGTTGAGATGGAAATAGGAGACAGACTTGCTGAAAGTCTCCAGGTAAGGATAAAAGGGGTAAAAAACAGGGGTAATGGCATGGTCGGGGTCTACTCCAGACCACCTAACCAGGAAGAAGAGGTGGATGAGGCTTTTTTTAAACAATTAACAAAATCATCCAAAGCACAGGACTTGGTGGTGATGGGGGACTTCAACTATTCAGATATCTGTTGGGAAAATAACACAGCAGGGCACAGATTATCCAACAAGTTCTTGGAATGTATGGGAGACACATTTTTATTTCAGAAGGTGGGAAAGCTACTAGGGGAGAGGCTGTTCTAGATTTGATTTAGACAAATAGGGAGGAACTGGTTAAGAATTTGAAAGTGGAAGGCAGCTTGGGTGAAAGTGATTATGAAATGATAGAGTTCATGATTCAAAGGAATGGTAGGAGGGAGAACAGCAAAATAAAGAAAATGGATTTCAAGAAGACAGACTTTAGCAAACTTAAGGAGTTGGTAGGTAAGATCCCATGGGAAGCAAGTCTAAGGGAAAAAACAATTGAAGACTGTTGGCAGTTTTTCAAAGAGACATTATTAAGGGCACAAGAGCAAATGATCCCACTGCGTAGGAAAGATAGGAAGTATGGCAAGAGACCACCCTGGTTTAACCAGGAGATCTTCAGTGATCTAAAAATCAAAAAAGAGTCCTACAAAAAGTGGAAACTAGGTCAAATTAAAAGGATGAATAGAAACAAGTAACACAAGTATGTAGGGACAAAATTAGAAAGGCCAAGGCACAAAACGAGATCAAACTAGCTAGAGACATAAAGGGTAACAAGAAAACATTCTACAAATACATTAGAAGCAAGAGGAAGAGCAAGGACAGGGTAGGCCTGTTACTTGTGTGTGGGGGGAATAATAACAGAAAATGTGGAAATGGCAGAGGTATTAATGACTTCTTTGTTTCAGTTTTCACCAAGAAGGTTGGTGGTGATTGGACAGCTAATGTAGTGAATGCCAGTGAAAATGAGGTAGGATTAGAGGCTAAAATAGGAAAAGAACAAATTAAAAATTACTTAGAAAAATTAGATGTCTTCAAGTCACCAGGGCCTGATGACATGCATCCTAGAATACTCAAGGAGCTGACTGAGGAGAAATCTGAGTCATTAGCGATTATCTTTGAGAAGTCATGGAAGAAGGGACAGATTCCAGAAGACTGGAAAAGGGTAAATATAGTTCCCATCTATATGAAGGGAAATAAGGACAACCCAGGGAATTACAGACCAGTCAGCTTAACTTCTGTACCTGGAAAGATAATGGAGCAAATAATGAAGCAATCAATTTGCAAACATTTAGAAGAAAATAAGGTGATAAGGTTAACGTATAAAGGTTGCGCACGATACCAAGATGGGAGGGGTTGAAAGTGCTTTGGAGGATAGGATTAAAATTCAAAATAATCCGGACAAACTGGAGAAATGGTCTTAAGTAAATAGGATGAAATTCAATAAGGACAAATGCAAAGTACTCCGCTTAGGAAGAAACAATCAGTTGCACACATACAAAATGGAAAATGACTGCCTAGGAAGGAGTACTGCGGAGAGGGATCTGGGAGTCACAGTGTTGCTAAACATGAGTCAACAGTGTAACACTGTTGCAAAAAAAGCAAACATCACAAACATCATTCTGGGATGTATTACCGGGAGTGTTGTAAGCAAGACCTGAGAAGTAACTCTTCTGCTCTACTCCGTGCTGATTAGATCTCAACTGGAGTATTGTGTGTGTGTCCAGTTCTAGGAACCACATTTCAGGAAAGATGTGGACAAATTGGAGGAAGTCCAAAGAGCAACAAAAATGATTAAAGGTCTAGAAAACATGACCTATGAGGGAAGATTGAAAAAAATTGGGTTTGTTCAGTCTGGAAAAGAGAAGACTGAGAGAGGGGACATGATAATAGTTTTCAAGTACATAAAAGATTGTTACAAGGAGGAGGGAGAAGAATTGTTCTTCTTAGCTTCTGAGGATAGGACAAGAAGCAATGGGCTTAAATTGCAGCAAGGAAGGTTTAAAGGTTGGGCATTAGGAAAAACTTCCTAACTGTCAGGGTGGTTAAGCACTGGAATAAATTGTCTAGGGAAGTTGTGGAATCTCCATCATTGGAGATTTTTAAGAGCAGGTTAGACGAATACCTGTCAAGAATGGTCTAGATAATAACTAGTCCTGCCATGAGTGCAGGGGACTGGACTAGATGACCTCTCGACGTCCCTTCCAGTCCTATGATTCTATGAAACTCTCTCTCCAAATATCTATTTTGCCAGTCCAATGCACTCTGCTTTGCTCAATATAGTAACCAATTATCAAACTTCTCGAGGTCCCTTTCAATCCTATGATTCTATGATATAGCTTGAGTTTCCAAGACAGACCTGTCACATACATGCATTTATAATAACAGAGATGTCACTGCAAAACTCCACAGCCTGGAAACTGGAGAGCTGAAGGTTGAAAGACGCTGGCTCCTCGTGAAAACTCACCTTTCCCCCGGAGTGCTTCTGTAACTACGTGAGCTGATCTAGCTGGGCTCCTTTG
This sequence comes from Chrysemys picta bellii, assembly GCF_011386835.1. NCBI lineage: Eukaryota > Metazoa > Chordata > Testudines > Emydidae > Chrysemys > Chrysemys picta. Next base: position 37,410,785 of record NC_088804.1, on the reverse strand, counting down.
TCCCCCACGTCCCTGGTGCATTGAAAGTGCTCTTCAGTGAATTGGGAGCTGGCAGGAACGGATGGCTCCTTCAACCTAGAGCCAGAATTAGGAATAAGCTGCCCAGTTGCATCTCTAGAAGTACAGAAATGATGCATGTTATGCCACAGTGGTAGAGAAGACAAGGAGTAAGACTGCCTTTCTGTCATGAATACTACATTCTCAAAATGTATGTATATCTCTCAGTGCAAGTCAGGCTAGATCAGTGGTTCTCAGCCTATTTACCATTGTGGGCTGCATGCACACTATATACTACCTATATGGCCCTGAGGATGTCACATGAGCCGCAGCTGTGTGCTGATTGGGCCACGGGTTGAGAACCACTGGTCTAGATGACCATGGTGGTCCCTTCTGGCCTTAAAGTCTATGAGTCTAATGAGCTATCTGGTTACCTGGCAACAGTCTTAGACCACAATTTTCAAAACTAACTAATGTTCCATCGGAGTCCAGTTTTAGATACCTTAAATGAGTCCAATTTTCAGAAAGTGCTGAGCACCCATCCTCTGAACATCACGACCCTTTAAGAGGTTTGAAGTTGAGTCCCACGAATCATTACTAATTTTGGAAAAACTTGGGCTTAATCTTTTACTGGATTCTCTAGTGAATCAGAAATAATCATACTTCTCAGCACAGCCGAGTGAACAATTTGCAGTGAAAGATGTATTTGGTGACTGTAGCCTTTCCTCCTGTTCACAAGTTGTGACAATTTGAGTAATCTGTCTATGTACAGTTTATGAATTCTGGTTAATTTTATACAATTGCTGTATCATCAAAGGCCTCACTGTGTAGTGAGTCAACCGTGGGCTGATAGGGTCCTTGATATATCACAGAATAAACAAAAAGAAGTCATTAACCGTAACAGCTGGGCTCTGGCTGAACAGTGGGTATGCTAAGCGGGACGCCTGAGCTGGAAAACGCATTCAACCAAGTTTATCTTCAGGGGAGCGGAGAATGGAAAATCTCCCAACAGGAAAACACAGAAACCCAGGGCTACTGCTCACATTTAAAAACTCAGAGGGACTCAGAGAAAAGGAAATCTTAGGCAGGAGAGGAACAGACGAGCATGCTTTCATAGCAGAGGGGGTCTTCTTTGACTGTGGGACTAGCCAAGCCAAAGGAAGCTGGTTGGAAAAGTGGGAGACTCCATGTTCTAGAGGAGGAGCCAAAACAAGAGAGGTGCAGGAAAGGCGGACTTGGGATCCTGAAAGGACATTGCTCCAAATCCTGAAGAACACTCCAGAATGGTAAGGAAACTGAGGCAGGGATGGGATAGAGATGTTGTATTCTTTAATATAGACCTATATATTTCTTGTGCTGTCTCAAGTAAAGAGTAATTGTTTTAAAATCCCTTTTGCAGAATCTGGGTGTTATGTGCTTTATCTATGATGTGTCCCTGGAGAAGTAAACTGTAATCCAGAGTGACCCCAAGGCTGGAGCTGTAAGAAAGGATGTGTGCTTAAGCAACTGGGGATTCTGGGGGAGCTGGCATAAGTCACTGGGTCTAGGCATTTGGAGCCCAGGGTCTCAGCTCTCAGAAGGCGGTGTTAAATGGAGGAGCTGCACCCCAAGAGTGTGCCTCAAGACCCAAACCAGAGGCAGTGCCACACAGCATGTGGGCCCAAAACAACCGCCTGGTGAATGGCCAGCAGGGGGAGCTTTACCAGGGCTGTGTCCAAAGTTACCCCTGAACAAACGATGAGTTTATTCATACTTTGTCTGCTACTTGCAGTTGTTTGACAAATCTTTTGGCTGAACAAATTTCAGCCTTGAGAGGCTAAAGTGCTGTTTGTGAATGGATAATGCTTGTGATTCATTATTTACATAATGTGACAGGCCACCCAATTTGACATAGACTCATTCATTTCCCCAGAGTGGATGGGCTTCCAACTCACAAAGCCAGCAGGAGATTCAAAGATGGCTGCACAAGCCCTTGTGATGCACACATAGACACAAGAATACATGCATAAGTATTCAGGACAGTTTTGCTTTGGAACAAACGGTGCTTATGCAAACGTTCACAGAAAGCAAACAGCGAATGCCACGGCTGGCAATTCAGATGTGTGCCTTTTGTTCGAAAGCATATTTGTTTGCTGTCTCCACTCTGCTCTCAGTATAAGGATAATTTCTCTACTGTATACCAGGATCTCACCTGTAATAAAATTCAACCAAGCCCCAGCCTGGGACTGTCCGATTCAGTTGGAAATCAGCAATGCACTCATGGAATACTCCTGTTCCGGTTAAACCATTATATACTACAGGGCGTGCCTGCTTGTCGAGTCTAGCACAAACCTCAAAGAACTGGCCACCTTAGGAAGGGAAAATGTAGGCAGGTTTCCTTGACGATATGACAGAGTACTTAGTCGAGATGAAACAAGCAAGAGTTTTATGTGGATTTCATACAGTTCCCCCACCCCTAAACCTTTCTTTTTTTAAACATTTCTAAGTATTTTGTGTACATTTTGAACATTTTTTCTAAAGCTTCTTTGGCCCTCCACCATTCTAGGTGTTTTCAAGCAGCTGGTTCCCAAGCCAAACTGGGAGCTTTGACCAGAGGAGACTGGAAATTTCAGCACTCATTTCCCAGCTAGTTAAACCTGAGCAACACAGGGATGTTCAGAACAATTGGGGATTTGAAATCCTCTGTCTGATACAGCTACCTGAGGCTCCTGGCCGCCAAAGAATTACACATGTGCTTATACTTAAGCACTCCAATAGCCTCACTGAAGTCAATGAGACTACGCCAGTGGTTCCCAAACTTATTCCACCACTTGTGTAGGGAAAGCCCCTGGCGGGCCGGGCCGGTTTGTTTACCTGCCGCGTCCGCAGGTTCGGCCGATCGCGGCTCCCAGTGGCTGCGGTTTGCTGCTCCAGGCCAATGGGGGCTGCGGGAAGCGGCGCGGGCCGAGGGACGTACTGGCCGCCGCTTCCCGCAGCCCCCATTGGCCCGGGACGACGAACCGCAGCCAGTGGGGGCCGCGATCGGCCGAACCTGCCACGTCAGCAGATAAATAAACTGGCCCAGCCCGCCAGGCTGCTTACCCTGGCGAGCCGCATGCCAAACGTTGCCGACCCCTGCCCTAGAGACTTTGTTTTTCTGGCCATATGTCTGGTTGCTCTGACTCAAGGCCCTGACTCCTAGAACACTTTAGAAGCACTAGGAACTCTGCTGGCTGGGTTGGTTTGGAGAGGGGACATGCTTGTTAGGTTTTTTTTTTTGGTCTCCCCCTCCTTGTATTCTGTACATGAGATCTCTGGAAAATACGGCAATCAAATAGAGCATCTTGCAAAATTCCCCTTGCTCGTACCTGTCTTATAATTCAGTGAAATTATTTCCTAGACTCTAAAGCATTTTGATTAGTCCTGAAAAAAACTGAAGACGACCTGACTTCCTTTCACTTACCTGCAGTGAAACTGACTTGGTATAAATCTCTGATAATACCATCATCCGCCATTTCAGCCAGTGAGCCATTGGACCAGTCAATGCCAGCCTTCTTCCCATCAGGGAAAAGAACATAACCTACAGTGAGACTGAGAAAAACAAAAAGCAGAACAGGGCTGGTGCAGGTCACTGTTTCCGATGCTCAATTAAAACGAACAACTTCTTTCATGGAACAGAATGCTGGCCCTTTAAGGGAGGCTACCGGCAGGTACCACCCTAATTCTGATTCAGCACAGAACTGAGGATGTGTGGTTCCCGGAGGACCCCTGGGAACTGTAGATGGGTGATAATGCATGCTGGGAAAGGGAGCAAGGAAACTAAAGATCTCTTTGCTCTCTAGTAACAAAGAGTAGGCAAGAGGCAAGACTTACAATGAGGCTCTTGAGAGGACGACAGTGAAGGGATGTAAGAGAGCCAATTGGATAGAAGGGTCAGCAGTCAAAAAGGCTGACAATGTTAGGCGCTATTAGAAGATATAGAAAATAAGACAGAAAATACCATAATGCCACTATATAAATCCATGGTGTTCCCCCACCTTGAATACTCTGTCCAGATCTGGCCACCCCATCTCAAAAAGTGGAACAGGAAAAGGTTCGGAGAAAGGCAACAAAGATGATCACGGGTATGGAATGGCTCCATATGATGAGAGATTAAAGAGATTAGGGCTGTTTCGTTTAGAAAAGAAACGATTAAGGGATATAATAGAGGTCTATAAAATCATGAATGGTGTGGAAAAAGTGAATAGATAACAGCACAAAAACTAGGGGTCACACAATGTAATTAATAGGCAGCAGGTTTAATGCAAACAAGACAAAATACTTTTTCAAACAATGTACAAATAACCTGTGGAACTCATTGCCAGGGGATGTTGTGGAGGCCAAAAGTATAAATGGATTCAAAAAGGAACTAGCTAAGTTCATGGAGAATAGGTCCATCAAAGGTTGTTAGCCAAGATAGTCAGGGATGCAACCCCATGCTCAGGCAGACCCTGAATCTCTGATTGCCAGAAGTCAGGAGGGGAAGACAGGGCTGGATCTCTCCAGAATTACTCTGTTCTGTACATGGCCTCTGAGACTCTGGTACTGGCCATTGTCAAAGACAGGATATTGCGCTAGATGGACCACTAGTCTGACCCAGTATGGCAGTTCTTATGAACCTCAGGGAAGGGGATTTTTTATGGATTTTACTACAGAGCTAGGGGGCTGGCTAGAAAGGGTTGTGAAGAACCTGAGAAAAGATGATGTTAGGCTAAAAATCCAGAAGTCACCAAATCCAGGAAGGGGAGTTCTAAAGTTTGAGGATACTTGTTGAAAACATACTCACTAGCCCATTTCACTGGAAACTTTAAACCGCCTGCCTTTAAGCTGTAAACTGATTCCTCAATGTAAAAAGATTGGGACTCCTGGATTTATTTCCCCACAATGACTCCTGATTTGTTTGTGTCCTCTGGGCAAGTCACTTAACCACTCCATTTCAATTTGCCCATCAGTAAAATGGTTATAATGTATCCTGATTCATGAAGTTGATGTGAGATTGGATGAATGTTAGGAAAGTGCTTTGAGATTTCAGATGCTATATAAGTACTTTCTTGTTAATAGCTACGTCAGTATCACAGACTACAAACGGCTAGATTTTAAATGCTTGCCTCCAATCTTTCACTTGCAAGTGCACATAAAATAACTTGGATCTCTGGAAGTGCTCAGTTGGTGCCTGTAAATCATATACTTAGACAGTTGAATGATCTAAACAGAGATTGCAAATAACCGAAGGTGAAAGCTGGACCCATGATTATTTGCAACCACAAAACTATGGAGGCAAAAACCAAGGTCCGGCTGTGGTCTGGAAGAAAACCTGGCCATCCCAGTGCAGAAGAAGGCAGGTATAAGTTCCACAGACTGCTTGAACTTACTGTGTTGTAGTTGCTGGTACACAAACAATAGTTAAGTGTGCTGACATCCCATCCTGTAAGAAAAAGAGCAGAGCTGGGAAAGTATTCTCATTGCTTGGAGCAGATGAGACACCTGAGTTTATGATGCTATCAATCAAAATAATTCCTATTGGACACTTTCTTCCAGAAAGCCACCGATCTCCTAAAATGAGAGATTCCAGAGAAGACCAGGCTTATGTAGCATTTTACTATGGCATGTTGCCAAACTTTCTTGCTATATCAACTTAAGTACTAGACATTTTATATTTCCCATGAAGAGCATTCAGTAACTGTGAGGCAGACAATTCAAACCAGACACATTAAGGACTAACCTTGATGCAGCTGTGATGTTTAATGGCTGTATGTGTTTTCAGAGAGAGGCTGTTTTGGCACAGCATAATGGCATTGCATGGAAGAAGCCATGGAGATGAATGGGAGAAGGAGACCCAAAGGGAGCATAGAAGGACCACGCAGCCAGCAGTAGCAATACGATGAGCACAGGCAGTAGCAGCAGTAAGAAATGAAAGCCGACACAGAGGTAAGGGCTAGAAGTGTCTGAGAACAGTACACAGGAAAAATGTTAAATAAAGAAGCAAATGCACCTTCATTCTTTTCATACTTGCCCCTACCTTGATTCTAAGGCTCTAGAGTGTGTTCCTTTCCTGCCATTGTCGTGTAAATTTCAGCCCATCGTGAGTTGCATATACACACAAAGGAAGGTTTCAGAGTAGCAGCCGTGTTAGTCTGTATCCGCAAAAAGAACAGGAGTACTTGTGGCACAGTATGGGTATGCCAACTCTCTACCAGTCAAACACTTACTCCTTCCTATCAAAGCAAACATGTGGATGGCTTCTAATCAAAAGGTGGAAATCATTTTAACTTGTGAGGTTATGTGTACACTGCAAAAAACAGACCCAGTCTCAGAGCCCAGCTCAACTGCCTTGGGCTCACGCTATGAGGCTGGAGCCTGGCTTCTGAGACCCTCGCCTGGTTTCAGAGTGTGAACTCCTGCCCGAGTAGGAATGGCTACACCGCTATTTTAAGCCCCATAGCATGAGACAGTTGCTCCGGGCTCTGAGACTCGCTGCCAGAAGGATGGGGAGGTGTTCACTGTAGACATACGCTCCGTAACTGTAAACAAACTGCTGTGAGGGTATCACCTGGTGATAAGAATTGTATACTCCAGTGGCTCAGTCCTACCCTATGACACATCTGCACAATGCTGCATGTTTAATCAAGGCAGCTGCATTCATGCATACAAGATTTTACAAGGCATGCAGCGATGTTGGCCACGTAAGATTGAGCCCTCTCATTCTGTTTCTTTGCTTGGAAGTTTCTCTCTTGAAATGCTGACATTTTGGAATTCCCTACACCTGTATCAACACAGGAAATGCCTTCTAAGAAGCCTTTGCCTGGCAAGATGCCCAAGTTTGGATTCCCCTCGTGAATAATTCCACCAGCCCAGCTGCTCATACCAGGATGTTTCCGCATATTCCTTCAGCATAGCCACAAAAATGTATCATGGGAAAGAAACAATATGGAAAGATTTGCAGAAACTTTCATTTTAGAGCTGACTTAGAACATTGCAAACCCTCAGCTGGTCTAAATCAGGGTAGCTCCAAGTCCATTGACGTCAAAGGAGCTGTGCCAATTTACAGGAGCTGAGAATCTGTCCCCAGAAGTGATGAACTGTCACCCGCAGAGATGGGCAGTGTATTGCAGGGACCCACAGCCAGATCAAAACAAGATGCCTGGCAAAGGAGGAATGAGACATTGAGAAGCTAGAGAAATAAATGTAAATGCACTGGGGGGAGGGCTCCCAGACACAAGGACATTTTATAAAACCTCCCTACTGCTATTTCAGGGGTTGGGACTATGGTGAAGTTCCCGATAACAGAAAAGCTGCAAATCAGAATTGGGGCTAACAAAAGATGTAAAGTTTTGAGTGAAACATGGGAGGAAACAAACAGATGTTTTAGAAGCAGTTTCCCTAGGAACGGAAAATAGCAAGAATGGATGTGTATCACCCTGACGCACACCCTTAGAGGAGATGAAATATCACCTTCAAAAAGCATTAACAGCCACATCCTTAGAGTCCTCATGCATGAACTTTTCTAGAGAAAGCAACTAATGCTGCAGTACCCACCAATCACACGCTGAGAACTCATTCTCAGTAGCACATTCTCACGCTTCAAAGTTCTTGTAAAGCGTGCAGCTCCAGTCCCCTGTAGATTTCCCTGGTGCAACGGGAATCCCCAGGTGGAATAGAGCCTGCACAGTAACTTTGTGCCACACCCTCAAATCGAGGTTGGGGGCGGGGAAAGGAGCTGGAGCAGGAGGTGGCAACCCTAGGGGAAAGGGTGTGTAGCTGGGGCATCACTATACCTGGCAATCCCCAGCTGCAGGAGCAGATCCTTGGGGTTGTGGACAGCCAGGCATAAATTAGAGCAGTGCTCAAATTTGTACCAAGGCATGGGACTGGTCAGACCAAACGGAAGGAACTTAAAAATGGCTTGAAGTTGGAGGGACGGGGGGTGGCAGGCGTTCTGTGCCAAGCACAGCTCAGACAGACCAGAGGATCTGAACCATTATCTGATGTCTCAGAGGATGGCACTGCCCACCCACGCACCTACCAAATTGCACAATGTGACTATCACAAGTTGATCATTTGCCATTAATCTCCTTGTGTGTTCATTGTATAAACAAACATCTCGGATATGCTTAATGAGGTCAGAGTCCAGCAAGCACGTGCTACTGAGAACTTGTTCAGTGAGTGTTAATGTTAGGTTTGGCAACGAGACAACTTGCTAAAAGGCAAGGTCTAAAGATGTGGCTGTTATGATATTTGATTTCCTCCTAGGATATTGCTTCTGGATGTTCAGACATATCCTACAAGTCGAGTGAAGTTTGCATTTGATCTCTAGAGTGCTGAAAGGCACGATAAGACCTACCTCACAATGCATCAAAATCATGACATATCGGTAAATCTCAGCCCAGTTTCGGATGCCTGGGGGGAAAAATTGAGAATATGTGCTTGAAAGATCACCTTTATTGAGCACTTTAAGTACAAGCATTTATATAAAGGTATCGTATTTGGCTTCCTTATCTTTAGCCAGAGAAATATTCTACCAGGCAATCACGTACTAAGTTTATAAAAATGCCTGTAGGTAGAAATATCAATGAAACTGTTCTTATTAAGGTTTAATTTTAGACCTGACTAATGTCAATTAGCTGCAATAATAGCTAGTGGCCAAACATTCCCCTTTAACTTGTTCAAGGCCCCAAGCTAGCAAACAGGGCTATATGGCTGTAGGTATCTGCCTGCCCAGGGTAGTGGCATGACCAGGGCTGCCCAGAGGATTCAGGGGGCCTGGGGTCTTCGGCGGCAGGGGGCCCCCACCGCCGAATTGCCACCGAAGACCCAGCACTTCGGCGGCGGGTCCCAAGGCAGAAGGACCCCCCGCCGCCGAACTGCTGCTGAAGACCCGGAGCGGAAGAATTGCCCCATTTGCCCCCACCTTTGGGCGACCATGGGCATGACCCCCACAGGATAGACTCTTCTTTGCTGTAACTAGGAAAGCTCTTTAGAACTAATTCAAATACTTAACTGTGTTAAAAGAACAGGAGTACTTGTGGCACCTTAGAGACTAACAAATTTATTAGAGCATAAGCTTTCGTGGACTACAGCCCACTTCTTCGGATGCATATCTGCTACTCTGTTAACTGTGTTAGTATCAGCAGGCTAGCATAGCCCCCTTACTCTGTACTGACCTAACCAACCCTGGGGACAGGCCTGCAGCTATGGTAAGGGTTTTCATGGCTCCTAAATCCCTTTCCCCGTTGTGCAGGAACCACAGAGGCTAATGCTGCCTAGAGGAAGCAGACGCCCTTGCTGAAGTGGAGGGAGGTAGGGAGGCCTGTGAATCGGGGGGGCTCAGAGTGAACTCTCCACAAACAACACCTGTGTGGGGGGAGGTTGCAGGGCCTTATGTACCCCACTCACGGCCCCTCCATTCCATGCGCACACACTGCTTACATGCAAGGCTGGAAGGAATCTTCAACCCTAGTGGGCCCCTTAGCCAGACATTAACACCATTTCAGAGCTGTCAGCTGGCTCCGACTGTGGGGTTGGACAAAGAATGAGTCTTCAGTCTCTTAGATTGTCTCTCAGCCATATGGGCCATGGAGAGGGATGAAGTTCTAGGCACTCCTTCTGCTAGAGGAATGTGGCTGGGTGATCACAAGACAGCGTGTTCTTCCAGCACAAGCTTTGTTTGGTATTTAAAGTGAGAAAGCATGAATGAGCTTGCAGTGGGAAGATTCTGATCATTGCATATCATAAATTCAGCTGCAAAACGTTTTTTTGTTAAACAATTTTAGATCTAATCATGAAACAGATCATTTTATGAGTCACACTTAAGAGTGATCATGCCGCAATACTTAATAGCCAAAGTGATAACCTCTAAGTTGTTACGTAATTGAATCGTTCAGGATATTGTTACCATAAGAGTGGCTCCGAACACCTCTCAGAGAGACCTCTTTCTTCCCATGACCTTCAATTTCAATTTCTCCTATAGACTGGCCCCATTGTTCATAACGAGAATGTTGTTCCCCATCTCTGGAAAAAAAGGTGGGGGAGGGAGAAGATCATGCAGTTAAGAAACAAAGCTTCTTATTCAAACACATTCCCCAAACCCCAGTCAGAAAAGGGTTAATTCTGTTATGAAAGACACACAGATTTCAGAACATCTGGATCCCAGCTGCAAGTTGTCAGATATATTTTTGAGTTTTAAGAATATTGCTATGAACTGTTTAGCCTATAAACAGGTTAGACAAAAAGACACCCTGAGGCTATAAGACGTTCTTCCCCTCCTAAAATAATTGCCCTCTTTTTTCCCTACAAAAGCGACAGTTCAGTAGTTGCCACTTAAAAGTCAGCATACGTCAACAACGATCTCACTGTTTTCCCCTGTACTTAGAATAAGAGAGAGAGTTTTCTTAGGCCTGTTCTTCTCTGCCTCATCAGCTATGTCTACGGTGCGAGCGAGGGTTGTGATTCCCCTGCTCATGTACACGTGCATGGGTATAAATACTGTGTAGCCCCAGTACCATGGGTAGCAGCAGCGGCGGCACGGCTGAGCAGAGCACCAGTTTCAGGCAAGTTTGTACTTGGCACGGCTCAGCCATGCTCCCACGACTACATTGCTATTTATACTCTTCAGAGCTAGGGCGAGTGTGTGCACCCGAGCAGGCGAATCACACCCCCTAGCTCACAGTGTAGACATTGTCTCGGTGTAATGGTGTAGTAATATACGCCTGCACCAAGTGGGTGTAAAACGCTGCCATGTCAGAAGAGACAGAGTAGCATTTTTTACTCATTTCACAGACACACACTTGCCTACACCAGGTGCCAGGCAGTCGAAAAAAAGGGTCAAATCAGGATCAGAATCCCACTGTGCTAAATGTTGTAAAAAACACCAAGAATGAAATGGTCCCTGCCCCAAAGAACTTGCTGCCGAAGGCCCTGTTCTTACAAAGGGCAGATCCTGCACTCACATGAAGCCCCACTAAAGCCAATGGGATCCCAGGTGAGTGAGGTGCCTGCACAGAATGCATGCCAGGATCGGGGTCTAAATTATGTGCATAGCAACTGTTGGCAAATACTGTCTCCTTACTGGTGACTACCGTATTTTACAATAAAAATGTACCTTATGTATTCATCTAGGCCAGGAGGTAGCTGTGAGGAGCAAAGTTCTTTAATGTACGGATTTAAATTAAATTATTCTTATAAAATAATAAAAAATACACACAACCTTCAGAACAACGGCAGAAACGTACACAGACGTTGACTGTATCTGATCAGCTTTATTATGAATTGGTCTGCGGCAAAACTAGCAGGCAACACTAGCCGGGCTAGTAAAACAAAAGTTACCATCAACCCCAGAAGAGTTAAAACTGTCTCTCACTCTTTGACTCTCCGGAAGAACTCTGCACTCCACTTTTCCAAAGCAAAGGCATGTGCAAACACTTTAGGGTGACTGTCAAGGTTAAAGTCGAATATATCTGAAAAGGAAGTCCAGCTACAAAAGAAGAGAAAGCAAAATCTCATCAGTGTTCAGTTTGTATTGCGTCAAACCCTGCAATCATGACTCAGACAAAGCTTCGGTTTGTCTGCAGGATTTGTGCCTTTGTATTTCTCATGCTTGGAATCGTCCGATTTTTCCAATATTTCTAGATATTACAGTTCTCTAGGGAAATGAACAAGGGATCAATGGAGCAACCATGAGGCAAAGATGCAATTATTGCATAGCAGCACAGGACATGTCAGCTAATTACTCGTCAAGTTGGATTGGCAGTGGGGATAGCACACGATTCTAATCTGCAATACTGCTGCCTGGTTTTCTCTCATTGTGATCTATTGTAACTTACACGCTCCATGTTGTAGCACAAATGCCATGTACTTTGGTCAGCAGAATATTTATTTGGATGGAAAGTGAGTAGCCACACCCTATAGATCAGGAGGAGTAGGGAACCACAAATCAAACACAGGCCAACTCTACACTACAAAAAGCCATGATGTCTGGGCTATGAAGACATATGATTGACATGTATGTGCTGGCAAAAGTCCATAGTGAAGATACAGTTATATCTGCCTATAGTTTCTATGCTGTTGTCACTTCCTAGCAGCATATCAGAGTAGGCAGACAGTTACATGAAGAGTTGGCTCTGTGCACTATTTGCATGCACGTATAATCAAAGTCAGGGCCGGCTCCAGGCACCAGCCCAGCAATGCTTGGGGCGGTCAAGGGGAAGGGCCGGCACGTTGGGCTGTTCAGCGGCAATTCGGCGGCGGGTCCCTCTCGGAGGGAAGCACCTGCCGCTGAAGAAGAAAGCGGCGTGGTGGAGCTGCCGCCGGAGTGCCGCCGATCGCAATTGCAATCGTGGCATTTTTTTTTTTTTTTTTGCTTGGGGCGGCAAAAACCCTGGAGCCGGTGCTGATCAAAGTACTCTGGAGAATACAGCCCTTAGAAAAAAATTGTTCTGAAAATATAATCTTAATTAGGGTGACCAGACAGCAAGTGTGAAAAATTGTGAAAAATTGGGACGGGGGTGGGGGTAATAGGCACCTATATAAGAAAAAGCCCCAAATATCAGGACTGTCCCTATAAAATCAGGACATCTGGTCACCCTAATCTTAATAAACTAAAAAAATTCTAAATATTACTCAAGATCATTTTTAATAAGCTTGATTTTTCCCAGTTTACAGATTGCTTAAGGGAGATGGAAAGTTGTGGGGTTTTTTAAGGGATACTATAAAAATGCACTTCTAATTCTAGATTAAAACATTCCATACCCCACCAGTTTTGACCCTTGCTATGATGCAGACATTGGATTTGTTTCTTACACAATCCATCACGGAGCTGCTCAGTTTAATTCCTTGTGTATATATTTCTGTCATTGATGCAATGCGTCAAATCCCGCCCTTGGATATGCATGCAAAATTCCAAGTCCATAGATAGGCAAAAGCAGACTGTGGCTCTGTGTTAGTTAGCTTGTATTCTCTTTCCTAACTAGATGATTATAGCCACAACAGCCTTACTATAAACCAGGGGTCGGCAACGTTTGGCACGCGGCTCGCCAGGGTAAGCACCCTGGCGGGCCGGGCCAGTTTATTTACCTGCTGACGTGGCAGGTTCGGCTGATCACGGCCCCCACTCACCACGGTTCGCCGTCCCAGGCCAATGGGGGCGGCGGGAAGCAGCGTGGGCGAGGGATGTGCTGGCTGCGGCTTCCTGCCGCCCCCATTGGCCCGGGACGGCGAACCGTGGCCAGTGGGGGCCGCGATCGGCCGAACCTGCCACGTCAGCAGGTAAATAAACTGGCCCGGCCCACCAGGGTGCTTACCTGGCAAACCGCGTGCCAAACGTTGCCGACCCCTGCTATAAACTATGGTTGTTCATTACTCTTTTTTTTTTACAAACCACTTTTGCACAAATACAGAAAATATATGAATAGTGGCACTTAGATGCCCTATGAGACTATACAACTTTTTTAAGAAGCCCTAACTTTGACAATTAAGCATATGGCAGCTTTCCTTTAAATTAAAAGTTCCAAAATATAAGTAAAGTTTTTGCTGTAGTGAGTTAATAAAATGATAAATCACTTAACAGAACACTCAGGCAACGATTAGGTAATAGATTTGTATTTATCAGGCCAATCCTCAATAAATTATTTTAGTAATTTAAACGGGAATTTTTTTTATACATACAGGAGAATATTCACCCTGAGTTCAAGGACAAAAAACAAGGTCCGTGCACAACTTAAGCAGAATTAGAATGGGTCAAGATCTGGCCCACAACTTATTATTTGTACTCTTACAAAAAAAAATGGATGCATGCATCAAACTGCCATGCTCTTACTGGAAAGAGAATTTAACGTGGACAAGTTCGCCCTCCTCTTCATTCCACTGATGCCGATACGGTCCTTTTCTGGAAGATCAGACGTGTTGTTATCTTTCCTTGTTTCTGTAGCAGCAGCAGCATTTACCAACATTCCTTACATTTTTTTTCACTTCTCCCTTTTCATTTACTGAGCTGTTGTGTAACCCATATGCTTTTATATCACAACATTTAATTAGTTTAAGTCCAACGAACGGGAAAGCAACAATGGAGAGGGAAGAAGGGCTTTATTAAAATCACCTGTTTCTGTACGTGGGCAGGGCAGGCAAACCAGAAAAATCTGAAGATAAGAGTTGTAAGTACTAAGCATGCTTGATAGCTTTCGTGAAGCCAGCATAGGTAGCCAACTTTTATAGGCTGACACTTCTGCAAGTCATATCCTCATTGTGAGAGCTGAGCCAATCTGATCTTGTGGAGGATGGAGAATTATTTTATATAGTTGCTACAAGATGTTCTCAGGGGACTTGGCTAAATGATAGTGCAAAGCCAAATATGTGTCTGGTGTTGTGGCTTGGAGTAAAATTTTCAAGAGCCCCTAAGTGACTTAGGAGCCTTAGCTCCATTTTCAAAAGTGATTTAGGTGTGTAGTCCATGAAAGTCAGACTCCTAGGCCCAGATCCTCACAGCTATTTGGGGGCCTAAAAATGCAAATAGGCAACTAACATGCTCAAGTGCATTTGTAAATTCCAGTAGGGGTCTAGCTACATCTTGAGGCACCTAAACACCCTGTGAAAACACCTCCAGGAGCCTACATCTCTTTCTAAAATGGAAGTCACTTACACACTTTTGAACATTTCAGCCATAGCTTCAAAACCTGTAACATTTTAGCTACAGATTTCCCATCTGAAACACAATCTCGAGAGAGCAAGTCATGTGTCAACAAAGGACTGAGTACGGCTAGCAGAAGGATCTCCCCCAGACCACATTTTTTTCTGTTTCCTGGCTAGGCAGAAGTGTTTGGATATGGACAAGATAAGAAACACTTCAGTTCTTGGTGTTGCCTGAAATTTTTATCATTGACACTGTACATTTTAGATCACACCAGAAGTTATCTCTGAAGAAGATCAAGAAGTTATCTCTGAAGAAGATCAGAGGGGAAAGAATGAGTGTATGTGTGCTAAAGTAAAATGTCAATGTTAGGCTGAAACCCTTCATTGTGATGCAGATGTTACAAACTCTCCTTGCAAGATATCAACAGCAGAGTTTGTTAAAGTTGGTATCAGAAGACTACACTGCTAGACTTATTACCTAATAGAACATTATTTAAATATATTTCCAAGTACTGGTTAAAATGCTTGAGCTGTTTGTATTAAATGTAAACATTTGTACACTAAGCTACTGCGTGGCATGGTGCTGTTTTCGAATAGGATTTGAAGGTGATAATAAGAAATGGAATTCACTGTTTCGAACTCTGTGTTATGCTTTCTAAATTACCCTGATCAGACAGCACTCTAGCTTGTGCTTCAGCAGAATTTAGCTGAGGCTCAGGGAAAAGGCTACTGTAAGTGTTGGTACACAACCTGTCCTGAAACCTTTTTTGTAGTTGCATGATTCATCCCATGTAACCATTCTAACTAAACAGATCTAGGTCCTGTTGTGCAGGGCACTCTCTGGCCACGTAAGTAACTTACCTAAATAGATAATACAGACAAAAGGCGGTAAAAAACGATGCACTATCATCATCCCTATTTTACAGATGGGAACTGAGGCAGAAAGAGAGGAAATGACTTTTCTAAGGTGACACAGCAAGTCTCTGGTAGATCTGAGAACTGACCCAGTTTTCCTGAGTCAGAGTTCAGTGTCTTAGCAATCCTCTCCCCCCCAGAGGTGATATGATAATACCTGAGTCGTCCATTGAATTTTATTTTCCAGCGTCTGTATGGCTCTAAGCACTCAATCATCAGCCCACTGCCACGCCAGCATTTTTCAGATTCATCACTCACCATCATGTCCGGATGTACTGGGTGCTAAGAGACAATTCAGTAAAACATTCATTGAATTAAAGTGTGGGGGTAAGGCAGAGGTGCGGTCATAATTTATTCATCTGTTGTGGGAAGAACATTGACAGCGATAGCTTTTTGATTCCAGATATTTCACAGAGGAGAAAACTGCATGTAAAACACCCGAGTTGATGAATATCAAGTAATTACTGCAGACAGCACCAGTGGTAAATGGAATGAAATCATAAATTACTATTCTAGGACCTCATGATGCAAACACTGTCAAGAGTAACCGCAGGGCCGGTGCTACCATTAAGGTGAACTAGGCGGTTGCCTAGGGCGCCAAGATAGAGCGGGGGGAGCTGCCGCAGGGGGGGCCCTCAGGGTGGAGGGGGGGTGGGGAGCTGCCGCAGGGCTGGGGGGAGCGCAAGGTGGAAGTTTTGCCTAGGGCGTGAAATTTCCTTGCACCGGTCCTGAGTAACAGTTACTACTACACTGTTCTTAGGGTTTGTCTACATGGGAAAATTGACCAGCGTGATTATACCAGGATAAAACCACTTTTATTCCATCCATCCATCCATCCATCCATCCATCCATCCATCATTATTCCTATCATTCTGCCAGTCAATTTCCCTATATAGACTTCAATGGACTGCTCACAGTTGTAAACTTAATGGAGGAAATCCCTGGCCCCATTGAAGTCAATGGCAAAATAATAATACCTAGCTTTTGTCTAGCGCTTTTCACCACTGGATCTCAAAGAATGTTACAAAAAACTCCTATTGATGTCAATGGAGAGATGATTTCACCCTATGCAGTTATTCTGCACTACTTTTTAAATGTAAACTGCATTATGAAATTTGTGAACAGTAAAAAGGTCAAATCCACGAAAGACATTAGTTTAAACAGCTCTCACTAATCCAAAATCACACACTACTTCAGGGTCCTGGCAACAGCTACATTCAGTGCAGGAACATGGAAAGGATGCATTTTCCTTGTCCTCCTGCATATTGCCCTACAGCTGAGTGAATCATTTATGACCCAGTAATGGATGAACTAGGATCACGATTGTATTTTGCTTCACGCTGCTGCTGCCAGAGCCCTGGCAAAAGAGCTACTGTGGAGTAGAGGCATGTTGAGCTAGTAAGACCTCCTTTGCTGCTGAAGGATAATGGAGAAACAAGAGGATGGGGAAAGAGACTGAAACATGGTGAGGGGAAAGAAAGGGACAGACACGTTACCTGTAATTGACCTTAGTCATAGCACTGCGGTCTTGCACAGAATTCCAGATGTTGATGTTTATGAAGAGGCAGAAAACTTTAGTTTCTGCTTGAGTTACTTTGTATCCATTCTTTGAGCAGTCTCTCAGGGATCCATATTGGCCACTAAATCGACCATCACATTATTCACACTGCTTGTATGTTATACCCCATCTTTCACCCTGTTTCTGTCTTGTCTATTTAGATTGTCAATTTTTGGGGGGCAAGGACTGTCTACTCTCCATTTGTCCAGTGTCTGGTACAATGGAGCCCCATTCTGGGTTGGTCATTAGGCATTACCATTGATAACAGAATAATAATCTTGGGGTCATACCTCAGTGTTAAATTTCAGGTGGGTAATGAACATCACCCTTGAATGTTATCCCCGAACTCCAGCCACCTACCTTCCTCTCACCCTCCACTTACTTCAAACTCTCCAATTCCGTCCACGCGGAGAAAGAGCCACATTTCACAGAGCCCATTCGGACGTCTTCCGAGACGTGTGATCACAAAAGTCTTGTCGGTTTCTGTAAACCCAGTGAAGTAAACTGAATCCAGGGCCTACAGAAAGGTAAAGGAAAAAAATGCTTTAGCACTGAGAGAGAGAACAAAGAACAAATGGGAAGTGAGGTGTGTAGGGAAGAGTGATTATGCATGTCAAAAATCATCAGGCCAGCTAAGTTTGCCCTCTATTCAAAGGATGTAGGATGTTCTTTCTTCCTAATGTGAGTCCTTTGTAGAATGACACTAGTGGACTTGATCCAGAGACTGCTTTTAGTCAACACCTGCAATCCCCACTCCCAAGCCCCTTCCAACCAAGCATCTCCAAGTGTTTTACAAATAGCAGTGTATTATATTAAGCCTCACAATACTTCAGGCAAGTATGTAAGTATTCTCATTTCTATTTATACAGGGCTGCCAAGAGGTTACAAGATTTTCCCAAGGTCAGACTTGGTCAGTGGGTGCACTCCCAGTCCACTATTTTTAATCAGCTGTCAATACTTCTTCCTCTTTTAATATTTGTCCGACCACATTCCTCTTTAAGAAATGGACAGAAAATAATCTCTTCATTCCACAGCAATGACTTTCACAACTGATGATGCAATGGTTCCATTTATTTGCGCGTTAGACTTCGATAATTTTTTTTTTCCTGTTTGCTGACTTCGGAGTTGAGAAACAATGAGAGGAAGTTGTAGGAGAAGGAAAATATGACTGAAAACCCTGGCATTGTGGTCTGTCATCTGACATCACTTCCATCTGGGAGCACCTGTGCCTTTCCTTTGATGTAGCCTGGTGAGCCTAGAGCGGGCCAGAAGATGGAATTTATGACTCACAAAAAAACTTTACAATTTTGACATTTTGCTTTGTCCCAAACAGGGACAAAAAAAGAAAAGTTTTCAAAAATTTTAACCAACTCAAAATGCTGGGAAAATTTTGTTTGAGAAACATCAAAACATTTCGTTTTGGTGATTTTTGACACATTTCAAGTCCAAATGATTATTTATTGTATGTACTATTGTAGGCCTCGTCATGGGCCTTCTTATGCTTCATGTGTTTTAGCATGTCTGATGTCCCCAGGCATTTGGAGTCACAATCCAGACTGACTTTACATCTGCCCAGCTGGCAAATAGCACTGCTCTTAGCCCCAGTGTGAAGTGGTTCCAAACCCAGGTGCTACACTTGTTACACCAGAGTCAAGCTGAGACAGTAGCTCAAAATGGTATGCAGAATATTCAGATTTACAGGGAAGATAGAATTTTATTTCAGTAAAATCCAGTCACAGTCCTAATCAGCTAGTTAAGGGTCCAAATGATAAATGTTAATGCCTTTGTTATGTGCTTAGACCCAAATTTTCAAATTCAGCTGTCTACATGCACAAATTATGCAACCCCTCACCAGATGCAGTTTCAAAAATCAGGTTTGCACATGCATAACCTGACTTCCTTGTGCATTTTGGGTGTGGATAAATTCCTGCCTCTGAAAAATGTACTCAGAATAATGCTCAAAAATACTTACTTCAGGTGACTAAGTGCCCATGTAAGCACCTAAATATGCATATATGTGCCTGACTTGAGGTAGCCAAGTTTGATAATTGGGTCCTTTATTGAGCAAAGCAGAGTGCATTGGACTGTCAAAATAGATATTTGGAGAGAGAGTTTCAGGACCATTGTTGGGATTTTCTGGGAGCATTCTAGAAGAGGTGCTCCATTGCTTTCAGTTTGAAGAGGAAAAGTGTGAAGCCGGGTGACAGGTGAAGGTTACAGTTTGAACCACTTTTCAGACCACTCTGGTGTAGGAGTGTTGTCTGGTCATAGAGTGACTACAGTTTTGGAAGGCGATCTCTGTCCTTGCCACAGAAAGGGCTTTCACAGAACTGGAATGGAAAAAACCACAAAGAGTTCTTCCAGCCCTACTTTAAGATGCACATCCAATATCACGTATTACAATTTTCATGACTTGCTTTGTGTCCCGGTGCCTTAAAAACCGGCTTTAAAAACAGCCTTTTATTTAAAAAAATAAAACAAAACAAAACATAAAAATGGCCGTACTGGGTCAGACCAAAGGTCCATCTAGCCCAGTATCCTGTCTTCCGACAGTGGCCAACGCCAGGTGCCCCAGAGAGAATGAACAGAACGGGTGGATCAAGTGATCCATCCCGTCGCCCATTCCCAGCTTCTGGCAAACAGAAGCTAGGGACACCACCCCTGCCCATCAAAACCACACACAACGCCAATGTGATGATAATCAGCTTGAAAAAGAAAGGAAATTCTGGATTCCTCAAAACCTTTAGAAAATGTCGCAAATTGGTAGGCGTTTCTCAAAAAATGACAGTGGGCCAAATCCTCAGCTGGTGTAAATCAACTTGACTTCAATGAAGCGATGCCCATTTACAGCTGGTGAAGATGTGGCCCTATATCTTTAGCTATTTTGCATCTTCCGCCTTGCCCGCTTGCCAGCACTGTCTCACCTCTAGCTTCTTGGCCCTGCAATGTCATTCTGATTCAAGTTCCTGCAACTGTGGTTTTGTAAGTCGGGGAGCCCCAACTGAGATCAGATGCCCACTGCACAGACACACAGAAGCATCCCGGCCAAGGGGAACTTACAAAGACAAGACAGGACAAGAGGGTTAAACCATCAGACGGAAGAGGAGCAGGACTCAGGTAATGACCAACATGTTTTTGCATGAAACGGCTATACCCAAAGCGGGATGGTCATTTCTAACCCGGCCAGCTTCGAGTGGGAAGCCCAGGTGTGTAAATGGAGCTATGGGGCCTTACACGGTTACACCAGCCAAGAATCTGCCCCTAAGATCGCCACAAATCTGCCGGGAGGAGGCGCTGGTCCCAGTCCCAGTCCCCGGAGAGGTGCCGGGCTCCAGCCCCCCGGGGACACCCTAGCCCTGGCAGGCGGGGATATAAGGGACTCACTCACATGGGCATCGCAGACCAGTCCCTGCAGCCGCTCCAGCTCCTCCGCCCCACGGCCGGGCTGCCCGCCCGGGGTAGCCGAGAATACCGCCTCCGTGCCGGCTCCCGTGTCCATCCGCTCCAACCGGTGGGCGGCGCTGCCGCGCTCTCTCCGGCGCCGGCGGAACGCGAAGGAGAGAAGCCCCCACATGGCCCATTTCTTCAGCGGGAAGCAGCTCCCCGGCACCGAGTAGCGGCGGCAGCTGCCGCCCGGCCCGGCCGCGGGACAGCGCTGGCTCCACAGCAGACACCCGGCCAGGAAAAGGCACAGCGCGGCCAGCAGCAGGCTGAGGAGATCGGGCATTGTCCCGGGGATGCAGCGCGGGTCCCTCCTCCCGGGGCAGCTTCTGAGCCTGTGTGTGTGCACGGTCCAGCTCCTGGCTACACACACACACTCCCGCTACACAATCAAGCCCCTGGCTACACACACTCCCCGCTGCACGATCCAGCTACCCCCCCCCACACACACACACACTCCCCGCTGCACGATCCAGCTACCCCCCCCCACACACACACACACTTCGTTGCAC
This sequence comes from Chrysemys picta bellii, assembly GCF_011386835.1. NCBI lineage: Eukaryota > Metazoa > Chordata > Testudines > Emydidae > Chrysemys > Chrysemys picta. Next base: position 37,389,725 of record NC_088804.1, on the reverse strand, counting down.
GATCCAGCTACCCCCCCCACACACACACACACACTTCACTGCACGATCCAGCCCCTGGCTACACACACACACTCCCGCTACACAATCAAGCCCCTGGCTACACACACTCCCCGCTGCACGATCCAGCTACCCCCCCCCCCCACATACACACACTTCACTGCACGATCCAGCCCCTGGCTACACACACTCCCCGCTGCACGATCCAGCTACACACACACACACACCCCACTTCACTGCAGGATCCAGCCCCCGGCTACACACACAGTCCCCGCTGCACTCTCCAGCCACACCCCACTCCCCACTTCACTGCACGATCCAGCCCCTGGCTACACACACACTCCCCATTGCAGGATCCAGCTACACACACACACTTTACTGTTCACTGTAGGATCCAGCCCCTGGCTACACACACACACATACACTTACTTCCCTGCAGGATCCAGCCCCTGGATACTCACTAATACCGCCGCAAGCTTTTGGTTACACTCGTGGTGCCCTCCGCCCCCGGCTACACTTCACCCTCTTGCTACACACTTGGTCCCAAGCTATAGTCTTTTGTCCCTTTTCCTTGTGCACATGCTGTGCAGAGTCCTCCAGCCCCTCGATGGCAAATCCTAGCTCACAACGTCCCTCTCTGCAGCTACTCACCACTACTAAGGAGTCCTGAAACCCAGCCCTGCCCACTCTTGGCAGTTTTTGGATTTGGATTGATTTCCCTGCTGGTTTCTCTCTTATTTTTACTTTCCTTAATGCTTGAAAAGCTACTCTCTCCTTCATGCCCCATTCTCCCCCCTTCCAAATTCTTAGGAGCTGGTATGAATAGGGGTCTACTTTCAACATTAACCCTAGTCTAGGATAACCATTGGTCTCCAGCCATAGCCTGGGGCCACCAGCTGGCCCCAACCTTAGCCCTAACCTGGGGCCACCATCCAGCCTGAATTGTAGTCCAGGGCTACCCACCAGCCCCACACATAAACCTAACTTGTGGGCACTCATAGGTTCCATCCCTAGCCTGATGTCACCAACTGCCCCTAAGCCTAACCTTATGTTGGGGCCACCAGCCACCCCAGACTCTAGCCTGGAGCTACCAACCAGCCCCAATCCTAACACTAGTCCATTCATGGTCAGCAGCTTTTCCTGAACTCTAGGTCCATCCTGGGGGCACCTACCAGAGGCACAAATTTCACATGTTTCAGAGGGGTAGCCGTGTTAGTCTGTATCAGCAAAAACAACGAGGAGGCCTTAGAGACTAACAAATTTATGTGGGCATAAGCTTTCGTGGGCTAAAACCCACTTCATCGGATGCATGGAGTGAAAAATACAGTATTGAAATACATGATGTTTTACATTTTATTTTACTCATCTCCCTTATGGGGCTGTTTAGCTGTTTTATTTGTTCCCAGATGCTTGATTCAGTGTCAGAACTATTTTTCCTAAAGGAATTCTTCCCAGAAAGGATATGCATGCATATGCAGAAATTTAGAAGGGGAATTCCAGGCTTCTCTGGCTGCCTGGATACAGACTTGATTTCCCAATGTCATAAAAGCTTCTCTGGCAGTTAAGTTGAAGCTGTCCTGGTTAGCTTTGCTGGTGCAATAGTACTATCTTGTTCTTGTGATATATAATACAGTGGACCCAGGGGCTGGTGGTGCTTATGAAAGTGCCATTTGGAGGAGGTAGAGCGGAATTCCTCTAGTGCCTTCTTTATTGTCACAAAGCGGCTGGCTCTTTAAGGGGATATGAGTTTCAGCCTCACCTGTGACACAGCCAATCCCTCCTTCCCAAGTGGGCAAAATTAAGGTCATGTGACCCAATCAGGCTTCTGGTTGTAGATAAGACAGGCCTGGGGAAACATGTAGATATAGAAGGGGTGGGAGTTGTTGCTTGGTAAAAAGTAGTAAAGTGGGTTTACTGATGGCTTCTCTGACACAGACAGGAAATGGCCCAAGGAAAGTTTTGGATCCTCTCCTGGGGGACGAAAGGACTCTAGGTACTGGTAGGAAGGCCTGAGTGTGAGGGACTGATTGAAGAGTAGCTAGTATGGGTTGGGAGATGCTGCTTGATGGAGAGTGTTGATAAATTGTATAGTCAATTGCATGACCACATGTTGGTTTGTTGTTTGAGTATGTAATATACTCAAGAGACCAGATAACCAGTGTCAGTAGGTGTATTAATATGGTACAAGGAAAAAAAGTTCTATATGATACCAGTCTCTCAAGAGCAGTCCTGTGCAGTGATGTTACATTCACCTTATCCAGAAGGTGTGCTCCCCAAGTTACACATTTCAGCTGGTATTATTTATATGATTTTACAAGTGATGCATTTCTTTACATGTCACTAAAATCTAATCTATCAGGTTTTTCCAGTTCCCTAACTTGTTCTGTTCCTCCTTATCTTTGTCTTGCATTCCAGGTGCTGGTCCATGAAGCTACTTCCTCATCTTCTATTAAGACATAGAATGAACGCATAAGCATAGTTTGACTTACTTGGGGGAGCAGTGCTAGTCAGGCCAATGGGGCTGTGTGTGGGGGGGGGGGATTCTGCACCTGCTTGCAGTTTTGGGGGGCAATGCCCTTCTTGTGCTCCACAAACTATGCCCATGAGTCTTGATTATTATTTTTTGGCACGTTTCCTATCTGCTTATGCCAAATCCTTACTTGAGCAAATGCAAGGAGTTATGGAATACTTGGCACATGTGAACAGGATTATGGTATAGGCCATTTTAGGCTATATCACTTACAAGATTTGTACTCAAGGGTATTGGTGCTTGATGGTCACTAATGTATAGTATATCTATGGTGCAGATAATGCATGATATTAATATGGTCTATATTTATATGCTAGCCAACATATATTACTCAACAGGAGCAGACTGGGACTGAAGTGGAGCCCCAAGATGTATTGAAGATGCCAGAGCTGAGTATGAACTCCTGTGTTGTGTTGGAGTTAATTTTGGGACTTTGTGGATTGCTTTGAACTAGTTATGATAACAAACTAGCCCCCGGCAGTGGTGGTCTTGGTAATAAGAGAGCCTCTAGTGGAGTTTTCAAGGAACCTGAGGGGGAACTGAGGCAGGGTTGCTGCAGGACCAAACTAGGTCACAGTAGAACCCTGTTACCTTTCTTATAAACCTGGAAATGCTTTCAGTCACTACTAGTTCCGTATATGGTGTTTACCTGGTCTATTGTATCTCTGATCTTTGAGCAGAGATAGGCAGAAGAGGCCATGCTTTGTTATTTGTCTTATAAAGTCTCAGCAGCTGGATTTTTGACTTTGGAAAACCCAAGTCAGTGGTGGTTGGGACGTGGATTCCATTTGATTGAAGCCACCGATGTTCAACAGGGTTCAAATGACAGATTTCAGTTTGGGCTTAGCTCTCTAGCTCCATTTTCAGGATGGACACCAGCAATGTCTTTCAAGACAACTCTTTTAGGAATGATAGCTCAAGCTAAGGCTGCTGTTTTGATTCTTTTGTAACCGGTAAGACTCAATTCTCTAAACAAACTAAACGTCTCGTATCCATGAAAAATTTCTCTGCAACATGGAACATTTAACATATCTGAAGGGTCTAGCTCCCCCTTCTTTTTTTCTGGATGATTTTCTTTTCTTAAATAACTATAATCATTTTTGAGGGGAGGTGGGGTGAAATTACTGCTGGTAAAGAGTGCTTGCCTATTGATGTTCTGGAAAGGTGGGCAGAGCCTATCTAAAATTAAAGGCCTGCCTCCTCACCTGAGGGAGGGACCACAGAAGCAGATACAACTAATTTCTTGGGACAGCAAATGGAAGGAAAAAAACCCAGAGATGGGAGTGAGGGTCAGAACCAGGGCACCGGATGGGGACACCAAGCAGAAAACCCCACACGGCACCTACTGCTCTATGAAGGAGTCAGTAGATGCCAGATTGAGATTCTCTGTTGTACTAATCTGAAGATAAACAGAGAGCTGCCCCACCAACATGCTTAAACCTTAACGTGAAAAGGGGCTTTAATACTTGTTTAATCTGCATTGCCCATTTAGTCCTTCATGAAATTGATAACTTATACTTACATGGCTTCCATAACCATAGTATCTGTACCTCACAATCTTTAATATACTAATCCACCTGCTTATGAGATAGGATAGTGCCATTATCCCTATGACTGTAAGAGGCTAAATGACTTAGTTTAGATCACAGGCAAAAGTCTGTGGAGGAACAGAGAATTGAGCCCATATCTCACAAGTCATAGGTTAATGCTGTAACCACTGGCCCAACCTTTCTGCCACTGGTGAGAGTAACAAAGGTGCCAGTGGTGCTGGCCCTGTGATGTGGACAACTGTCCAGTGGGCGCTGGGCTGAGACTACTAGATCAGTTCACATGGGATATGATAACAGAATTAGGTGTTTAAAGCTGTTATTTCTTACACTGATTTTACAGCAGTGTGACTCCATTGGCTTCAGTAGAAGGACTCCTGTTTCTACACCTGTGTAAGTAAGAACAGAATCAGGCCCTTCATATCTTTCTTCACTAAACTTTCCCTCCTAAAAAATGAATGCAGCCACCCTTATCCGTATAAACATTGGGCAGGGTCTCAGCCCATGAAGGTATCACAGCCCAATGAACGTTGATCTGCTACTGCCATAGCACTTTAAGACCCCACTGCAGAAGGTGTGAGAGAGGGATTGCCGATTCTTATTGCGATTAGAAAACTAGACAAATACTTAACACAACTTGCCCAGAAAAAGATCAGACTCTTAGTCACTGTTGAGATGGGGTCATAATTGGCAGCCTAGGAACAAAAAGCTCTCTGAGGCAAATCGTCAGTGGTGCCAAACTCACATTTCTAACGGAGATAGGGGGAGATAGTAGCTCTGATACCCCTTTCCACTTCCCTTAATCCTGGAGCTGTGGGGGCCAAAGTGGCCTCTGGCATAGCTTAGACCAGCCCTTAGGTTGCAGTTACCAGTGTGGGTCTGTTAATTGTTGTCATGGGCAGGGCCGGCTCTACCTTTTTTGCCGCCCCAAGTAGCAAAGAGGGGGGGGAAAGCTGCTGCCGTCATGCCGCCGCCGAGGGAACCGCCGGAGGAGCTGCCACCGAAAGCTGCCACAGTGCTGCCCTAAGACCGCCCGGGAAGCCGCCCTTTCCCATTTGCCGCCCCAGGCGCATGCTTGCTAGGCTGGTGCCTAGAGCCGGTCCTGGACATGGGGCCACTTTACATCAGTTAGGCTGTTGCCCAAGAGCTGTAGGGCAGGGCTAGTTTCTTCTCCCTTCTCCCTCTGCCTCCCACATGAAATATCCCCATCACAAAGTGGCCCCCTGGGCCTGGAGGCATGTTGGAATGTTCTGGAGGAGTGTGGGAAGGGCCACAGCCAGGATGAAGCTGCAATTCTGCATCCCTTCAAAGCCCCAGAGGGCCTCTCACAGCAGGGAGCACATGTTAAAGTCATTCTCAAGACATCTTGTCTGTGACAAAGCCCTGGCTGGGATGATTTAGTTGTGGTTGGTCGTGCTTTGAGCAGGGGTTTGGACTTGATGACTTCCTGAGGTCTCTTCCAACCCTAATCTTCTATAATTCCAAGCAGGGATGAATGATCTCTTATTTCCAAATAAGTGAGCCTGGGAGTTTTGTTTGACCTTTTTGCTACAGAGTAGCAAATAAGGCAAAGCACAGTACCCAATATATCGTCACTAATGAGAAGTGATTGCCACCTGCGAGGTCTTCTTCATTAGGGCCTGCTCCTGCTCAAGTCACTGATTGTCCTGCCATCCTCTTCACTAAGAGCTCCAGCAAGCCCTGACTCTGGCGCCCTTACAAATGGGAGTCTGTCTGTTCTGGAAGATGTGCATGGAACAGATCAAATCAAAGGTGAAAGGACAGGAACTAAAGAGTAGTAAGAACAATTGAGTGTAAATGTGGGTTTAGAGCCTTTGCTAGTGTAAACTTCATTGCACCACGACTCCCTTCTGACAACAAAAATTACTACACAACCCCAGGAGGGGGGGACTGAAGCCTGAGCCCACATGACCCCCACTGCCTGGGGTGTGGGGGAACGACAAAGCCTGAGCCCCACCACTCTAGGCAGGGGGGCCAAAGGCGACCCTATTTGGAGAACCACTGGCATAGCTCCATTAACAACAACTATGCTGTACTGACTTGACTTTGAAACATACACTTGACATATGATGATGATATGTGGCGAGAGGGCAGCAGCACAAAGGTTGTTTTCTCACCTTCAAACTTGGTTAAAAAGAGAGTCTCTTCCAGAAAGTCAGGCAATGAAATGGTTCACGATTGTACCTTTCTGATATCCTGTATCAGGGCAGCCATGATTCACTACAGAAAAAAACCCCTATAACTGAGAGCACTATGAATAACAGCTCTGATTATTTTTGTTCGTAGTTATGCACAAATCAATAGTAACCAGAAAAACATACATTCGGCTGTAACATACATTCTGGACTTCACAAACATATATAATTAAACTCTCAGTTATATTGAATTTCCACAGATATAAAGGTCTAAGAAATAAGGTCATGTTCCCTTAAAATGTTAATTCATACTTATTACCCTTTGTCAAACCATTGATCCCTTTATATAAATTCAACACTATTCACTGATTTCCAGTTTCTAACAATTGCTCTTTTGTCACCATCACTACCATAAGCCTGAATGCTTCACAAGTCTCATTGATCCCTGAAATGCTCTCTGTATCCCTTATTCCCAAAAGTGTTGATTTCTATTAACTATCATATGCATGTATCAATACATCATAAAGGTAGACACCAACCCTTGCTAGTATATTTAGACGTGCTGGAAACTGACAACAGAAAGAATTGAACTGTTCTGCTTTATGCAGTGATGTTGGATATGTTTCTGGATTTCTTAGGTTGCTTGTTCCAGGAACTGAAGACATTGTTTCTGAATGATTTAATTATCAATATGGTATCACATGAAAATCAGTTCCAACTAACAAGACTTGTCAAAAAATTTAATCAAAGTCATGACACCACTGGTACTGCTTATAAAGAGGCAGAAGAATGGTATGTACACAAAGCCCAGCTCACCAGGCACCAGTTCCAAGAAAAAAGATTGTGCAACACGCACTTTTATTACCACAGATGCTTCATTCTGAATTTGTGTGTTGCTATTTAAATATTAAATACTGTAACCTATCCCACTTGTGCCTGCAAGTTTTGTGAGTACATGAGATGTGGATTCTTAATGTTAGGTATCTAACTGCCTAACTTACACACCCAAACAGCTCTCATTAAAGTCCATGGAAAGACCTTCATTAACCTTGGGGGAGGGATAGCTCAGTGGTTTGAGCATGGGCCTGCTAAATCCAGGGTTGTGAGTTCAATCCTTGAGAGAGCCACTTAGAGATCTTGGGTAAAATCAGTACTTGATCCTGCTAGTGAAGGCAGGGGGCTGGACTCGACTCAATGACCTTTCAGAGTTCCTTCCAGTTCTATGAGATAGGTATATTTCCATAAGTGAAATTCATTGGGCAGGGCCTGAAGTGTCTCCACACTCAGGTCCATGTCTTCCGCCTCCAAGCCCTGCAGAGACTCCTTTATGGTGCAGGTAGTCTGGCGTGGAGAGTAGGGGCACGTGCCTTCCTGCGCCACTTCCAAGGGCTCCGATACGACCAGCAGCTCCTTTATCTCGATCCGAGAGGTCTTCCGTGAGACCTCCGTGGCGGCCACCGAGGGGGCTGATCTCCTCATGGAGCCCCTGCTACACAATCCCCAGCTCCGTGTGCAGGTGGCGGAGTCCCCCGCGGTGCGCCAGAGGTTGGTCCTGGTGGAAATCACCAGAGTCGGAGACCTCCTGGATTACAACCGGGGAGACTGGCTGGATCCCCTGATGCTCACTTGGCGTATGGGGCTCTCCAGGCCTTGTACTCCCCACCGCGTACTTCAGGAGGTGGGGGCCGCTTTGCTGCCTGCTGCTCGGGCCTACCTCGACCGGGTCCTGCACGAGGGTGAGCACCACCCACCCCGTGCCCTCCGGACCTTTTCATCGGGCCCCTGCCTCGTGGACCCAACCGCCCCCCTGCCCCTTCTCCGTGAGCCAGCTGCACAATCTGCAGCCGGTCCACTTCCAAACCGCGCAAGGAAACACTTATACACGCTTGTGCTCCATACCCTTCACTTCCTCATCCTCGTGTCCCGCCTCGACACAAAGTTTAGTGCTTTTAATTAGGTACCTTCTGCATGTCCATTCTGCGTGAGAGAGAGGGTACAGGGGTCTCTGTGGGGAACTGTGACCCTCCGCCACATGAGGCGGGCCGGGCATCTTGTTATTCTTTCTGCCTTGTCCCTCAGGCTGCTGTCGGGCATAGGGGCACCAGTTTAATAATACTGCATAGGGCCCCATAAATCCTAAGGACGGCCCTGGGGGTGCCAAAAAGCGGTGTCCTGGCTCGCCAGGGAGGAGCCGGCTTCCGGAGGCACCGGAGAGCCAGAGTGTCGGCTTGCAGCGGCGGCGAGCCCCAGCCATGGAGGAGCTGGTGCAGCGCAGGGGGGCAGGAGCCTTGCAAAGGCGGTGGCACCACTAGCGGGGAGCAGCTGCGCCCCCGCCCCTCCTGCCCAGGCTGTGGCCTGGCACCCCCCCCCAGGGGGCTCCTGCAGGCTGCAGCAAATGCATGTGGGCAGAGGCCCCCATGTGCTCCCCCGGCTCCTCCCTTGCCACGCTCGGGCTCTGCGGCACCTGGGCATGTGAGCTGCCGCCGGGGTGCGGGGCCTGAGCCTGCTCTGGGAGGGGCAGCAGCGGCAGCAGCTCACGCTCCCGGGAGCCGCAGAGCCCAAGCGTGGTGAGAGGGGAGCCGGGGGGGGCGCACGGGGGCCTCTGCCCACATGCATCTGCTGCAGGAGCCCCCAGAAGACAGCTCCTCCCTGCCGAGCTGCAGCAGCGGCCCAAGCCCGGCAAAGCCAGTGAGTGGACTCGGGGCGGGGGCTGCCGGCGTGGGGTGAGGAGAGCTCACGGGGGGGTGGGGCTGTGCACCCTCCAGGGGAGTTCAGGGGGCAGGTGGGGGGAAACCTGATCCGGGGAGCAGCCCCTGGGCATGGCTGGCCCCTGGGGTCTATAAAGGCTCGTTGGGATTTGCCCCTCTATGAACTGATGTTATGGGGGGTGGGGGGACGCAAGGTGGAAGTTTCGCCTAGGGTGCAAAATATCCTGGGTGCGGGGAGGGAGGGGGAGACGCTGATTGGCAGGGCTGCCGGTGGGCAGTAGGTGCTGGGAGCAGGGGAAGGGGAGAGCTCCTGTGGGGCTGCTGATGTATTACTGTGGCTCTTTGGCAATGTACATTGGTAAATTCCGGCTCCTTCTCAGGCTCAGGTTGGCCACCCATGCTCTAGACCTTTCCTGTGTACTAAATACTCAACATATGTGGCAATATTTGCTGAGCCCAAAGTGGAAATGGCCCAATTAAAAAGGAAAACTGGAAAGGGCATTCTCTACAAATAATTAGGAGATGGGACTAGCCGTTTGACACTGCATCCAAACCATGTGGCTGGCCCCATAGCTAGAACGGGCTGATCCAAACACTCCTTTACTTTGAGAAAGTTCAGATCTGGAATAGAACTTCACACCTCAACTGCTAGCAGAGCACCTCACCCTCCCTGATTGAACTAACCTCGTTATCTCCAGACTGATTTATACCTGCCTCTGGAGATTGCCATTACTTGCATCTGAAGAAGTGAGGTTCTTACCCACGAAAGCTTATGCTCCCAATACTTCTGTTAGTCTTAGAGGTGCCACAGGACCCTCTGTTGCTTTTTACAGATTCAGACTAACACGGCTACCTCTCTGATATATGGCAGTATAAGCACTTATATACTGATAACTGTATCCACAGTCAGTAGTATTTTTTGCCACTTCAACTATACCAGTATAGTGAAAGGAGCAAAACTTTCTAGTGTAGATAAGCAGAGACGTTGCTTTATGCTGTTTCTTTCAATGTCCCACTAGATGGCATTCATGCAACAAGCAAAAATCACGCACTGCAAAAAAAGTACCTGTGATTTTTTTTCAAAGTTTGTCATCGTTCAGCTGTTTACACTTTTGTTTTAAATGATTGGATATGCAAAATGCCAGTTTCCCCCTTCTGAATCTTATTTATAAAGGATAGTTTGTAAGCATCTGCCATAATAACAAATGGAAAATAATGAAATACCATAATAAAATGGTGTGCAGGACTTCAATAAAAATCCCTTTAGAAAGACTGAAATCAAATCATCGGCTGTACTGAATTTTTATCTAGCCTCCATCCAGCTTGTTATATTTTCAAACAAGCACCATCATGCTTTCTCCCCTGCTGCTCCTTATGCTTCGGAGGAGCTCCCCATAAACATCCACAAAACTAGCCTGCTTTATCCTTCCTCACATCCCTCCTTGAATCTCTCCTTTGCCATGAGGCCTACAAAAATCTTGATAACGGTTGGGCTGCTGGTGTGTTGAGACCACTGTCATTCAGACCAATATTGTCTCATTGTTTCCTTCTTCTCCCCCGTTTTGTCTGTCTGCAATTACTTGTCTCTCGTCTTATATTTAGATTATAAGATTTTGGGGGCAGGGGCTGTCTCTTCTCCCCCACACACACACAGTGTTTGTACAGCACCTAGCATGGGGGAGGGTACAAGTCTGTAGACTAGAGCTCTTAGGCACTATGATAATTCAAATAATAATGTTTTGGGGCCTTCAGGTGTAAAGAAAATGTGAGGCAGATAGGCCTGCATATAAAAATTGAACACCTAAATAGTGTGTGTTTTTAAGGAGAAAAAGACTTTACTCTGACCACCCAGATTCAAAAAATGTGTGTCAAAAAATGCTGTTCAAAGTCTGCTGCTTAGTATTGAAATATAAAGGGGGAAGTTAAAAGCATCTGTCCTTAAAAGAGGAACTGTCCCTCTCTGTGCATGGCTGAATGCATGTATGATCAGCATCTTCACAGGATTTCCAAATTTTGCTACCTTTAGGATGGTTGAGATAATGCCTTGGGACTGACCCATGACCTCAAATGTCTCAAACTACCTCGGATCTACTGACCAGGTATATTTTTGGATCTATGGACTTTCTTATCCCAAATTTACTGGAGCAGGAAGGTTCTTCCTTTGTATAAAGGTGACCTAATCAGCCCCCATTTGATGATGCCAGTTGTCACAGTTGTTAACTGCACTTCTGAACCCTCCTGGGCAATTCAAGTACACCCCTTTCAGGTCTTGGGCCTCAAGCTGTCACCTCCCTTTTAGGATGGAATCACATGATTCTTCCACTCTGACCATGCCTTGGGCTGCAGAGCAGTCCCCTGTGATCAGCCGTGATGACCTCATCAGGTCTGATTTATGTTCAGCACCAGCAGTCTTCCTGTCTTGAAGAGCAATGATGTTGGTATTCAGGAACCAGGGCCGGCTCTGGCTTTTTTGCTGCCCCAAGCAAAAAAAAAAAAACCCCAAAACTTGCGGCGTGGCCAGAGCCAGGGTGCAGGGGGACTCCCTGCGCTGGTGCCCTGGCTAGCGGGGGAGAGAGCGGGGGGAGAGAGAGAAGGGGGCAGCCAGAGCTTCAGTGGGGCGCTGTCAGCAGCCCCAACCGCCGAGCCGCCTGCCGGGAGAGCTCCGCGCCGCAGTCGGCTGAGAGGGAAGGATGCGGCTGCCCTACCGGGCTTGCTGCAGGGCGCTCCCTTCCTCCGCACCACTGCCCCCTACAGGGCGGCTGGAGCGGAACAAAACAAAACAAACAAACAAACAAACAAAAAGCGGCCGTGCCGCCCTAGGATTGGGCCGAATGCCGCCTCGTACAATCCGACGCCCCAAGCACCAGCTTGCTCGGCTAGTGCCTGGAGACAGCCCTCTCAGGAACCAAGCAGTCTTCTTAAAGCAATGTTTTATTTATTTTGGAACAAAAGCATTTAAGAGAAAACAGATCTTAAAAAATAAGCCAGTCTCTACTCATGCCTGCTTTTCCTTAAGCCTTACCGTTCCCTAGATCTGGGAAAGCCCAGCTTTTTCAGACTCCTTCTCCAGAGCCTCTGACTATATCAGGAAGTCTCCTTGGACCGTTCTTGACAATTGACACCCCACCCACACATGTTTTTTTAAACTGTTTATAGTCTTTCATCTTAGTTCCCAGAACTGGCAGAACAGCTGTGTCACTTTGGCCTGGAGCATGGAGCATGGAAGGATGCCATTGTCCTGTCACTGCTTCCCTGGTATTAGCTGAGAAGTTGCTTTTCAATAGCTATTGTGTTATTTTACTGCTTGTTTTCCCCATAGCCCCCTATAAAGCTAGGTCAATATGCTGATATACAACAACTTCACTTCACTGGCCAGGTCACATACAGTGTTTTCATAAAATTATCACATCTCCACATTGTTGGATTGTTACAGAGCATCTCCTCATCTGTCACACCAGCAACCTCAGAAGTGGAGTGACACGTTCTGATTTGCCTAGAACAGGGGTCGGCAATGTTCGGCACACGGCTCGCCAGGGTAAGCACCCTAGCGGTCCGGACCAGTTTATTTACCTGCTGATGTGGCAGGTTCGGCTGATCGCGGCCCCCACTCACCGCGGTTCGCCGTCCAGGGCCAATGGGGGCGGCGGGAAGCAGCGTGGGCGAGGGATGTGCTGGCTGCGGCTTCCCGCCGCCCCCATTGGCCTGGGACAGCGAACCGCAGCCAGTGGGGGCCGCGATCGGCCGAACCTGCCGCATCAGCAGGTAAATAAACTGGTCCAGACCGCTAGGGTGCTTACCCTGGCGAACTGCGTGCCAAACGTTGCCGACCCCTGGCCTAGAAGCTCCTGAGAGAAGTTCCAAAAGGAGGAGCTAGCCAATACACTATCATCAAAAAGCTGAAGGAAAGGAAGAAGCCTTACTGTTGGCTTGCTTTTTCCCCCTGCACTAGCTGCTGCTGCAACTATCAGTTGCTGGTCTCCAGTTATGCAATGCCGCCATGCCTGACAAATCAATCTGTGCTTCCTACACAGTTCCCTGGCAACTGAGGAATAGGAGTCCAGCAACAGGCAATATCTAAGATTTGACAGCTACAAGCAAGTAACTTTAACCAGCTAGCATGTTAGTTGATGCTAAACATCAGCAACATTAAGACCACCAGTTCATCTTTTTAACCCTGTACCAGCTTCCTGAAGCTGAATGAAACCACAGTGGTTGTGACAACCATCCTGCATAAATATCAACCGGTTTGATTGGGTTCTGTTTTCCATTCTGTATTAGTAGAGGGACTCATCTATCTCAGCATTTTGCGCTTGATTTTAACTCCAGCAGCTGCCTTGTAGTGTGAATGGGTGTGAGTGCTTGTGGCTAGAACCCACAGAATGTATTTGAGAATGGTACCTATAGATTAATACCTCAAATAGCTAACTGAGTCCTAATTTAAACAGCCTTTCTCTCTAAAAGATCACACATAAGCGTTGCATGTTAATCCTGAGAAATAATGTTTTCACTTAAATTTATTATTTGACCATTTAATGTAACAAGCTGTATCACCTTGTATTGTATTGGAATGTTTCATTGTAACGCTGTGATGGAAGAGGAAAAATAGCTGATAAAGCAATAGCCAATAATCTATTAGAGTTGGCATCAGAGGGGTAGTCTGACATTCCCTTCAGCAGGGGAATGATGTGGCTGGAACTGAACTAGGTCCATTGGCGTTTAGATTGATAATGCTCTGTTACTTTTGGGGGTGGGAGAAAAGAGACGGCAGTAACATTGGCAGGGGTTGCAGGAGCGGGGTATCTAGCACAACTCCTACCCCATGCCGTGAGTGCAGGGGAGAGGCACAGGGGTAGGGCACTGCCCAGAGCTCTTGATAAGCTAGAGCGGCTCAGGCAATTGTACTTAGATCCAGCTGCTTAGACTGGGCAGCTGGGGCGCATGCGCAATGCCTAACTCTCGCCTATCGCGGCCGCAGGAGGCGTACACACGCCGCTTCCCAGCCAGGCAGGGGGCGCACGCGCACTTCCGAGACGCTGCTGGAAACCGGCCGCATTACGCATGCGTCTTCCCGTGAGCGCCGCGCGGCCGAGGCGCAGGCGCAATGCGGGGAATCTCGCTTCCGGCGCGGGGCCGCGCCGCCCTCTCTCCTCGTTTCCGGGATTCGCTGATCCTGTTGCTCAGCTCCGCGCTGTCGCTGCCCGCAGAGCCAGGGGCGCCCGCCGGGATGGGCTCGGCCCTGGCGCGTGCCGCCCCGCGCCAGCAGGACCGGGGGGCCGGGCTCCGCGCTGCTCTCTGAGCCGCCGGGGGCCCGGCGCTGAGGGCCCGGCTGCGGTAAGTGCGGGGCCGGGGCGGTACCGCGCCCCGGGGCCTCCCCCACGGACCCTCCCGGCTTCCGTCCTGCCCACCTAGAGTCCCTGCCCCCGCCTTGCTCTGCCCCCCAGCTCAGCCTCCTGCCCCCGCCGCCTTGCTCTGCGCCTCCCTCTTCTCGCCCGTCTGCCCCGGTCTTGTTCCGCTCCCTCGCCATCCGCCCCTTCTGACCCCAACCCCCAGTCTTGGTTCCTTCTCCCGCTGCCCCCCCCCCTTGTCCCGCTCCCTCAGTCCCTCCCCTTATCCCCTCCCTGCTGTGCTCTGCTCCCCCAGCCCCCCCTTTGTCCCCTCCCTGCTGTGCTCTGCTCCCCCAGCCCCCCCTTATCCCCTCCCTGCTGTGCTGTGCTCTGCCCCCCTTTACTCTGCTCCTCAACCCCTCCCTCTTGTTTCCTCCCTGCTGTGCTCTCCCCCCAATCCTTCCTCTTGTCTCCTCCCTGCTGTGCTCTGCCCCCCTTTACTCCGCTCCCCAACCCCTCCCTCTTGTTCCCTCCCTGGTGTGTTGTACCCCCCCTTTGCTCTGCTCCCTCAACCACCCCTCGTGTCTCCTGCTTTCCCCAATCCCCATTCTTGGTTTCTTCTCCCACGGTCCCCCTTGTTCTGCTGCCCCAACCCCTTCTCTTGTCCTTTCCCTGCTGTGCTCTGCCTCCACCTTGCTCTGCTGCCCCAACCCTATCTGCCCCTGCCTTGCTGTCCTCCCTGTGTCGTCTCCTTATCTTGCCTTCTGTTCCTGCTCCCCCACTCTGGCACCCCCATCTCTCCCTGCTCTTTCCTTTCCCCACTTGCTTTTGGTCTCCGTTTTGGGGGATTCTCAGCTTGCCCCCACAACACAAGTTTCTCCTCCTCTGGAGTCCTCTTCCCTGGTCGCTGGCCAGGGCTCTCCTATTGCTTCCCTTGTTGTGGGGGGAGGCTGGGATGTGCCTTGGCACTAGGTCCTCTCCCTCCCCATGGCCCAGCCCAGGGCAGTGTCTGCATCTCATTTGTTCAGAGGGTCAGACTGGGAGGGAGCTGAGTTTAATCAATAAAACATCAGACATAACCAACTTTTCCTTCCATCCCCACATCCATTCCCAACATCCCATTATTGGTAACTACAATGAACAGAGTGTGAATGTGTGTGTGTCAGAGCTGGGATTTGCTACTCTCTTTGGCTGGTTGAGTCTGCTGGATAAAATCAATTATTCTCAGTTTCTGCAGCCATTGAATAAGAAATTGGTTTCTGAGACTTTTAATCTCATGCTGGTGCTGCAGTCTAAATTGAAAAATAAAAGGACTTGAAGTAAACAGTGCTAGCATCACAGTGAATAAAAATGGCAACTTACTTCCCCTCAGCTTACTTACGTTGTAAGTAATAGAGATCTGAAACCTCTCTTAAGCAATGCACTAGTGCTGAAGTAGGTGAAGAAGTTGTTGGTGCACCACATATTCTAGTCTACAGTTTCTCAAACTTGTCTGGGCAATGCTTACTGGTGGTCCACAGAGATCTAGCTTCTGAAATGGAGCTGCCTCTTTGTTTCCGTCTGGGAGGAACAGAACACATAAAAAGGAGAGATTAAATTAAGAGCATGCAAATAAAGACATAATTCAAGTGGAAGTGAGGTATCCACAATAAAATCATAATGTGAGCTACACTATGAAGTTGGATAACCCCTGGGGTAGGATACACTGTACTATGGTATCTAGACACCAAGTCATGACGACTTCACTCTTCTGTGGTTTGCTGGAGATATGAATGTATAAGCATATGCCCTGATCCTGCAAATGCTTACGCGCGTGCTTCAAGCACACAAGTAGTCCAATGGACTTCAATGGGATTACTTATGTGCATTCATAACAGGCTTAGAAGATCTTCTGAAATATTGACTCAGTCAGGGGATGCTGTATCTAATTTGTCAGAGTTGTAGAAAAACACTGGGACCTAGTGACTCATGACAGATAAAATGGATGTAAAATCCCTTCAGACTAGAGTTCAGAAGCTGACAACCCTTTGTATTGAAGTAGCGCATGTCAAATCATCTTACAGTTCTGTCTCTATAACTTGCTTGCTTTGACTTTGATTTCAAATACTTTGTGCTGTGTGTATCTGAATAAAATAGTTCTTACCTGTGTTTTATGACGGCATTAACTGGGTTACTCCCAAGGGGAATAAATTAATAGTCTAACACAGCAATTTAGAAATTGAGGTGCTGGTGAAGCATGGAAAAGAACTAGCAGATTTTGCATGTGTGGCATGCTCAGAAGACAAAATTGTTGATGTTTTTAAATAATAATAATAATACTTGTCACGCTGTTTTAGATTAATACTGAAAATGAATAACTTGACAGGCTTGTGAAAATAGTTCAGCTTTGATCTGTGTTGACTTGTTGAGTCCTGAAAGGAAAGATTACTTCTGGGGCACATTAATTGACAGAAAAATGTGTTGCAAAGTACAGTCAGTAAATATGGCAAACCACATTCAAATGGTGGTAAGGATTTAGCTTAAATTGATAAACTTGGAAATGCTAGAGCAGATACATTAAAACTTGTAATTTAGGATCTTAACACATCAACTCATTAGTAGCAAGTAGGAAATTTTTCCTGGCCATTGCTGCAGAACTTGCCCTTTTTAAAAAGGCAGTAGCTTTCTAGCCCACTGGAATGTGAACAGAGGAAGTCAGGTCTGCCTGAATCTGAAAAAATAGAGATCTGAACCATCTAAGGCCCAAATTCTACCACCAGTGCACAGCCCAGAGATGTAGTCTGTGTGGTGTTCTTCTCTATCTGGCTGCTCTGTCCTTTCTAATGTAACTCAACTACTTGAACCTCTACTATTTAGTGGATCTATGAAGAGGTAAATCTGCTACCGCTTCCGCCAAATCCCTGCTGTGATTGAGGTCCTATGGAGGGAGTTTTTTGCATGGGTTTTCCAACTCCAGCTGTGGAAGAGTGGACTGAAATTTTGCTAGAAATGTGAACTGCCTATTCGTTTCGGTGGGTTATCAATTCTGGGCCTGTTTCTCAACTGCCTTACACCTTGGCTAATACTTTTACCTGTGTAAAGTGCTACTAAATCAGAAAGGTAGCATATTACACCCACTTTCCGCTTACTTTACACAGGTGTAAAATTGCTATAAAAGGTGCAAGGTAGTGGAGAATTGGGCCCTGTGTCTTAAACCTAGGCTGCTATAAGTGTGGAACTTCAGGAGTTTCAGCCAACCCAAATCCTGTGTTGACTTTGAGCACAGGCAGTGAGTAGGTCAGAGCTTCTGGTTAATGCCTATTCGAGGATTTGACAATGGCAAATCTAAATTCTGAAAAGATGTTGGGGGTAGATGGACTCAATGAAACAATATTTTTAGCATGATAATAAATGAATGTATCTCAGTGATAGCAATGTAACTTGAATGTATCTTTATAAAGATGCATTCTCAATACTTGTTTTTATGCAGGGTATCTCAGCTGTAGTTTATATAATGAGGGGTGACAACCTTGTGAACGTCTAATGGTAATCTTACAAAAAATGTTTTAATAGAAAAAATTCCAGATAGCTGTGTTAGTAAATAATACGCTTCCTTGGTAGTGAATTGTATTGTTTAGTATTCTTTATAAGGATGGACTGTTTTAGATTCAGAAGCAGGAGAAAGAACATAGTGGTTAGAAGAATACTGCTGTCAGCAGATTTTTGTCATTTCTAAATATAAAATATTTTCATTAGTAATACATTATGTCCTTTTCTCCATTGTACTGATAACTACAACACAGCCACATTTTACTCTTTCTTGTGAGGTGGTGGAAACATCTTCAAGGTTTAAAAAAAAAAAAAAAAAAAAGTTAAAGGCCTAATCCTGTGATGTCCTGAGCTCCCTCAACTTTCATTGACTTCAGTAGGAGTTGAGGGGTTTTGTGCCCTTCTTTGCTGAGCTGATAACACAGTTTTTTAACAATAATTTGTTTAGTACTTTATGTACATGAAGACGCATTCCCTGCTCCAAATAAGTTAGTCTAATAAGACAAGGCAAATGCAGTACACCAGGAAAACAGCTTAGTGAAGAAAATATTTATAAGGAGGAAGGAGAGATTGCCTGAAGTGGTTTAAGGTGGGAATAAGAGGAGACTGGGTAAGCCAAAGGGATCTAGGCCCTGATCCACAAAGGTATTTAGGCTCATAACATCTAATGAGATCAGTGGAAGTCAGGAACCTCAATACTTTTGTGAATCTGGGCCTAAGAGAGCATTGGGAGGAAAAGTGGAGTAGGGAGACAGAAGCAGAGAGAGAAACGAATGTTAGATTTTTATAGGACTCTGCCGTGGGAAGAGGATAAAGAGGTGGCATGTGGGGGAATGGATGATGTGATCAGAGCGCAGGGAAATGAAAGATGTCTATAAGTGGCATTTGGACAGACTGGAAAAGTTGTGAGAGGCCAGAAAGGAAGAGGTTACAGGAATCAGTGCTTCAGGGAATGGTTAGGCTGGATGATATTCAGGAGAAGGAAGTTGACAGGTACTTGGGCAGGGCTTTGGATACGGAACGAGAGGAGGGAAAGGTAGGAGATGAGATGTTCATAGATTTAAAATCACATCTTAAACTTACCACGGCATCTGCAGACCTGTGAAAAACTCAACTTTGGACTCCATGTTTCACCTGTATGTGTATTAATAGAAGCACACAATGAATTTTCTTCTTGTTGGGTAAGAGGAAGAGAAACTGACTTTAGCTGTCTGGGGCAGGGAGGCTGTCAGGACTTCCTGATTCTTAAGCTATCCCTGCATACTCTGTGCCACCTTTGCATTTCCTCTGTTTTGTCCAGGCCAGTGCCTACCTGAATATTTGGTATATGTGAAAGCAGACTAGGGGCTACCCTAACTTCCACCTGTCATACTCCTGGGTTGCTTTTACTATTTGTTTTGAGGCTGGATTTTGTGGTATGGGTGGCAGTGTACTCAGAAATCCCACATCCCTGCCTGCCAGAGCCAGTTTAATACAGTTCAGGGTGCAGTGGAAGATGTATCTTACGGCTTGTCTACATGATGCCTTAGTGCGCACCCGGAGGCGTGTAAATTCTAATGCACACCAGCATGTCATGCATGTCAGCAGGGCCCACACAGCCCAGTTAGTGCAATAAAAGTTCCCTGGTGTATATTAATGTAGTACTGTTTTGAAATGAGACTACATTAACATGCAATAGGGAATTTTTAATACATGCAAGCAGAGTCCACATGGGGCAGTTAATGCGTGACACACTAGTGTGCATTAGAATTTAAACCTTTGCTTGTGCACCATGTAGACAAGTCCTCTGTCAAGGATTTAACAGACTCACTGAACCATTTCAGGGACAAGCTATGCAGAGATTTACATAAACTTAAAGCTAATTTTGTATTGTAAAGTTACCAAGTTTGTTGCTGATAGGTGATATTTATAAATACCAAGGAAATGCTATGTGATTTGATAATTCCAGCTTCATTTTGCTTAATTGTTTGTTCAGAATTCTTGATGGAATGTCTTAGTGGCATTTGTAGGGGGTTACCAACATAGAGGCATGTGCAGTCATGTGATGAAGCTTTCATTGATCTTGGCACAGCTGAAGTAGCCATTTTTTTAAGCAGCGATGTTTAACTATGTTGCTTTTTGGAAGGTTGGGGGGTGAGGAAGCATTTCCTTTTTAAAGGTAAAAGAGGAAGCTTCCAATATTTCTTTCTTAAATGCATGTACCTGCTGTAGAATGAAATAATACAAAGTGGTGATAAGCAGAGACAGGCATAATAAAGGACATTAGAATAGTTCTCTAGATTGTACCATGTAAATATATACTCCTATCAAAATTCACCTCTTGATCTCAGAGATGAGCCTTTACATAAGGGTCACATGGGGAGGGGAGAGAGAATCCTTTTTGAAATTCAGTTGCAGAAAACCACGTTATTCTGTTACTGCCTAGGCTGTTACAGTGTGACCTTGAATATTGGATACCTGGAGTAAATAATAGGTGAGTCATGTGCTGAACAGTAGCTAGAGCCAGCCAGAGCTGTCATCTTTTAACAAAGGGTCTTTCCTGGATCTTAGCGGTATAGTGAAAAGTGACTTCTTATTCTACTAAAGTAGACACTGATTCTCTTTTAGTAACTTAACCTTTGTGCACAGAGAGATTTTATGTGATGCCTTAGCTTTGTCTGACAGCTTGAGGATCAGGATTACATGTGTACCATTGTGAAGGTGAGTTTTATCAATGTCAGACAGTTGCGATCTGCTGTCCATACCTCCCATGGAATTGTATGCAGTGTCATGTTCCTTCAGGTGTGAATTACTGCAGCATTTTAAACTTTGACCTTTCAAAGGCAATCTGTTGCTTTCAGTTAGCTAGAAGTCTGTTGCACCAACCCTGTGCTTTGTAGGTAACTTTGTCTTAAGACTCGGGTGGCTTTAAGTAAATCACATTTAAGCTTTAGAAATTGACCTGTCAGCGTCTTACTGTTGTATTCTAATACTGCATGCCCTGGCTTCTCTGCAGAGATCTATTGGTGGAGTTGTTGGCACCAACTATTAAGTAGAAATGTTGAAATAGAGGTTTTTCATTTGCAGCGCCACAATCCCAGCATGGATTTTATTTAAAATAAAAACTGTTCACTGTGTAACATAAAAGGAAACCTAAAACAGAAAGTATCAGAGGGGTATCCGTGTTAGTCTGAATCTGTAAAAAGCAACAGAGGGTCCTGTGGCACCTTTGAGACTAACAGAAGTATTGGGAGCATAAGCTTTCGTGGGTAAGAACCTCACTTCTTCAGATGCAAGTCACCTAAAACAGAAAATATACTTTGATTGCTGAAGTATTTTTAATCTTATTTGTATATTGAGGTTTTTTTCCTGTTGTTGTAAGATACCAGTGAGGGGACTTTCCAGAACGATGCTATTTCTTATAAAAAAGATAGTCTTCCCTGCTGTAGTTGGTCGTAAATCATGCTTTTTTTTAAACTTTTTTTTTATTTTTTTACTTTAGTGAATAACACGTTCACAGGTTGGGACATACTAGTTATCCCCTTTCCTTTTCCAAAAAACCCTTTCTACTCTTATTGGAAGAAAGTTCTTGAGGACTACCTTGATGCAGTATCTGATATTAAATAGTGCTGCAGTCTTGCAGATGCAGTGTGTGAGGGAGTAAAGGAGTTTGCCAGCAACTGTTTGTATGTAAGGAAATTGGGGACCTGGCTCAGTGCTGTGGGAAAAGCTTAAGATTTTTAAGTAGTTGCAATAGTCATTTGTGTAATACATTTTTTTGTGATTATTAATTTTAAATGTTATTACATTGTGGCATAATCTGCGGTAATGTTGATAAAGTAGCTTTTATTTTGTAATCTCTGTCTGAGCAGCCTGGTAGTCATTTGTCTTAATGTCATTATTATTCCAGTAATATGTCTGCAATTTGGGTTTACAGCATTTCACTAAACAAGGGACACAAATTATAGGATAGATGGTATATTCCAAGGGAAAATCTCAGTTGTGCTAAGATTGATACCTAAATTGGAATCAGGTTTCATAGAACACCAGGGTTGGAAGGGACCTCAGGAGGTCATCTAGTCCAACCCCCTGCTCAAAGCAGGACCAATCCCCAAACAGATTTTTGCCCCAGATCCCTAAATGGCCCCCTCAAGGATTGAACTCACAACCCTGTGTTTAGCAGGCCAATGCTCAAACCACTGAGCTATCTCCCCCCCATTAATTTTGATTAATCATTTGTGCAAATGGTTATCATAAATGGAACATACTGTGCATCTGTTATTTTCTGACACAAGATAAAGATTTTGAGGATTTTGGAGAAAAAAATTGTTGATTGGACTAATGCTTAGTTTTAGTTTAAAGCAGAATACTTAATTTCTTGAACTGTGTACTTAGAATGTGTGAAGAGCATTGGCAGACTGAAAATCACACATTGTGACAAACACATTGGGGTAAACAAATCTGTAGTCCTGGGCAAAGCTGCGGACAACTCTAGAAGAACCCTGAGCACTTATATCTTCTGTGGTGGGAAGCGGTGGCCAGCACATCCCTTGGCCCGCACCACTTCCCGCAGCCCCCATTGGCCTGGAGCGGCGAACTGCTGCCAGTGGCAGCCGCAATCGCCGAACCAGAGGACACGGCAGGTAAACAAACCGGCCTGGCCCGCCAGGGTGCTTACCCTGGCAGGCCACGTACCAAAGGATGCTGATCCCTGATGTAAATGTTGATATAGCATTTTGACTTTTTAAATGTTTCACCCCCAAAGATTTGGGATGTGGCATCTTTTCACCAATGTCTCTCTTTTTAGATTTATGAAAAATGGAAGTTTAGATTGATAATGTGAGTAACCTTAAATGATCATGTGATTCACTTTACCAGCATTCTCCTTATCAATATCTACTTACATTTACATTGCAGCAAGCTGATGGTCACAGTAATAACTAGTTTGCAGTGGTGTAACAGTGTTGGTCTCAGGATATGAGTGACACAAGGTAATTGTGGTAATATCTTTTCCCGCATCTGAAGAAGAGTTCTGAGTAGCTCAAAAGCTTATACCTTCCACCAACAGAAGTTGGTCCTGAAAGAGAGATTACCTCACCTATCTTGTCTCTTTCACACCAATTAATACTTAGTAAATATAAATCGTGAGAATTAGTATAACAAATATAAAAAAATAAGCAAAAGAAAAAATCCAGAAATCCCATACAATTAAGCATCTGCTTAGCTTTCAGAGGAATACACAAACTTGTTAAGAAAGAGGGGTAGAAGTTGAGAGCTGTCACTTCTTGTTTCTCCTGGAAATCTAGTGGCTTGTGT
Source organism: Chrysemys picta bellii (assembly GCF_011386835.1). Lineage (NCBI taxonomy): Eukaryota > Metazoa > Chordata > Testudines > Emydidae > Chrysemys > Chrysemys picta. The sequence continues at coordinate 37,366,640 of NC_088804.1, read as the reverse complement.
TTTCATTTTTAATAATACAAGAAAATATTGATGAAAATATGAGAAATTCTATGTAATGTGTTACAAAAACTGGCTTAAGAAGGAATGGCTGCTTTGGAACAGGGGCTAGTTTTACTGGAGTTCTTTCACTGAATATAGGTGGTGGTTTAACATTTGATAAATTGCGGAATAGGTAGAATATTTGTTACTACTTAGACTTATGAAGCTGAAGCGTCCAGATTAAATGGTATAACTGCTGTGTCAGGAAGCTTAAAGTGGGTGCTGTGGACTAAACTGTTCAGAAATAAACTTAGTTGCTTGTCTAAACTTCTCAGATTTCTCTTGTCTGAACCCATACCGTAAGGATAAAGCAAAAATTAATTTAAGAATCCTTGTTACTATATTAATAACCTTTCATGGTAAGCTAAAGATGTTTAATTACAAGCCATATGTATGGTAATTGGTACTTGCACCCAACAGAGCTGAGTTAAGGATGCTATAGATATTTTTACTCTGTCTCCTCACTGTTTTTATTGTATAGATTAACTATAAAAAGTAATACACTGCATTAGTATATCTTAAACTGGACCACTGGTGATCTGCAGTGCACTGTTAGTTAATAGTAGCACATAGCTTCAAAAAGCACCTAATACAGTCCATTTTCTTTTAACTGTCTTGCAACATGTACATTTAAACTCAAATCAAGCAGTGAAACCATTGAGATTTTGATTGCAATATTGATTTTTTTGTCGAGCATATATTGAATATTAAGATGCATATTTACCAATGTGGCAAATTACCATAGTTAAGATAATTTCTTTTGTTATTTAAATTTTCATTGGCATAGATTTTTGCATTTACATCTCTACCCTGATATAACGCAATTCGATATAACATGAATTTGGATATAACGCGGCAAAGCAGCGCTCCGGGGTGGGCGGGGCTGCGCGGTCTGGCGGATCAAAACAAGTTCGATATAATGCGTTTTCACCTATAACGCGGTAAGATTTCTTGGCTCCCGAGGACAGCGTTATATCTGGGTAGAGGTGTATTAAACTGACTGCTTTGAATAAATAGGTTTGAATAATTTGTTTTATTTTCAGCTTAACCGTAAGGGGGGCATTGATCATTAGAGTAGGAAATAGTTCTAAACTTACAAAGTAACTTACCCTTTGATAACGTAAAATAGAGAACATGCTTGCCTTACCCAGCTGTTACCAAATGCCTTATTGAGAGCTCCCTAACAAAAATGGCTTGACTATTACTCTGGAGGCTGAGGCCCTTTAACACACTATCTTATATTTTCACCAAACAAGAATAAAACTTGACTGATAAATGATGGAGGAATAGATCATGGTTAAAGTATGCGTATCTGGTCTGTCTAGAAAAATTGAAGAATTGCATAGCAGAACAGACTTCGCTAATTGTTTACTTCAGTTAGGTAATCAACACAGTTCCTGTTGTAGGGTTCTATATATTGATTCCATGACTGATCAGTCCTAAAATTACTTCATAATTGATATAGATTTGCATACTATACTTCTTACACTTCCAAAGTCCTTCAGTTGTAATAGATTATGCGTACTTAAAACTATTGCCCTGAAGCAACAATGCAGTTCTATCCAGTTTTTGACTGTCTTTTCAGATTACATCAGATATGACCATGTGCATATTAGAAGCCTGAAGGAAGGGCATGATGTCAAAATAACACGCACAACATTTGTGAGGTATGTGGGTTTTTGTATTATGCTGAAACTTTCACCCAGGCTACATTTGTCTTTAATACAGTTGTTAAACATAAACAAACTACAGTAACTTGAAAATGAAAGGGTCTAAAGCTAAAGTAGATAAAATATTAAAAGAATCAATTTCTAAAGTTCTCATTTGTCTTGAAGTATAATAGGCTGGGTGAACTGTTGGTTGGGGATGTTTTTGTATGTTGTTGTTTATGATGATTTGTTTGATTTTTTTATGCTGCTAAAGCCTGGCTCCGGCTGAAAGATCTTTATGGATTACTTCTCATTTTTGAGTCAACATGTTCGTTTACAAGCCCTTTGAGTTTTACTGACTTTTGCTACTTTAATTTGTGTGCAACAAGTTCCAAAAGCTGTTGCATCTCTAAGTCATTATGATGGGTAAACTTCCTGACATAACACATTATGTTGTTATCCTGTTGGCGTCCTATAGAGTTTGTTTTGCCTTCCGTTCTTTGGGTCATGTTGAGTTTCAACCCCCAAGTCTGAAAGCTTTGCTCCCTGCAAATTACATGTTACTTCCTTGTAATATATTCCGTTGTAAAGGTGCTTAAAAGGTGTATTTTCTTAAGTAATCCTTGTATAGTCTTCTTGCTTTCCAGGGAAGTCATTTTTGTTTTGTTAATTAACATAAATTCCAGTTATCGGTCATATAGTGTATTTAAAACTTCATATTACAGCTACAAAAGAGAGCTAAAAGCTTGATCCTGAGAAGCAATTCAGAGTCCTAGTGATGCTAGTGGGCATATGTGTACGGGGCTGCAGTATTAACTGTACAAAATTAAAAACATTTGTTTTTAATCTGGTTGCTCAAAGGTTAAGTCATTTGGAATTGTCACTGAATATTAAACACTAGAAAGAAATACACCTTTCCTAACCAGGTTCATTTAATCGTGAATTATATGGGAGAAATAAAGTTTGTTTTCCCAATACATTTTCTAGAATGCAACTATCTTTACTGTCATTTGTAACTAGGCACATTTTTAATGTATTGCATTCAAATGAGAGAGGACTTTTGTATAAAAGAGAATTTACTTGACCAATAGCTTCATGATTTACTGTTGCTATGATTTAAGAACATTTACTTTAATGGAATAAATTTAATTTAGCTAATCCAAATCATAGTTACAATATGTTAATAGTGTCTGTCCTGGGAAGGAGTGAGTCTTTGATTTAGCAATCTGACACTAGAGTCAGAGGGAGGGAGTAGATGGAACATTTTTAATTAGGATAGCTAAGAATTAGCAATAAAGTCTAGAAAAATGCTGAAAAATTTATGTAACTTTGTCTGACAGCTACCACAAGTGTGAGTCCCTCAGAAATTAATTGGTAAATGTAGGCATTGTAGATTATAATTTTGAATTAACAAAGCAGTAAATATACTCAAGGTTTTGAGGTATGACCTAAAGTACCGTAAATCCCAGTGATCATATGGAGGCTACCATTAGCGCAGAAAAAATACTGGAGACATCTGCTCAGCTGTCACCAATCAATATAATGCTTTCAAGTTTCTCTCGGATATGGCCTTTACTAGTACAGAATCAATAGCAATTTTAGGACTGAGTGTACTTCTAGGATTGCATACTATTCTTGGAACTTTGTGTTCAGACTGTAATCTGTCTCCTGTTTGTTGATAAAACTTTAATTCTACCATTCCACACTGCTAGTTATAGGTGGCTGGAAAAAATTCTGTTTTACAAGAACTTTCACGTTTTTGAACTTTGTTTTCATTCTTAATTAGCATGAAAACAAAACCTTTGGAAGGTTTTCACAAAACAGAGCTGTATCAAAACACCCCTTTTCAGATTGAAACGGTCAGGTTTTTGATATTTCTCTCCAGAAAGTCCACACTGGACCTGAGAAACCATCCTGTCAAATTTCTTCGGCAATATGACAACTCAGCAGGTTGTTGCTGTAGCTTGTTAGTTCATTGGAGACAACAGCTGTATTTAATGGGGGCTTTGCCATACTGGTCAGAATTGAAAAGCAGGAGGCCCCATTTTAATGCAAGGAGAAGAATGATGTTTGGCAAGTCAACAAGACAAAAATATAGCCCATATGAAAACCTCATATTTACCATTAAGGCTGTGATGCAACCAACAACTCTGTCATCCATTTTTGCTTCATGGTGTAAAAATATTCTAGCCTACTAAGTACTGTTTTGAAAGACAAAAACAGGGAATGTGAATTGCAGGGAGAACATCTGCAAGATTAAATTGCTACTTAGAAAATTGCTGAGCATAATTCCTTACAGGGGTTTTATTTGCCTATGGCTGTTTGTGTGACTTAGCAGGAAGGCCAAGGGCTGCTCATCTTACTGTGTGAACTGATCTGAATTACTGCTGCATGGCTTATAGCAATTTTTTCTTGGAAACATATACTGTGTAAAACTAAATCATCCCCTCCTCTGTTTTTTTCTTTTTACTAACACAGCTGCTAAAAGATTTTTACACCATAGAGTCATACCTGTTAGTGCAGCATTGCGCCTTTAGTTATACCAGTGCCATGTGCACGTAGACAAGCTCCAAGTCTGAATCTGTTCCTATGTCGACAATGATGCCTCAAGTATTGTCATCAGATGAAAACATTTTAGTCCTTCACGTTCTGGAGTAGCCCACACTCCCTGCGTAAATGATTTACCAATACAGACTTAATCATTAACCTCTTTAAACTAAGAGCCCCTCCAAGGCACAAGCTAGAGGACCCGAAATAGCTTCCCTGAACTAGGAAAAGGCAGAAAATGGTTTGAGGAGACTTTACAGGTCACTTCAATTTATTTTATTTCCCCTGGAATAACATTAAGTTTACATGGAATTTCAATACTGCAGTCTCCTCTCCTGTTTCAGAAACTTGGTGTATTTCAAGGCATCAAGAAGGAAGCAATAAACACACTGTTTTATTTGACTGTTTATGGTAAATGATTTTTCATTCTTAATGCTAACATTTCATAAGACATCAGGATATAAATGAGTATTAGGATTTGTTGTAGAATGTCACAATTTTAACTTTCTGGAATTGTGTAGATATGCGCTTTATTTTATTTAATTCTGTGAACAAGCAATGAAAACCTATTAGGTTCTAAGGTGTTACCCTCTGCTTAATAGATTGGCCTTTTCTGCAGAGTCTGCAGTCACTTCGTTATGACTAAAAAAAGTACTTGAAATGGTTTGCAGTTATGACTTTAAGTACGACACAAAATTGCAGGAGAACTTTGACTTTCCTGTGCTCCAGAGCAGGAGAATCTGATTACACTTGCTCATGCCATGAAGTTTCACTTATATTTTTGAAAGTTAACAACTGTCACTGCTGGGAAAGGAATGTGAAACTGACCAGACAAGCATAGTGTTTCTGGTATCAGAGCAAAAAGGATATTCATAGGAATTACCATTCTGGGCCAGAACAATGGTCTATTTAATCCACTATGCCAGTGGTTCTCAAAGCTGGTCCGCCGCTTGTTCAGGGAAAGCCCCTGGCGGGCTGGGCCAGTTTGTTTACCTGCCACCCCCATTGGCCTGGAGTGGCGAACCGCGGCCAGTGGGAGCCGCGATCGGCTGAACCTGCGGACGCGGCAGGTAAACAAACTGGCCCGGCCCGTCAGGAGCTTTCCCTGAACAAGCGGCGGACCGGCTTTGAGAATCACTGCACTATGCTATCTCAGACAGTGGTCATGTTTCAGAGGAAGATATGAGGAAACCCTAAAGTGGGAGATTTTGGAATTATCTGCTTGTAGAGGAAGTTTCTTTCTAATCACCTTGGTTGATCAGGTTTATACCCTGAAGCATGAGGATTTATGTCCCTTCCAAGTTTTGGGGGTTTTAATCCACAGTAATGTATCACTGGATACACTGCATATGAACATGGGCAAGTTCATGCTTCCTGTAAGCTTTACTCTATTGTAGTAATAAAGGCAGCAAAAAAGATAATGCATCTCTCTCCAACCCTTTTCTCACTATTTGCACAGGATGGGTGGCAGAAATCTCCTCATATTTAAAACGCTTCTGAAAAATATGGATTAAAAATTCCTCCTCAACTCAAACTTGCAGTGTTTCCAGAAAAATGAAATTAAAGTCAATATACTTCCCCTCCTTTTAAAGTAATGGGTTAAATAAGGGAATTGGTATTTTAAATTACTGGTATTTTTAAATGGAAGGAAAATGCCTCAAAGAAAACCAGCCTCACGATTTTACACACACAACTAGATTTTGCCACCAGAAAATATGACAAATTTGTACATAAATCTCCAGACTCTGTATTTTCCTTAATTTTCCATGCATTTTGTTTTTAAATAGATGATATGGTTTCATCTTGGGCCAGTGTACTAAAATCAGCTTGTCCTCTTACCATCCTTGTAGCATTCAGAATCTTAGTTCTACTTGTGATTTAACCTTAGTCCAAGTGACAGATTATCCATAAGGAATATTAAAGCTTCTTTTGATATTCATGCAAATTAAGAGACTCCTCCCTGAATTTTTTCTCTTTAGAAATGTGTGTATTACACAAGTGGCTCATACTGATTATACAAATCTCCTTATTCTTTTGTAAACAGCTGATTGCATATACCAGAAGTGTTTATAGTCTGTCATCAATACTGACAGTGCATGAGGAGAGATGGGACTTGCAAAAATTACAGAAGTCTTGCAATTAGAGTAAATATTTTTAGAAATAATAAGTTTTCAATAAATAACTTACAAAATTGCAGCTAAGGACTTGTAAATGAGTGTCTTCAATTACTTACAGAACATTCCAGCTTGAAACAATCATAGAATGTGAATTCGTAATTGCTTGTTTTGCTTACTGTGTCATAACAATAAAAGTTGACATCTATTTTTCATGGCTTATTTGTGCATAAACATCGTCTCTCCATCTTTCTTCAGGGCAAGTCCAGAAAACCATGCAGTCATCGGGGCACAGATTCCGGGACATTGAGCACCATCCCCTCCTTGCTGAAAATGACAGCTATGATTCTTCTTCATCGGAAGCCGATATGGCAGACAGGGTTTGGTTCATCCGTGATGGCTGTGGCATGGTCTGTGCTGTGATGACGTGGTTTCTGGTTGTCTATGCAGACTTTGTAGTGACTTTTGTCATGTTGCTGCCTTCCAAAGACTTCTGGTACTCTGTGATCAATGGTGTTCTTTTTAACTGTTTGGCAGTGCTAGCTCTGTCGTCTCATCTGAGAACTATGCTAACTGATCCTGTAAGTATATGATTATCTCTTGAAATTGGGTCATTCTCTCATGTTTAGTCAGTTGCAGAGAATAAAGTAAGCAACTCTGAGTTCTCTTTTATAGATAGGTAGGGTCTATCTCCTGCTGCTAGGATAATTCTTTTGGTTGCAAATCTTGAAACTGATTGAAGCAGAGGTTGGTCTCAATCTCCAGCCTTTTGTTCTTTTATGGTATCATAAACAAGTCTTGAGCTGAGTGAAAAACAAAGCAGAAACTGTTGAAAACTGCAAGGGAAAGGAAGACGCATGGGAAGTGTAGGGTCACTTGTTAAATATTTACTATTCAAGTCCAATATAGAAGATCATTAAAATGCCTCTTTTGTTTTATAACTTTGTTTGTTTCATAGTTATATTATCAAATCTAGATAACTTTATAAAAGTTATTTAATTCCAGGTGATGTGGTAAGAAAATCTTCTGCTTTTAATGAATAGAAAAAGTTAAAGGTTTTCAAAAGTATCTATGCCACTCTTGAAAATCTGACTCCTCCCTAAGACTTGTTGATATAAACTGATAGGCAATAACATTTACCAGAGTTTGTTGACCTGACAGTTAAAATTTGGAGTAAGTTGATCAATGTAGAGGGGAGACTTAGGACCAGGGCTCACTTGATATTATGGATATTTTTCTCTCAATAAATGTAAGGTTAAAATGTTATGAATATTTTTATGTTATTGAATAAGTTAATTGAGATTAGCAGAAAGATTAAATTATTAGTGTTCTTCTAAGACTCAATGTAGTTTTACCTAGTTTTCAATAGGAAACAAACATTTGGAAAAATTAGCTATCACTTCCTGTAAAAAGTATAATTCAGTTAAACTAAAAGCTTTCATCACAGTATGACTACTTACAACTTTAAAATATATAGTTTGTATACAGCGTACATACAAAAATCTAAAATTACTTTGGAAATGTTGCTATGAAAACTAAATTAAGCAGTTACATCTTCACAATCTTAAAATGGTTTTTGATGTAGTTAAGTGGGATTAATGGTAAATAAGTCTGTTCCTTGCTACCGAAAATAGTTCTGCAAGGTAAAAATTACAAATTGCCACAGTTTTACTGCCGCACAAAATTTGAATTAACATATGCGAATACATTTTAGAATACATTTCTGTCAACATGCCTAGTAATAGCTTTATGGCAGCCTAAATGGTGTATTTTCAACTATTGCTATAACAATGTACCTATTTCCAGTTCAGTAGCAGTTGTGCTTATAACTAGTTGTCTAAAATTATATTCTTCAATTTCTGGGTTAACTCTTGTATGGTGGAACTGGTGGCAAGATAGTGTTTAGTATAAAATGTCATCCTTAGAAATAGTAGTGAGTATCTTGCTATAAAAGCCTTGACACTGACATCTAAACGGTGAATTTGGTGGTGTCTCAGCTCTATACTGAAGCCTGTGGGATTTGCAGTGTCATGGGAAATCTCACTGCTTAACTACTGGAGCATGGTGAATGAGTGGACTTTGATGTGTTTAAATTGAGATTATAATTCTCCTCACCAGTTCAGGTCTTTGCAGCTTTTTATCATTCATTATAGCAAGTATTCACTGCTCAGTTTTAAAACACACTTAATTTCCAAAGTTCTGTTAGTAAGCAAGCCCAGTCTACATAAAACTACAATTTTGAATTGGTATTGTAAACTATAAACTGATTGGACTGGATTTGTTAGAGTTCATATACAAAAAAAGAGTTTTTATTGAGGTGCGGGGGGGTGGGGTGGAGAGACACACCTATGGTGCTCCAAGAAGTGATTTTGGCAATTCAGTAAAGGGTGCTAGTGTCTGAGTAGTTCTGAGCCCACACCCAGTGATGAAAGATTCTTTCTTGAAGCCAATGCATTAAACAAGGCCTACTTGAAGAACCAGTTAGTGTGTTTATGGGTATGTTAAGCACCGATTATTAAAAATACCTAAGATCTTGAGACCCAAGATATTGTTTATAGACAAAGTATGTCTTAATCTGTTTCACTTAATGTACTTCCCATATTACCAAAAAAAAAAAAGCTGTGTAGTAGAAACTGTTGACTGTTAAATAAGAGTAAAGGAAAATTAGAATAAAGTGTCTCTCAAAATTCATAAGAAGTATAACATTACATTTGAAGACAAATAGATTTTATGATCTTATAACCATGAGAATTTCATCAAAAGTAAACTGGCTACAGTTTTGAGATTATAAAAGTCATAATCTTTCCAATGTTTGTAACTGGAATCAAGTATTATTGTCTTTATTTGTGATTACTTGTTAATTCAGCAAAATGGCAAAGACATGAGATCAAGAACACTTTGATAGTTACGCTTATGAATGAATGAAATTAGTGGAAAAGAGGTGGAAGGGTTTTTTTTTCTTTTTTTCTTTAGAACTAACTAAATCATCTCTTAGGTTTTGTCTTCAGTGTAGTGTTAATTCCATTTTGCCTAACTTGACTGAGAATGGTCACACTCGTAAACGATGTTTGAGCAGCAAAGAGTTGTGGAGTCTGCTCAGCATTACTAGCTCCAGCATCAACATGCCCCCTGATGGGCCAGTTAGCTCAAGTGTACAGAATCACTTAACTTGAGCTAGAGCTTTTTGTATGTAACAGGAGTCTGGTTAGGAGCAACACTAAGGGCTGGTCTTCACTGTGGGGAGTTCGGGAGATCAGTGCTGCTGCAATCAATGCAGCAGGGGTCAATTTAGTGGATCTAGTGAAGACCCACTAAATCGACGGCAGAGCACTCTCCAGTTGACCCCGGTACACCACCTCTCTGAGAAGAGTAAGGTAAGTCGACCGGAGAGTGCCTCCCATCGATGCAGCACAGTGAAGACACCGGGGTAAGTAGACCTAAGCTACGTTATTCATGTAGCTAGAGTAGCGTAATGTAGGTCAACGTACCCCAGTAGTGAAGGCAAGCCCTAAGTTATACCTTGAGTTAATACTGTAGTGAAGAGAAGCCATAGAATGTGAAACATTGGGGTGTGGACATAGGTTGACAAAACATTCTGCTTCAGTGGAAATTCCCTCCTACTGAACAGGAGGGAAATACCCATTCCTGTGTTAAGATCTGGCAAAGCTCGGTTTTCTCTCCAGGCAATTAAATCGTTTAAGTAACCTGGTCTTTTTACTAGATTGTGTAAATGAGAATCGCATCACAAACATTGCAAAGACTGACAATAACAGGCTCCAAATACAACTACTCTTTTCCTGATACTTCTCCATCATCACCCAGAAAATCAGCCTTTCATTAGTGTGTTCTGAGTGTAGAAAAAACAAGCAGCACATTCCCCATTTTTAGAAAACGGGTTGGGGGGAGCATGAGTGAATTTTTACCATGTAACACCTTTGCTCTTATCACACACTCCACACTTCCTTCATATAAATCCTTTTGATTTCATTCTAGCAGTTTGACTAAACCCTTAAAGGCAAAACAATCCAAAGTAAAAGCTTTCAAACTGTTCTTGGTTCACTCTGGGCCTCTTAGTAACGTCAATAGCTGATTGCCCTAGCTTTTGGGCCTCAGAATAGTTAACCTACTATATATACGTAAAAGGAGGCATGTCCCTTTCCTGATTTGCTCACTTACAACAAATCTTTTCAACCCTAAGCAAAGCTTCTGACTGCAGTTTTGACATTTGTAGGTAAAGATCATGGATTCTATCCAAGTTTGTGGTAGTTCAGTTGAAACTGAACTGGGACTAATGGGTTGTGGTTTCTCTGGATGACGTTCAGCCTTATGCTAGGCCTGTTTTGATCAAACTGATTTAGGAAATTTTGCTGAGTGCAGGTTCCTATAAGAGGAAAATAATGTCTGTACTAAAATGGGCTTAGTGTGAAAAACATTTTATATTTAATACACTCGGTATTAATGTTGAATAGTCAAACCTGTTCAAATCTACTGTTAAAAAGTGATTTTAAAAAGTGTTATCTTTCCTAATTTAAGATGATTTCTTCTCTCACTCTGTTTTAAATATTTAGGGGGCTGTACCAAAAGGAAATGCCACTAAAGAATACATGGAGAGTTTGCAGCTGAAACCAGGGGAAGTGATCTACAAATGTCCAAAATGCTGTAGTATCAAACCAGAGCGTGCACATCATTGCAGGTATATCATTATTTTCTTTAAAGTAAACATTCATAAAGATATTTGAAAGTGAAATTCTAAAAAAAAGTGTAAAGTAGCTAATGAACATGGTCTGCAGGTTTCTTGCTTTGATTTAATGAAAGTTTTGCAGACTTTGTACTACAAAACTGTGTGTATATTTGTCTAAACTTCAGGTGGAGCAGGGAAGAAGCCTAAAAGTTTTAAAAGCTCTCGTTGCTATTTGGTAAATTTTGCTGTAGAACAGAAAGTTTTTCCTCTTATCATTTACTCCTTTAGCTAAAACCTTAAAAAAAAAAAAAAAAAATCTTTTATATACTGGTTTTACTTTGATATTGGATTCTGGAGTTATTGTTTCGGTCATTTTAAATGAAGAAATTAATTTCAAGTACATTTGAAATGGCCACCTCAATGTGTGCTCTTCCTGAAACTTCGAAAAGGTCTGTTCAAAATGACACGTTCCTGAGCATGTGGATTGACTATTCGGTTGTTGTTTTTTTCCTAGGCAGCATGCATAAACAGTTTGTTAAACCAATTAAATATTCTTCAGTTCATTGGAGAATGTTCTGAGTAATGAAAGATGTGATTATCATAATCTTGATTAGGATGTTGTATAAAATATAGTAAATCTATCTACTTTAAATTCACTCTGTTCCTTTTAGCTTGAAGGCATATTTTAGATGTACCTGTAATGTTCAACCACTGGAAAGATTAACTTAAATGTGTCTGTCTCTGTGTAACTAAGAGACTTGTCAATATTTGTATACTATGTATGCATGTTTATATATACAGAGCTACATGTGTGTAATGTTTTTAATAGCACCTCTCTGTATAGAGTAAGGCATATCCAGCTGTGTAATATATTGACCGTTTCTGCTCACCTAAAGGATGCGAGTGAACTTTTGTTGGAACTCTAAAATGCAAATCATTATGGAAATGACTGTAAAAAAATCTGCAATTGATATAAATTATCTGTTTTGTCACTCTAGTGGTAAGGTTATAGTTGAAAAGTCACTTCCATTATAAGCTGTCTGTCTTGGAGCTGAAATCTTGTTCTTATCTTAGATGTAAATTTTGTTTTAGTATGTGGAGTGGGGAGGACTTCAGATGAGACTTCATACATGTTCTTTATACACAGAACTCAAATGCCTTTTGTTTTTAAACCTAACAAGGGCTTGGCCTGTAAGGAATGGTGCTTGTGAGGATCAGAGCCTTTTCAATTTTAAGTACTTGTGGCACCTTAGAGACTAACAAATTTATTAGAGCATAAGCTTTCGTGGACTACAGCCCACTTCGCATATGGATCCGAAGAAGTGGGCTGTAGTCCACGAAAGCTTATGCTCTAATAAATTTGTTAGTCTCTAAGGTGCCACAAGTACTCCTGTTCTTTTTGCGGATACAGACTAACACGGCTGCTACTCTGAAACCTGTCAATTTTAAGTGTTTTCTTTAAGCAATATGATTGTATTATTTTCAGAAGGTTACAATTTTTTACTTTCCCTTACTTTGGCAAGCTCATAGGTCAGATGTTCCAGATAGCCACAAGCATTGTTTAGTCATCAGACAGTAGAACAGGAGCCAAGAAGTGCATCTCCTAGCCTGGTTCCTGGAAATCTGTCTCCCAAGTTCCTCTATAACTGGCTCTTTATTGGACTTAATCTCTGCCTTAGCCTACCTATTAAATAGATTGTAATGGTAAAGCACTTTTTAGACCTTCGATTGAAAGGTACTCATGACTATTTTGGTGTTTCTAGGAGTCTTTTTTTTTTTATATGCAAAAAATACTATGGAAATGCTATGATAGCGTTAAGATTGAAAATTTAATTGCACAGATCAGGAAAACAACTTTCAAAGCATCCATAACTTGGGGTGGATATGTAGGTTAACACTATAGTTAAAAAGTGCAAGCAAGCTTACTTTTGGGAATCATAACTGAGATTGTAATCACATAATAGAGAAAAGTTTCTAACATTGTATTATTTTTCTAAATTCGAGTCTTTAGTGAATGTTGTTACTTTGGTTGCTTCCTTGGGATGGTTTTAAAATAAACCTATCTGAATATATTTATTGATAATACACCAGAACTATTCATTTATTACTCTTGAAGTTGAAGAGATTTAATTAGGAAAATGAAAAATATTTATTACTTAAATGGGCAGTTTGGGGAAAGACAGCAACAAAAGTAGCAACAGTTTTATTTTGCACTGTAGAATGTTGAGATTTTGATTGGATTCTTTTGCAACTAACTTCAAGAGAAATGTTGGTTGATAGCCCTTAGGTCTAACAAAGAGATGTGGTGAGAGATTTCTGGAATTTGTCCAACAGACAAAGCCACACACACAAAAAGCAGATATAATTTGAAGGCATGCCTTGAACAGCCCATTGGTACTGGTCCAGCAGTGGAAAAGATGATACTACATCTGAATGTATGTTATATATCATATGCTGCTCCTGATTGAATCTTTTGTAATTTAATGATATGGATAGATTTTATTTCTGAGAAATGAGAGGGAATTGACAATTTACAAATGAAGTTTAGACTGTTCTCTGAAGCATTTTGCCTGTGCGCACATGTTCAGTATATTTGATGGACCTGCGTGGGTAGTAAAACAGCTGTGAAAATTTCTGGGGGGATTGAAAATCTCCCTTTTTGCAGATATTAGGTCAACTTTTCTATATTCTGAACCAGATTTACACTTTGGATATCTGTAAGATGAACTAGGTACTTTCTGCCAAATTTTGCTTCTGGCTGTTTTTTTTACCTTGAATCTGGAAAGGATTGAAGCTCTACTTACATGGTGTACTCGTAGCTGCAGGGTTATTAAAAAATAAAAAACACACACAATTGGATGTACACATTTATCCTTTTTGGAGCATGGCAATATTCATTTTAGTGGGTATGAAACAAGTCTTTTCTAGAAAGTTATTTACACTCTCAGAAGTCATGGCATAAATTTTTTTGAAGAAAACATATTGCTCTAAATTGGTAAACCACAACAGACAAAACTAGTTAAGACCTTTGCTTTTTTCCCTTCAGCTTTCATTAAATTCTGCATATTAATTTTTGGCTGAGACATACTGCGTGTTCTTTCCTACAGTGAAATTTAAGATCCTTTTAAAAAAAATAAATAAAATAAGTGCCTATTTCTCTCTCCCCTTCCCCCCTCCAAGTATTTGCAAGCGATGTATTCGAAAGATGGATCATCACTGTCCCTGGGTGAATAATTGTGTAGGAGAGAAAAACCAGAGGTTTTTCGTGCTGTTTACGGTGAGTACAGATTACCAACAAATTGTTCTAAATATGAAAATTGTTAACTATAGGTAACAATTTTTCACATACTTACCCCAGGATTAAATTGCTCGCTATTTAGCCATACCCTTACTTTTGGGGGATTTCTGCACCAAAAAATTAAATATACGCAAAATTTTTATTTGACAAAATAGCACAATATAATCAAGCCAGTTTCAATTATTTTGATAATTTATTTCAAAATACCTGTTAACAAGTATGTCTCTAACAATATAGATAACAAAAAAAAAAAAGATTCAGGAAATGTTTTTTGACAAGTAGATTCCTTACTAAGCATATTAATACAGAATTTTGAATAATCAGTCATATGAACTACAATACAGAACTGTATTTCTCACACTCTCAGAAGCAGTGCAGAGGCTTGAAGGAATCCAGGGTAATGAAGGAGCTGAGGGAGAGGGAAGTAATTGCTGGGAAGAAGCCTGGGAATGAACCTGGAGGGTTGTTGGGTGTGGGTGGGAGAAGTATGGAACAGTTTTGTACCCAATGGAAAGGGGCACGTCCGGCTCTTCGGTGGCAATTCGGCGGTGGGTCCCTCAGTCCCTTTCGGAGGGAAGAACCCGCCGCCGAAGAATGAAGCGGCGGCAGTAGAGCTGCTGCCGAAGTGCTGATCGTGGCTTTTTTTTTTTTTTTTCCGCTTGGAGCGGCAAAAACGCTGGAGCCGGGCCTGGGCAGGGCTCTGTGAGGAACGCAGCTTTTGCTCTCTCCCTGTCAGCTGCTGACCACTAGGCAGATGAGCAGTCAGCTGGCTGCCGCTGTTCTGGTGCCACAGCAGCCCCTGGTGGGCAACAGGCATAACTGCAGAGCCTCTCCAGCAGAATCTATTGTCTGCAGAGAAAAAAAAAAATCTGTGGGACATATGTATTCTGTGCGGGCATCGTGGTGCAGAATTCCCTCAAGAATACATACCCTGGATGTGCAGCATTATACCATTTCACTGTTTGCAGTATCTGGTATTATACAACATAGTATGTTACTAGTTTTTAAAGTTTACAATGTGACATAATTATATGCCTGGGGGCAAGACTTGGATCAGGCTGATATAATATGCTGGTACCTCGCTCAAACTGCAGTCTTCTTCTGCGGAATGTTAATTTTCATTTTAAAAAGTCTGTTTAGGGTGGCAAAGAGAACCTCAAATGTGAACTGATTGTGATAGCTACAAGAGTCTGAAGTAAGCCTTGAACAATAGCTCTGAGATGCCCGGTGGTGATTTTAAATGTCATTGTTAACAATTTAATTCCTCATGTAAGAAAGGACAGGGAGCATACCTATGTCTGCACCATTCACAGTGAGTGACTTCTCCTTTTGGTGCCACAAGTGAGTGTTGCTTAGGAGAGGGCAGCACTTTCCTTCACACAAGAAGGAGCCTGGTAGAGCCCAGTTGGGAATCTGAGACCCACTGAGGGGGACATAAGTCCAAGGCACTAAGGAATTGAGTTCAGAATGCAACCATATTTTGAGCATCTGCACAACAGGCTGAATGGCAACTCACATGGGCAGACCTTGGAAGAGTACCACTGCCCTTCTCCTTCCCCTAATTTCTCCCCTGCCTTGGAGAGGCTATTAGTAGATATTAGCCATGCTTGTTTTAATCAGTGTTTGAGTCCAGTTTTTCAATGACTCAAAATCCATTAGTTCTTCGAGTGCTTGCTCATGTCCATTCCATGTTAGATATGTGTACGCCGTGTGCACCACTGCTGGAGATTTTTACCTCAGTGGTATCCGTCGGGCCAGCTCTAGCGCTCTCTGGACCCACGCGCTTATGCACTGGTATAGGGGCACCACCAACACCGCACCCTCCTCAGTTCCTTCTTACAGCCTGACACAGTTGCTGGAACAACTCTTGCTTCGGCAAGGCATTCTTCTCAGTGGTTTCTTACACTGTTTCATAGTTTGTCTTAAGTATAGTTGTAGTGTATATATTGTAAATAGCGCTAGTGTAAATAGTTAGAACTCCAGTCTCCTTATCATCAAGGGGCTTTCTTCGTCCCTGGGGCCAGGCATGCCCGGTCCACGGGTTTCAAACCCGGTGCCTCTAGTGGCAAGCCTATGTCCATGAACAATTGTCTGAAGAGTTTGGGAAACTCTCCTGTCTGCCACCGGTCTTTGGACCCTTAGCATTGAATGGAGGCTGAGAGGGTACCGCTCCACCATGGTCACTTCAGGAGGGTTCTTCATCTGAGTCTGAGGTAGAACCATACGTCCAGCCTAAGGGCCACCACACCGGTACTCATCCTGTGTACCACCCGACCTTGCTATGGGTCCTCCCACCGGTGCATGGCCAAGTGAACAGTGGCCTATGCAATGGTCGTACTGGAATCCTTGTGAGTTTCCCCCAGTATGGGTCCACCTTCCCGCCGATCTTACTCAGTTGCTTCTGAGAGGTGGGGTTCCGCTCCATCCTGCTCGGCATCGAACCCCAATTCCGGTACCAACCCCAATACCCATATTCAGGATGTAGTCCCCAGGGATGTTGTTGAGGCTGAGGAAGAGAAAAAAACCACCTCCCTCTGGTACAAGCCTCTTCCTCCTCCTCCTCAGATGAGGCCGTCTCAGGGCTGAATATCTTGCTTCCCCACAAGCTGACTTCAGGACTCATCAGGAGCTTCAAAAGCAGATAGCAGCTATCCTGGGGCTAGAGATTGAGGAACTCAAAGAACCATCCCACATCCTTGTTGACATTCTGGCTGCAGCAGCTCCTTCTGAGGTTGCCCTGTCCATTAATGAGGCTGTAATGGGTATGGTCAGGGCCCTGTGGCAAACTCTTCTTCTCTGCCCTCCACCTCTAGTCTTGGATGCTTCCAACCTAGGTTGGGGAATCCACCTAGTGTTCCTCCCACAGATCCCAGGAAAGGTAGTGCAGATACTGATGGACAACACCATGGCTGTGTTCTACATCAACAAACGGAGGAGCCCGATCCTCTGCATTGTGTCAGAAGGCCATCTGTCTATGGAAATTCTGCGTGAAGTACTCCACACGCCTCAAGGCTTCACATCTTCCGGGAGCCTGTAGAACACCTTGGTGGATCACCTCAGCAGATCCTTCTTCTTTCACCACAAATGGTCCCTTTACCCAGAGGTCACCAGGTTCATCTTCCAAGGGGAGGGGGACCTCCCCAGGTAGACCTGTTCGTAACCAAGCAGAATAGAAAATGCCAACAGTTTTGCTTGTTGTGTGGGCACAGTCCGGGCTCCCTCGCCGTTGTTTTCCTGCTTCCATGGACAGAGCTACTATTCTGCGTATTTTTTCCGGTTCCTCTGGTTCACAAGGTCCTCCTAAAGATCAAGCTTGACGAGGCAAGAGTTATTCTTATAGCCCCGGTGTGACCGTGCCAGCACTGGCTTGGCACGCTGCTCCCGCTCCTCCCACACCTGATCTCATAAGACCACGGTTGGTTATTCCACCTGAACCTCAGCTCCCTTCACCTAGCTGCATGGAAGTTGCATGGCTAAACCCAGAGGAGCAGGCCTGTTCGGAATAAGTTCAACAGGTCTTGCTGGGCAGTAGGAAGCCATCCACTAGGGCTACCTACCTCGCCAAATGGAAGCGGTTCTTGATATGGTCATCCCATCGAGGTGTCTCTCCGACTCAGTCTTCCCTTGCGTCCACCCTGTACTACTTGCTCCATCTAAAGCAACAAGGTCTGGCTCCCGCATCTAGGAGCAATTTTGGCCTTCTACCCACCGGTGGGCGGAAGATCAGTGTTCTCTCACGAGATGACACTGCTTTCTTAAGGGATTGTACCCACAAGTTCACTAGCTGATTCCCCTGTGGGTCTTAAACTTGGTCCTTTTGAGACTCATGGGTCCTCTCTTTGAGATGCTAACATCATGCCCTCTGCTACTTTCCTGTAAGGTCGCATTCCTGGTAGTGATCACCTCAACCAGAAGGGTCTCTGAAATCAAGGCCCTTGCGTCAGAGCCTCTACACACCGTGTTCTTCAAGGGCAGAGTCCAACTATGACCCCACCTGGCCTTCTTGCCAAAGCTGGTTTCACAATCCCATAGCAACCAGGCCATTTTTTCTGCCAGTCTTTCCCCCAAAGCCTCACCAGAATTCAGAAGAGTGGCAGCTTCTCTCACTGGATGTTAAGCGTGCCCTCACCTTCTATAGCAAGTGGACTAAATTCTTTCACAAATCCATACGACTCTTTGTAGCAGTAGCAGAAAGGATGAAAGGACTTCCAGTGTCAGCTCAGAGGATCTCATCCTGGATAACCTCCTGTATTCCGGCATGCTACGAACTGGCGAATGTCCCATCTCCGGCGACCCTAATCACTCACTCCACGAGAGCTCAGTCCTCTTCAGAGGCATTCTTCCTGCAGGTTCCAATCCAAGACCTCTGAAGGGCTGCAACTTGGTCATTGGTTCGTGCCTTTGCAACCCACTATGCCATCACCCAAAAGGCTTGAGATGACTCCAGGTTTGGAAGAGCAGTGCTGCAGTCAGCATGTCCCTGAACTCTGAGCCCGCTTCTTGAGGTACTGCTTGTGAGGCACCTAACATGGAATGGACATGAGCAAGCACTCAAAGAAATAAAAATGGTTACTATCCTTTCTGTAACTGTTCTTTGAGATGTATCTCTCATGTCCATTCCACGACCCACTTTCCTATTCCTCTGTTGGAGTTGGCCAGTAAGAAAGAAGTGAGAGGATGTGGGACCGGTGGCGCCCCTTATACTGGTGCATATGTGCACTGCTCCAGAGAGCGCTAGAGCCAGCCTGACTGATACCACTGAGAGGAAATCTCCAGCAGTGGCAGACTTGGCATGCATCCATACCTAATATGGAATGGACGTGAGCAACACCTCTCAAAGAACAACAGTTACAGAAAGGTTAGTAACCCTTTTTTTCCACTTTATAACATTTGTAATTGTAATGTGATCCAAAGAGTAATAAATTAGTGTACATCGTTGTACTTGCTGAGATTTTTTTATTTGAACTTTGCTGGAGTTGGTTTTACTCCATTTTACCCAATTAATAAATGATACTGCACCCAAGCATATAATTTCCTAACAATAAAAATTGGCTGCAAGGAATGTTTGCTTTACTGACTGACAAAATGATCAAGACTAAGCAAATTTCTATTTATTTCCAGATGTATATAGCCCTAATTTCAGCTCATGCACTCATTCTGTGTGGGTTTCAGTTTTTCTCTTGTGTCCGAGGACAGTGGACTGGTAAGCATGCGTTTACTTCTACCACCATAACCAAGCAGTGTTTATAAATAAAAAATCATAAAATGTTTACAAGTGTTTCAACTGTTTAACACAAAGTGCCATGAATATTCTTTTGCCATCTTATTTTCTTGTGTGGTACATAGTTGAAATTAGCTAATTCCTCCATGCTTTCTTGTGCTTATTAGTATATTTCAAGGCAATGTTTTGGTGCACCAGAGCTCGCTGGGCTGTCAAGATCATGGGGAGAGTTATATGGCTGAAGGAATATCCGGGTCCTTAATGCAAGGGGATGGAGGATCATTGCTGTAAATACCAGGGAAGGCATGTGGATGAGGGGCTCAAGAGTCACCTTGAATAATAACAACTAGAGATGGGCTCTAGAGCATAGGTGGGGCAGCATTTCATAAGGGTCTCAATACTGGGGGAAGTCTTAGGACCAAGTAAGGGGCTTAATTCATTGAGTCCTGGGTGAGGGTATTCAAACAAAAAATGCCTTACTTCAGTCTTTCATACACACATCTCTTTATTTCATTTTTTGCATATTATAATGCAGTTTGGAATATGCATGGCTCATCTTTAGGGGAACCTGTCCAGGCAGGACTGCAGTCGCTTTCGAATTAGCATTTACTTGTCTAATAAACTGAGTTGTCTAGAACTGTACAGCCTGTGGGATGGACAGTAAAAGATTTGCAAAATCTGGGGTTGAGCTGATTTAGACATTGTAAAATAAATACAAACATATTTTATCACTTTGTGTTGAAGAGGAGGCACACTGCTTTGGAGTTGCTATTTGCATGGGTTCTTGGTGTGATATTTTTCATAATTAAGTTTATTCTTTTCACAGAATGCAGTGACTTCTCCCCGCCTGTAACTGTGATCCTGATGGTCTTTTTGTGCCTTGAGGGTTTTCTGTTTCTCACTTTCACTGCTGTTATGTTTGGCACCCAAATCCACTCAATATGCAATGATGAAACGGTAAAACCTACTTCCCTTGCTTGGTGTAATAATTCTAATATAAGACTTGACTAGATACAGCTTTATTTGCCTACGATAGAGGGGCTTTTATGATGGTGAAAATATTCAAATCATAAACACATATCTATTATTTTCCCTGCTACTGGGAGAATCAGAAATAATTATTTGTTTTTGCTAAAGAGCAGATGTGTAACAAATGTGTTCTCCTTAAGGCCTGATCTACACTAGGGGGCGGAGATCGATCTAAGATACGCAACTTCAGCTACGAGAATAGCATAGTTGTAGTCGACGTATCTTAGATCGGCTTAGGATCACTTACTTCGCGTCCTTGCGGCGCAGGATCGACGGCTGCTGCTCCCCCATCGACTTTGCTTCCTCCTCTCGCCAAGCTGGAGTTCAGCAGTCGACGGGAGAGCAATCGGGGATTGATTTTTATCGCGTCTACATTACACGCGATAAATTGATCCCCGGTAAATTGATCGCTACCCGCCGATCCAGCGGGTAATGTAGACGTACCCTTAGTACTGACTTCCCCTACATGATGCGGTAGGGTGAGACTTTCAAAGGCTTTTAGAACAAGTTGCATTGTCTTTCAGTGGGGCTTGCGCTCCTAAATTACTTCACTTGTGGGTGGAATTTTCATAATTCTTAGATTGTCACCAAAAGTATACATGATGTACCTAATCTGGGATTCGCAATGTGCTTTTTTGCACCTTTTTTACTGCACTGAAATAATGTACTGGCCGATACTTGGTGTTAATTCATTTTCCTCCCCAAATCCCAGTGTAAACATTGGAAGAATGTCATCCAATGTGAGTCATTGACTGAAGATGTAAGGGAGTTGAGTTCACAGTGGCATTCTGAATTTTCTCAGCTGATGCTGCTTTGCAAATGTTGCCCTTAGATATTGAAGAGCTGTATGCTTTGCAAAAGGGAAAACAAATGGTACATGTTCCGCTGGCCTTAGTGGGAAGTGAGGACTGTAAATGATCTGATTTGAGTTGAGATTCTCAGTGGACGTTTTATTTCATTTTTGATAGATTCAATAATTGTAGTTAACAGCTTCTTATTAGTACAGCTCCCTAGCATGCGGTGCCGCTCTTGTTCATTTTAGCTTTTTGTGGTGCTTAGTGTTTCGCTTCTCAGGGAATACTATTTACTAAATATGCAATGTATTCAGCAAACTTTAAATACTTACTTTGTGCCGCATTGCCCCACAGTTCAATGAATCATTCTGATTTCTTTCTTAGAAAAAAATAGCACTAATTTGTTTCACACATTCCAGTTTGGTGCCTGATTGCATTGCTGCACAGGTTTTGTCACGATTTCTAGTTTAGACCCCACTTCTCTCTTTGAAGGGGGACAGGAAAAAGTCTTGTGGGATCCCCCAATTCTGGCCATTCCGTAGTGGGGAGGGCTGGGTGGAGTTGTTTCTTCAAATCATGGTGCTGGTCTTCCATTCAGCTTTAAAGGTTTGCTGGAGAGTAATGCAAGACACTTAGTCCTTGCAGGTCTTGGCTAACAGCATCTTCACTTGTACCCCTTAATATAGAAGTGCACTGTACTGTTACTAGACATCCAGATGTAACATTTCGACTGCCGGAATTTGAGTTGTTCACACTCTGAATCTGATATTAGTACAGTAATGATGCTCCCTTTTAATCCAGAACTTTGTTTAACCAGATATTCCATGTTGCCATTCAATTTGTTTAAGATTTTTTAATGTTCTATAGTGACCAGAGGTGTGTGTGCATGTATCAGGTTAGTCTGCGTGTATGCATAATGCATACATAATTGAAGAGCTTCGTAGTCTGAGTGGTACTAATGAGAATTAACCTTTCTTTAGGAAAATAAAGTACAGATGCAAAACACTGTTAAAATTGATGATTTAAATCAGGGTTTCCTATCTATGTCTTGATTTAAATCAATCCACCCTGCTGGCTGTTAAGTGTATAACTGTTTGTTTTAATTTATGTGCAGGAGATTGAGAGGCTTAAAAGTGAAAAGCCAACATGGGAGAGGAGACTACGTTGGGAAGGGATGAAATCTGTCTTTGGGGGCCAACCTTCACTCCTGTGGATCAATCCTTTTGCAGGATTTCGAATCAGGCAACTTTTGCTGAGAGCAAAGAAAGGGGGACCTGAGTTTTCTGTGTGAGCCTGCCTAATCATACTTGAACTTGCAAGAATACTATATAAATATTTATTTGGGGCCAGAAATGGCTGTCTACATATAATCTGTGACCAACTGAAACAAACAAGACATTTGCTTGTAGCAAGCAGAGTTTTATAGTCACAGACATCTCATTAACTTTCAGAAACGTAAACTGGATGCTGTAGCAATCTTTCAGCAGGATAACAAAAGAAAGGTGTGTAACCACACTAAAGAAGCCAAAATGTCGTCATACTACTGTAACTTATTGTTTAATGGGATTAATTTTGCATTTTTGTTGAACTGTTTATTTGATAAATGTTTTGGGAATTACCTGTGTGTTTTATAAAATTATGAGCTGAGGTGCAGTTTTCAATCATGAGATTAAGTAGTTAAGTTGGAAGCCCATTTTAAATGGCATCAAGCTTTCTAAATCCATTAGTTTTCAGGGAATAATGACTTAGTCCTTTAATTTTATTTATATTTTCATTTGTCCTGATAGTCAAAATTATACTGTTACGTCCCACTTCAGACATGCAGTCCTTGCATACTAGTAATTCGAGATTTGTGCGCGTGGTTACATAAACATGTCAGATGCACTCCTCCAGCCCTGCCAAATGTCTTCCGTGATTCACAATAGCATGTCTTGTATTTGGCAGCATTAATCTTAAATGGCATTTAGGTAAATTCTAAATGTGCAGTAATCAAATATTTTTAACTTTACCTATGGGTCAATTCTGCCCTGCGATACTTGTCTTCAATTCTCAGTGCATTGACTTTAAAGGAACTCGTGTGTGGGTATCTGAGGGACCAGTGACTAGATCCTCCTGTAGGATTAAAAATGAATGTATTGCAGATTGGTATAACTTTGATCCAAAGAACAATCATTATTGTAAGGTCCTGAGGCCCCCCCCCCCTTTTGTGTGTGTGTGTGTTTATAGATTTTACACGCCTTCAGAAACTAGTAAATAGTTCACCAGTCACTTAAATAGAAGGAGGGAGACTTCCTTCAGAGTTAGGGAATGTAATCCCAGCCTCCTTTGTGCAAGTACAAGAAATCTGAGTGTAAAATGGAAAATGTGTATACAGTATATAAAGGGGGGAAACTTCCATTTCACCATTTTCCAACCAAAACTGCTTGAAAACAAAAGAAACGAACAGTGTAGAAATGTAACTTTTTGTGCGTCTGACAAATAACAGTAGTTCTAAGATGTGTTCCTAGATCTGTAAGTAATGACCCAATCTGCAAGTGATGAAATACAGCTGAAAATGGATTATCTAAACACTACAGATAGAAGAATTTTTGTGTTTATCATTACTTTGTTGTCTTTGAATTATCCACTGCACAAAGGATAAAACAGGAGCCTTGATGCATAGCTTGAAACTGTGCCTGGAAAGTAAACAGCTCCCTGTTCTGGGACTTGCCTTAAACTTGTCCAGTTTTTGTTTTTGCTTTACCATTAGCATCAACAAGTTTATCCCACCTCAAGCAGTATGATATGCTCAAGGATCTCCCATTAGTAAGTTTACATTCACAGACTGAAAATATACTTTCTTTTCTTAGTGACTTGTTTCTCCATTTCTGTGCAAGTCTTTGTGGAATCTTAATTCTTAATCATACTGATTCTTCATCACATTTATGTCCTAGTATGTGTCGGTTTACTAAGGGATCCATTCAATATACCATGGTCCAATGAACAAAACTGTGCAATACTTCAGAAGATGTATACAGTGCTTAGGGAGTAGGTATGTAATATGGAGAATTGCCAGATGAACACATCCAATAAAGCCACAGACAGATGAACAAAAATACATGTATCATGTAAATGAGGGGGAAGGTTGGAAGTTGGACAAGACTCTTCGAATATTCAGTTCAACATCCCCCATAAATATTGGAGAAAAATGTATCTGGCTTTGTCATGAGGCTTTTAGTATGTATATTGTTTAATAAAAATATACAGATGAAAATCAGAAAATATCATTTAAAGCAGTTGAAACCTGTGACTTTGTGCGTGTGTGTGAAATCAAGTTGACTTGGCTTTTCAAACCCTTGTTACATTGTAACTTTTTAATGTAAAAATAAAGTAATGAATAAGTCTTAAAGTTAATTAACTTCCACTCCCTATCTCAGTCATTATCTTACCTGTGCTTATTTAGACTGGAAGCTCTTTAGTTCAAGGACCATGTCTCTTTGCCTTTTAGATTTACAAATACACTTACTAAATTTTTCAGTGCATGTGAGAAATATCATAGGTTACAGACTACAAAACCAGAAGGGACCTGCTGTGATAATCCAGACTGACCTCAAACACACACACTAAATATTGACCCTGTGTCATGCTTAAGGATACAATCCATTTTAAGGGCATTCAATAAGATGGCCATCTGGTATTGTTCAGCTTCATGGCCACTCTGTGTTGGCAATCAAAGGGAGAAGCTACTGCTGCATGATGCTCTGAACTAATTAGTATTGGTTGGGTAACAGCCATCTATAAAACAGGGACTGTCCATGAATACGGAACGAACTCCCCACCTCCACAAAGTCCGATGATCCTACTGAATTCTTCCGTTCAGGAGATTTCATTTCCGTAAAACACTGCATCTGTTTGTATAGATGGTGTTTAGTCTGGAAAAAAGAAAGAGAGGGGACATAATAGTTTTCAAGTACATAAAAGGTGGTTACAAGGAGGAGGAAGAAAAAATATTGTTCTTAACCGCTGAGGATAGGACAAGAAGCAATGGGGTTAAATTGCAGCAAGAGCGGTTTAGGTAGAACATTAGGAAGAACTTCCTAAGTGGTTAGGCACTGGGATAGAATGTCCAGGGAGGTTGTGGAATCTCCATCATTGGGGATTTTTAAGAGCAGGTTGGACAAACACCTGTTAGGGATGGTCTAGATCAGGGGTGGGCAAACTTTTTGGCCCGAAGGCCACATCTGGGTATGGAAATTGTATGGGAGGCCATGAATGCTCTTGAAACGGGGGGTTGGGAGGGGGTGAGGGCTCTGGCTGGGGGTGTGGGCTTGGGTTGGGCCAGAAATAAGTTCAGGGTATGGGAAGGGGCTCCCGGGTTGGGGGGGGGGGGGGTCTCTGGCTGGGGGTGCAGACGAGGGGTTAGGAGTGCAGGAGGTTGCTCCGGGCTGGGACTGAGGGGTTTGGAGGGGGATCAGGGCTGGGGCAGGGAGTTGGGGCACGGGAGGGGGTCAGGGGTGCAGTCTCCGGGCGGCACTTACCTCAAGCAGCTCCCAGAAACAGTGGCATGTCCCCCCTCCATTTCCTATGTGGAGGCATAGCCAGGCGGCTCTACGTGCTGCCCTATCTGCAGCCCCCTCCCCCCGCAGCTCCAATTAGCCGTGGTTCCCGGCCAATGGGAGCTGCAGGGGTGGCGCCTGCGGGTGGGGCTGTGTGCAGAGCCACCTGGGCGCGCCTCCAAATAGGATACAGAAAGGGGACATGCCGCTGCTTCTGGGAGCCGCGCGGAGTGGGACAAGCTGCCAACCCCGCTCCCCAGCTGGAACACCGGAGCGGGGCAAGCCCCAGACTCTACTTCCTGACAGGAGCTCGAGGGCCGGATTAAAACATCTGAAGGGCTGGATACGGCCCCTGGGCTGTAGTTTGCCCACCTCTGGTCTAGATAGTCCTGCCTTAAGTGCTAGGGGACTGGACTAGATGACCTCTCGAGGTCCCTTCCAGTTCTATGATCATATGGTTGTGGTAATCCGTATTTCTTGATAAAATGTATCCTTACCTCTTCCTAGCCATGCAATACATACAATTAAAAATGTAAGGTAAGTGACAGGTGGAGGTCGGGGGGTGCAGGGTGCATGGATAACTTTAAATAGTGTGGGATACTTAGGGAATAATATTTTGCGTTCTTGTAAATTGTAAATCTGAGTATAGATTGTATATTATCTCTTCTCACGTCAAAGTATACTGGGTTGGCAAAGGTGTGCACTAATGTCTGTTCACTAGTACTTTGTAACCTGTTTTAAAACCTCTTCTGGGATTAAAAAATCCATTTTTGTTAATAACTTTTTCACAAATTGGCATATTGAAATATTGCTCACCTTTGCATACTTCTTTTCCACCAATCAGGATGGGAAAGTAAGGTACCAAACTGCAACTGACTCAAACAACTGGCCAAAAATTAACTTGTCCTCTCAGATGTTGCCAATCAGGGCCGGCTCTAGGCACCAGCAAAACAAGCTGGTGCTTGGGGCGGCACATTTTTAGGGGCGGCATGGCCGGCGCCAGAATGCTGCCCCTAAAAATGTGCCCCGGCCGCCCTAGCTCACCTCCACTGCTGCTGCCACGGTGCGCGAAACAGCTGATTTGCGCGCCGCTACTCGCCCTCCCTCCCAGGCTCTCAAACCTGGGAGGGAGGGGGAGATCCCGAGCGGCCGTTTCGCGCGCTGCTGCTCCCCCTCCCTCCCAGGCTTGGGCGCCTGGGAGGGAGAGGGAGAAGCGGCGCCCGCGCCGCGGCCACTTGGAGTCTCCCCCTCCCTCCCAGGCTCTCAAACCTCTCAAGTAGCCACGGCGCGGCACCGCTTCTCCCCCTCCCTCCCAGGCTTGAGAGCCTGGGGGGAGGAGGCAGGGCTTGGGGATTTGGGGAAGGGGCGGAGTTGAGGCGGGGCCGGGGGTGGGGTAATTAAATAGGGGGGGGCAGCCAAAATTGTTTTTGCTTTGGGCGGCAAAAATCCTAGAGCCGGCCCTGTTGCCAATTCATTTGGCTTTTTTTTCCTAAATAGCGGGTGTGGGTAGATGTATTCTGGATCAGCAGCTGCCTTGGCATATCGTTTCAGACAATAGCTGTAATTCTGCCATTCCCAAGAAGCTGTGTACAATGTGTTCCAGGTGACCATCCCAACCACTAGCATCAGGAGTGGGAGGCTGGCCAGCAAGAAAAGTTTTCTGCCTTATAGAAGGAAAGGGTAGAAGAAGAGAATGATGAGCCACTTGAAGAAGGGAAAGAGATGAGGGACCCATTTTGGTGGGCATGGGAGGAACCAAACTGTTCTCTACTGAGAGCACCAATACATCTGGGGTTGGCTCTTTCCATACATGAGACTCGTTGAACTATTCTTTAAACTGCAAACTACCCTTTCCGTTTATATTGAAGACCATATAAGATGGTCTTTTATTCCTCCCCTATCATTAAGTCTACATTAAAGATGGGGAGGAGGCAAAAGCTCTTGAGAGTGCAGGGGGGGGGGGGATCTTACCTTAAGGTAAGACAAATTACCATTTGATATTTTACCTGTGGCTTCCTGGAGAAGGCTTTAAAACCAGTACCAGTTAATACTGTAACTGTCCCTTTGAAGCATCACAAAACAAGCTTTGAAAATCAACTGGTGGCTTTTCTTTAACATGCATACTTTGATAATTGGGATATTTCAGTAAACTCTTGAAAACTAGGAGCTAAAGACGACTCATTGCAAGACTTCTGCTTGGCGTACTTTTGTTCAGTTTTCAGATGTCTGCTAAAACTGCTTCTGAGCCTCAACTGAGGCAAAACCTACCTCCTGGTTTGCTAATCGGTAATTAAAACCTTATCCAAACCAATGCAGCCTCTTCCTTTACACTAGCTGACTCAAGTCTCTGGTTTATTTACAAAGCTGTGTAGGCTCCCATCATTTGATCCTTTCTTCATTCATGGCAGCTTGTATAGAAAACTACCTTAAATGCATTTATATAAATTTGTGCTAACACTTTTTAATTGTATTTTGTAGCACATTTTAACAATTTCTGATTTTGAGACGTTCATACACAAGTAGTTAAGCCGTATTGTAGTCACGGTTGTCTTTAAAGGTATGTCTGTCTACACTGCATCTGGGAGCGAGTCTTCTAGCCCGTTTAGACAGGCTTGAGCTAGTACACACAAAATAGCAATGTGGATGTTCTAGCTCAGGCTTTCAAGCCTAGGAGGTTGGGTGGACTTGAGAGCCTGAACTTCTGGCTGAGCCAAAATGTCGGCAGTGCTATTTGTAGTGCTCAACCTCAAGCCCTGTTAGTATGTCTGCCTGGGTCATGTGTCCTCTCCTTCAGCTGAAATAGAAACTCCATAGCTGGAACTGAGGGGGAGGGATAGCTCAGTGGTTTGAGCATTGGCCTGCTAAACCCAGGGTTGTGAGTTCAATCCTTCAGGGGGCCACTTATGGATCTCGGGCAAAATCAGTACTTGGTCCTGCTAGTGAAGGCAGGACTCAATGACCTTTCAGGGTCCCTTCCAGCTCTATGAGATAGGTATAGCTCCATTCATTATTATAACTAGCCAATTTATCCTTTGCTGGTTTAATTTAGATCAGGGGTTCTCAAACGTCATTGGACTATGACCCCCTTCTGACCACAAAAATTACTACATGACCCCAGGAGGGGGGACTGAAGTCTAAGTGCCCCACCTTCCAAGCTGTGCTGCCTTAGGTGGGAGGGGCCAAAGCCTGAGGCCCCTCCACCCTGGGTGGGGTGGGGTGGGGTCGGGGGGCCAAAGCCAAATCCCAAGGGGGCCTATAACCTGAAACCCTCAGGTTTGTCCTCAGGCCCAGGCCCCAGCAAGGCTAACGCCAGCCCTGGTGATCCCATTAAAACAGGGTTGTGACCCCCAGTTTGAGAACCTGTTTGAGAACTGATTTAGAAGTAATGTGGTCTATTTCATACTCCTTTTCTGAAGTCTTGCACTGCGGCTGAGACTAGTGTCAGTTTGTCCAAAAACATCTTTCCATATCCTAGAGGAAGCTGTCATGTATTCATTTAAATACCTTCTCCATTAGTTTCTCAGGGCTATCATAATGCTCCATTGTCTTCAAGGCTGATGATGACTTCAGCAGAGAAAAATGTTCTCGAACTGTGCGCACTGAGAATGTTCTGAATACGTTACCTGAATGTGGCTAATTAAGGTAGAAATGAAACACTGTAGATGGAGTCTCTTAAGTGAGCACATGAACATATTGATGATCACCTGTTCTGCATTCACATTTTTTCATTCTGTATGGTGCCATCTGCCTCAAGTGGCAATTAAACGTCTTTGCAATGCAAATAGAATATGAGGACAAAGGGTCCTGCTTTTTATTTTGAAAATGTGACTTGGGCTGAAATGTCTATATGCAGGTATAGCTTTCTGGTTATGTTCTGAATTTCTTATAGAAATAGGTACTGCTAGTAGCAGTCCTTTCAACATTTTCCAGCAGTCCCACAGTAGCAAATCAGAGTAACTTGTATTGCAATGGTATTTAGTACCAAAATAACAAAGTGGATGGTCACCACCACACATCACAGTTGCATAGTCTAGTCATTAATATAAGTGAAAACATACTGTGTACTGAATATTTCAATAGTTTCCCTTGGGTCTATAATATAGTAAGAAGTTGAAGTATACATGAGACTGTACCTTAATATTTTCCACATGCTTTGATCTGGTATGTAAAAGACATATAAATAAAACATGAAAGAAGAGGTAACACCGTGCTTTCTAGGATATCTGTTTCTTTCAGTAAAGCAGTAGACATGTTGTCAAAGTATAGAAAGGTCTCAAAATTCATTCTTGCACCTTTATTTAAAAAAGAAAATCCAGAAATCTGGTACAGCACGTGCTATAACAACTTCCAAAGCATATTTGAATACACCTTAACAAATACATTAGATTTTTTTCTTTTTGAAAGGCCTGTGCTCTTGGTACGTGGGGGGAAGGGGGTGTGTGGAATGGCCAAAGAGGGTGTTTCCTTGTGAAAAATCATTCCAACCCTGAGCAGTGTTTTTTTTTTTAAACAGATAAGAACACAGTGTTTTTAGTAATGAGATGCTAACAACCAATTTGCAAAGATTTAATGTGATATCTTCTTTAAATGTATTTATAAGATCAAATATCAGTATGTTGCCATAGCAAAATATTTCCCCCCATCCTATTGAGCCATGAAGTGCTAATTACACAATGCTTATAAGCTATAGCGTGACTTTGTGGCTATGTCCAATTAAACAGGTTGGCATATATTACTTGCATGCTTACCAATATCAGTTTGTTTTTCTAACCTTTATATGCTTTGGGTGAAAATCTTTAGAGAAAGTGTATGCTCAGGAAAATCAGTGCAGAAACTTGAGCAACTTGTTACTAAAATGATTCGCAAAAACAAAGTAAATCAGAATGTGGAGCCTTTCCATCTGAGCTTTGTTTATACCAGGGGTCTGCAACGTTTGGCACGCGGCTCGCCAGGGTAAGCACCCTGGCAGGCCCGGCCAGTTTATTTACCTGCTGACGCGGCAGGTTCAGCCGATCGCGGCCCCCACTTGCTGCGGTTTGCCGTCCCGGGCCAATGGGGGCGGCGGGAAGCAGCGCGGGCCGAGGGATGTGCTGACTGCGGCTTCCCGCCGCCCCCATTGGCCCGGGACAGTGAACCGCGGCCAGTGGGGGCCGCGATCAACTGAACCTGCCGTGTCAGCAGGTAAATAAACTGGCCCGGCCCGCTAGGGTGCTTACCCTGGTGAGCCGCGTGCCAAACGTTGCCGACCCCTGGTTTATACATTACCATATTAACAATATTCAAAGAATGGAACTTGCTCACTTGATAGATTTATATTTAGCTACATTTCATTCATTATCAATACATGAGCTTTGTGTACATGGGGGAAGAGAGGGGAATGGAAGTACATAATGCTATGTTTGTACACAATGCATCTTTTATACTGAAAGGTTGGTTGTTTGCACAAACTAAAATCAAAATATTCTTCTAGCTTATTGGCATCGAAGGCAATTTCACAGAGTGCAAATTTGAGGAACAAAAAGTACATATACTGTTATATTACAAATGGGGTTCATAGCAGAAATTCAACCCTTGAGTATCCGTCTTTGTGCAACACTGGAAAAGACTCACAAATCATTAAAGTGGGGGAACTAGCTGCTGTTGGAAGACAGCAGTATTAATAACAAGTTCATTCTTTTCAACTGTGAGCTTATTCCTAGTCCTCCAAAAGCCTGTTAAAAGTTCAGTGAACTTTTGTCTATGTAAAAAACAAAAACAGGGTTGCGGTTAGTGGTCTTTAATGTACTGTTGATCAATGTAGGCAGCCAACTAAGGTTGTGTTTGGCTGCTTTTTAAGAATACTTTTGTTGTATACATTGGTTATTTGAAGTAGTTGGAGCCTGGCTAACTTAGGAATTACACATTTAGTACTGTGATACCCCATGATGTAATAGCACAGAATAACATTTTTTCAAAATATATAGCTCAGTGACAGATCCTTGGGAGAGCTGCTTTTTATATATATATTATTATATATATTATTATATATATATATATAATATAATATATATAAAAAGTCTATAATTCAGGGCTGTGAAGTTTTTGTTTTTGTTTTTAAAGGATGTTTGCATACTCTCTGCTCCATGAAGCTACAGCAAAACTATATCTACGTGCTAGGGAAAGGATCTTCATGTTTTAAAACTGTCACTTTTCCAGATACGGTATGAAGCCAAGATGTTTGCATGTGCATAGTACAAGCAAATATGTTGGCAAACCTATTTTGTTGGTTCCTTACACTTATTAGCAGTTGCATTGTTCCCAAGTATTACCTACAATTCATGATCAGCTCTCCTACCAACACATTAGATTTACAAAAGACCTAATGGAAGTATCGAAATGCGGTAGCTGGGTTCCAGATGTATAAACAAATGCTGCCTCCTGCATAGTACAGCAAGTTTGTTAGAATCAGAATAAAGAACACTCCTTCCCGGGATGTTTAGCACAGACCAAATATGGGCTTCAGCCATTAAAATATAACAATTCTTGAAACCTGAACAGCCCTAAGCACAGGTTAATCTAAATTTAAGGTCCGTGACTCATAATCCACAGCATTATATGTTAGTAAATAACAGCATAAAAATCTTGTACAATACCAGGTCTGTGTGGCATAAGGAAGCCATAATCTCCTGTAGGTTATAAAGAGCATCTCTGATCTATGCTTCAGACAGGCTTTCTAGATTTAGCTTGAAGGACAGCAGGAGTGATGGGCATGTACTTCAACTTTTAATAGGCAGTGTGAGAAGGTCTGTTTCTATTTGAGGTATAGCATGCTCATTAGCAATCAACAATAGCTATATGAGATACTTATTTATATTTCTGTAGTCAGAGCCCCCCAGTGCTGTACAAACATGAAGTAAGAAGTCCCTGCTCCAACGAGCTTACAGCTTTGGTGGTTCTAAAATGAACAACAGCTTCAAGTCCGGGCTGCTCCAGTAAAGAGGGTGATGATAGAGAACATTGGTGAACCACAGTCTAATGACAGTGCCATTTTAATCACTGACAGGAAAGGGTGTCATCAGATCTCGTTATAAGCAGGCAATTGCTGGGCATTGCCATGGCAGAAAGCAGGGATGGTTTAACTTTACATAGGGACATTGGGTATTGCTGTTGGCTTCTTTTCCTGTCCCTTATAAAATCTCTTGCTTGGGTACGATGGTCTGAGGCAGTATTTTCACAACGGCCTCTGGCCCTGCGGTTGGGCCTAGTTTGTAGTCTTCGCTTCCTGTGCTGGTAGACGGAGAAGGAAGGGATGTTTCTGGAGATGCTGCAAGGGAGAAAAATAAAAACAAAGAATGAAAACATATTGGGAGACAATATTTTTAATAGCACGGTACCTGGTTAAAGACACCAAAGTACAGTCGCAAGAATCAAGATGGTGGGGTAGATGCAAGTTCATGAATAGCACTAAATGTAGAACATAAACATAATTTCTTGACTATCTTGAGTTGTCTTTATGAAATAACTGAAGATGTGCTAGCTTTAATACCTTTTTTCATAACAAAAATTTTTTTTATTAGATCATTGTATTTAGGAAATGACTCTTTGGTAGTGGGGACCATGTAAGTTCCTAAGTGTCTGAGCCCCTCAGTCTTTAACACATTTATTCTCACAATACCTCTGCAAGATAGGGAAGTGCTAATAGCCTCATTTTAATAACCTGCTCTTAGTATTCTTCAGCAACCACTCTCAACACACTGCGTAAGGGAGGTAAGTCGCATCATACCCATTTCACAGATGGAGGAACTGAGGCATCGAGAGACTAAATGAATTGTCCGGGGTGCCACATGCAATCTGAGGAACTGAATCCAGCTCTCGACTCGCAGCAAAACACTTAGGAGGACAGGTGGTACCAAAATGGGGTGGTAGCCGGTTGTGAATGCAGGTAGCCTCTTCCCCCTTTCACTTTATGATCAGGGACTTGGTGGAGGGTGGGTTATTAGGAGTTTCACCAAGCAACGTACTGCATTGTCTTATAAATAGTACTTGGGAAACTGTGTTCCCACTTCAAAGTGCTGATCTCTAATTAGAGCAATGGCTCTCATATTGTGCTCTGTGAACCAGTGGTAAGCTGCAGAGTGCTAACTGGTCACATGATGCTGGCTCTCCTCGTTGTGCCTAGCTGTTAAATAGCATCGAAAATTGAGCTAAACTATCCTCCAGACATTATTGCTAATTACTTTTCCATGCCCACATTTGCTGTCGTTGCTACGAGACAGGAAATGTGAGTATGAGCGGAAGAGGTGGTTTGTGGGAATGGGGAGGGCCAATTGTCCACAGCATTTCTATTAAGTTGCAGTCCGTGCTATGGAAAAAATGTAAGCGGGACAGAATTAGGGCCATTTGCCAATTCAGTGAATACCAACCTTAAGCTACCATGAAAGGAATAATAAAATCAGTTGCCTAATAATGGGCTTTCTTAAAAAACCTCAACAAAAGTTTACTGGAAGCTTTAAAGATTCTACACCTAGGAACTGGCCTTTCACGCAGGGTGAATGTTATAATTTCTATTTTGCTGACAATTTACTTTGCATATAATAAAACAGATCGCACTGGCTGCTGTGTGCGCTACTTTCTGAATGTTTACACTTCTACCTTTGCGCATATAAGATAGCGTTGCCCATGCTCCTGCTTTTTATTGAGAGTCTCGTGCTATTTGGTGGTCTTAAAATCCCTGCTCCTGGATTCACTTTTTATACATGAAAGCTAAGTTTCTTGTCCTTGTGGTTGTGGAAGAAACCTGGGAAATGTGTAACCTAAAGGTGCAAAAACTAGAAGGCAAATAAAAAGGACCTGGAATGTATTTTTAAAATCTCATAATTTGGAGGGATAGGATGGGGGGTGACTCATGATTTTTGAATGCTTGGGGTGTTGATTGTAAATATTCTCTTAAATTATAAGTGGAATGATGACACTGTCATGACTAGGGCATAGTGAGATGTAAGGCCCAGTGCATCTTGAACCTATGTCTAAAGTTCTCCCCTTGTCTTCAGTGGCAGTTTTGCCAGGAAGGATCCTGAGGTTTGGACCCCTATTTTGTCTCCTGCTGCTGGATCTAACACAACAGGTCCCATTTAGCCCCACAAAGTCTAAGCGTGATGCTTAAATAATCAAACTAAGCTTATAGGCCCAGCAGCTTCCTACCCAATCCCGCACTATGCCTGCCAATAGCATAAAGATGGACACCTACGGTTTGGAACTGTGTGAATCACAGAACTCATGTTTGTTAAAGCTGCGTGTCCTGGCAGAGGTTGCAGGTCGAGGTTGGAAGGTCCTGATTGGTACTGTACGTCAAGAGTGGTTCCTGCATAGGAGCATGGAAAAGAAGTCATTCCCCCCCTCGTTATTAAACTAAAAACCAGCAGAAGCATTCCGATGACCCGAGGCATATCACATATTTGTACAGGGAGTGGAAGAATTGCTTGTAGCGGGATGACCCAATTTCCTCAGTCCCCTGTGTCCCCTCCTCCTGCTCCCCTCTCTCCTGGGGTACCCCACCATTTCCAACTATGCCACTGTCTGCTTAGTTACCTAAAAGAACTTGATTTCTGCTGCTCCCAGCTCCAGCATTTTGGCTACTCATCCATGGCAATGGCTGACCACACTGTTTGCAGGTGCCCCCAGTTCAGCCCTGGATATGATGTTCTCACAAGGTTACAATTTACTTTTTGTATTAATACAAAATGTTGTACCCTTGGAGGTGTGTGGGGTGGAGGGGGGGTCAGTTCCATCCATCCGCTAATGAAAAAAGGTCAGATCCTCAGCTAGTATGAATCACCATAGCTCCATCACCTTCAGTACAGCTATGCCAATTTATATCAACCTCTGATCTGGCTCCAAAGTCTCTTTAATCTGATCAATCTGAAAAGTTCCCAGGGCATCCCTAAATATGGCATTGGTGCTAGGACTGTTGTTAAGGCCTTTGAAATACTCACGGTTTTCAAGGCATGCAGGTAAGAAAGAGGGTCTCAGTGGGGTCGTACCTCCCAGAAGCATTTCTTGCAGCAAGCTGTCAATCCTCGCCACGCCAAAGAGTTTCATGAATTGGACCTGCTCTATCATTTGCCAGGTGATGCTCTGGAGTGGCGGCAGGAGGAGAAGAATGTCGCTGAACCGCCCTCGAGAGTCGTACTGCCGGTCGTTGATGTAATCCTCCAGGTTGACCTGCACCTGGAATCGCATGTTCTTCACCTTCCCAGGCTCGCTCAGGCCTTTACAGTCTGGGAGGTAGAAAGATACAGACAATTTACACCCATCCACACACACACAAGCTGGAACAGCTCTGTCAATCATCCAGATTCTAGAAGAAAAGATTAAATACACCTCTATGGCAAGTGACTTTTAAACAAAAAAATTCTCCTTTAGCCTAGAAGTTGGAATGTCTCCAGAGTAACGTGGCAGCTCAATGTGAATCTGTCAATAGTTCACATCCCACAGACAGCAGAGCAACGTCTAAAGGGAATGGTAGGAAAATAGGAGTTTGGTTCCTGCGGGTAGGATGATTAACAAGCATGAGGGGCGGGTATCAGAGGCCAGGGGAGGCTAAGCCTCCCCTAACCCAGGCCTATGGCCCCTCCCACACACTGTCCTGCCATCCCTCTCCCCTGAAGATGTCAGGGTGGCCTGGAGCTCAGGGCTCGGGCCCACCAGTAGCCGGCCCAGCAGAGGCAGCTTAGGCTGGAGCTGGCCAGTAGCCTGGTGCTGGGGCCAGCCTGGGGGTTGGGCTGGCCAGCACGGCTGGAGCAGGCCGGCCAGTGGCTTGGGGTGGCTGGGCAGGCCAGCCGGGGCGCCTCCGGCTGCAGGAGCAGGGGCTCTGGGCTTCTCCGGCCATGGGGGTCATGGCCTCAGGTGGAAGGGATAGGGCCGGTGGGCTAGCCTCCCTGAAGGGGGGGTTCACCTGCCACCCATGTTAACAAGCAAAGGCAAAGATAGGAAAAACAGGAGCTTAAAATTATTTATGCCCCAAAAGAAGTGGGCGAAGTGCTGAGGACCCAGCCACTGCCATTGAATTTAGTGCATGCTTGGCCTTTCTGAAAAACCAGGCCACTTCCTTTGGGGCATAAATATGAATGTAGGAGCCTGTCTTTTATTTTTCAAAATCATGGCCAGGATTTTTAGGTAAAACAAAGGGTGTTCCTTGGGGTGGAGAGGCCTGTGGGGAAATAGATTGTGAAGGTGGAGCCGAGAAACAGCTGTTGCATGAATGCCTCGTGTAAATGTACAGATTTTCAATAGATTCCCCGTAGATTTTCTAGTTAAATTCAGAATCTTTCCCCCTATCTTCAAAGCACTCCACGGCCTGGGCACAGGAAATCTGAAAGATTGTTTTAAAGCTGCAGGATAAAAACTGCAGTTGACAACTCCCCTCCTTTGGCACAATGGAACTCTCAACAATAAGAATAAAGCTCATCTGTGTGGGGAGACACAACTTTCTCGGGGGGCTGGTCTGCGACTGAGGCATGAACTCCCCCAGTAACTAAAGACCTTCCCACACCGTACCAATTTCCATTTCTGCTGCAAAGCACATTTCTTTGACCTGCCTTCTTTAACATCAGAACAAAGCAACAACTATATTTATAGTTTAAAAAAAAAAAAACTAAGACACACCCACTGTACAGGCTTCTCACCTCGGGAGAGGCTGAGAGAACAAACAACGTGTGACAGCTGTGTAGTCACATTTCTTAATGCAATCCTGGTAGGTGCTCAGATACTACAGTGATGAGCTCAGTATAAAAACCTATGTAGAATAGTAAAGGGCAATCGGGATCAAAAACTATCTATCCTACGTAGTGAAAATAATCCTGAATGGATTTTGGAACCATCCAGTGCATGCTCCATGAGAGACCATCCGATCATCCTAGGGGACTTCAACTGTGCAAATATCTTTGTGGGAATGGCACAGTAACCTGAAAGAGCTAACTGCGGGATCACACAAGAAAAGATGATGCTCAGGGCACCTCAAACCACAGACTGGGTCTGAAATACACTGCCCTGCTGGACCAGGAAAGAGGCTTTGTATACTCTAACTAATGGAGATGGTACTTCTGGTATCTGCCTTAGCTTTTGCAGCGTATAAGTCTAGATGTGATATGCAGCGCATTTCTATTATTTTAATTGGATTTTCTCTGTATGTTCCTAACAAATCTTTTCTTTACTCCAATCCAGGCGGTTTTAGGCTGTTTGAAAATTTCATACAGACTGTCCCAAAGAATTGAAGCAACTTTCAATGTTTAAGGAGAGGTAGGTAGGGCTGGGTGCCTGCAGTTTAGTCTGTTCAGGACAGTCATGAAGAGTATGGACTAAGGAGACCTCTTCCATTAGGTATGTTGCTTCAAGGCTGCAGCCCTCCAGATACACAGGAAACGGCTCAGGGCCATGATGAGAAATGAGTTGAAGACACATACGGTGACAGGTAAGTGCCAATAGAAGAATGTCTCATTTAGCGTTGGCCTATGTTCAGTTCTCGAGCTGTAAAATGGGGATAAAAGCACTTCTCTGACTCAGAGGAGTGTTGTGAAGGGCTCAGATATTACAGTAATGGGAGCCATGTGAGTAAAAGATAGGTGTGGGGGAAGGGACAGAAGGATGGATGGATCGCACTCAGCAATGTGTTATAGTAAAAACACAACTGTTCAAGACCATGTGAGCAAGGAAAGCAGCAGGTCTCTAAAGTTCTACTGCAGGCCATGCCTTTGATGTGCACTTCTCTCTTCTTGTATGCGAGGTGGCCCCATCCTATACCCTTCATTCATGGTTTGTTCTTCGTATTATTCCCCCTGTTGAGTCTAGCCCAGCGTTCAGCAACTTTTGGTCAAACAACTCAACTCTAATAAGTGATAAGACACCAAAAGAGTGTTATTTTTTAGAGCCCCACCCATTTGTAATGCTCTCACAAACCCTGGAATGTGTCTTCATTTGTCTCACTTGGAGCCTAATCCAAAGCCACTGAAGTCAGCGGAAAGACTCCCATTCATTCTGACGGGCTTCAGATCAGGCCCTAATTTCCCGTTCTCTTTTCCCCAAATCTTTTCTTTATTCTGTCATTTTGTACTCTGAGCGTGAGACGTTGCAGCATCCTTCCTGATGTTGATGGAAACTGCAGGCAATCAACACTTCTCATGGCCTAACCATTTGTGAATTTTATGCTCCCTCCCAGCCCCGATTTAATCCCCATTC
Organism: Chrysemys picta bellii; assembly: GCF_011386835.1. Lineage (NCBI taxonomy): Eukaryota > Metazoa > Chordata > Testudines > Emydidae > Chrysemys > Chrysemys picta. The sequence continues at coordinate 37,327,521 of NC_088804.1, read as the reverse complement.
TGTTGCTTGGTTAATTCACAGAAAAATAAAATATAGGCATGCATGTCCTCATTTTCTATTGATATATATCACTAAGTGAGGCCAAACTCTGGAAGCAGCTCAGTTCCTGCAGGTTCTGTAAGGTTTCGCATGTCTCCCGGGCTGGAGCTAATGCTTTGCAAATAATAGAGGTATCTGCAGGAAAAGACCAGTTTTAGCTTGCCTGCTAATGCACTGCTAAGCATTATTCCTTTACAGCTGAGAGCCAACTGAAAAGCATAACTGCAGCCTGGGAGCTGTCATTAGTAGCCAAGATAGCATACAGATTCTGGGATTCCTAATCCTTGACCTAATGACAAATCCCATCATTTCTGCTTTAATACTTACAAACCTTGCAATTAGGCTTCTTAGGGGAGATGAGGGAATGGAGCACCACAAAATGGAGGAGGATCAACAATACTGGCATTTTCAAGAAATGCCATAAATGATCCATTTTTTTTCTCCCCTCACTCCACCCATTTATGTGCCATTTTATTTCTATCAAGATTCTTCTCTTGGAATCCCATGATCTGCCACTGATGATAGTGGTTTGGTAAATCTGAGACACTTACCTGGGTCAAAAAATATGATTGCTTTGAGGCACGCATACTCATTGTCATCAACCTGGATGTCACGTAAGGGCTTTACCAACTCATCCAGGATTCGAATGGCTACGCGAGCAATTTCCAGTTCTGGGCAGTGCATTGGAATGATGAAATCATTTCCTGAGGAGATGAAAAAACATCAGTATCAGCCATTTACACCAGTTCTTTGGACATGGTGCATTACAAAATCACCCATTTCGTCAGACACCGACAGCCATATTTGCAGAATGCAGCACATGATTATGGATAATCTTGATTGTTTTTAGATGATAGAAGAAAACACCATCTTAAATTACAAGGAAATATCGATCTAATCTAAATTTGTTCTAATGTCTCTTTAGTATTTCTAAGGGACCTATCACCTTAATTTCTAGGCATCAGTGTCTAAGGGGATGTCTACATCACAAAGTGACAGGGTGATGGTAGCATGGTATGCATACCTGTGTCATCTGTAATTTAGCTAGCACGGGTAACAATAGCAGTGTAGACGTGGCGGCACATGTTAACAAGCAAAGTACTTATTCAGGGACCTCAGGGGGCTTGGATTCTGGTTGCTAACCTGTGCTGAAACTGCCACCACATCTACACTGCTATTATTACTCATGCTAGCTAGATTAAAGCTGACATGGGTATGCCTACCCACACTGCAATCACACCTTCCCTTTGCAGTGTGGACAGAGCCAAAATGCTGAGTAGAACAGTGAGCATTCACTATGCATTAGCAGAGGTAACATTTACATGCTGTCTCTAACTAAAGCATCATTTTAATTTTCTGACTATTCCAGCTCCAGCACAAATACATTGAACCAAAACTCAAGGCCTCCAAGACCCATGTATGAGTCTCCCCACCTGGTCTGGAGATAAGGAGTGATCTCTTGTCTCTGCGGTATTTCTCCCCTTGCTTTTTCCTTGAGCCAGTACCAAGCTATCCATGAGTCTGGGGATCTATGCAGTGGGAGTTCTATGGGGCCGAGAGGATGCATCTCTCCACTGGCTCTGTGGCGTTTCCCTGGCAGGACAGCACAGCCCTGGGCAGTAACGATCCTCCTTAAAGAGGGCTCCTATGGAAACTACTGACTGTGGAAGTCCTATCAGAGCGGCTCTCTTGGAGCACCAATGCAGTTAGGCAGCATAGGGTACCTGGGCCCCTGCTGATCCTTCAGTATCTGTGCAGATCCTGGTAATACCTGGGGTCTGGGAACCAACCTCATGACCTGTTTATTCCCCCCTCAGTGGACCATGGGGAAGAAAGCACCTCACAGAGAACCTCATGGAGATTTTCCCGCCCTTAGTCCTATGGGTTTTTCCTTGGGATGCAAAGATAAAGCCCTGAATTTAAGGGGTGACAATTACAGTCTTTAAGTACCTACTTGGGGAACAAATATTTAATAATGGGCTCTTCAGTCTATCAGAGAAAGGTATATCAGGAGCCAATGGCTGGAAGTTGAAGTTAGACAAATTCAGACTGAAAATAAGGCACACATTTTGAACAGTGACAGTCATTAATCATTGGAACAATTTACCAAGGATCATAGTGGATTCTCCATCACTGACAATTTTTAAATCAAGATTGGATGTGTTTCTAAAAGCTCTGCTTTAGGAATTATTTTGGGAAAGTTCTATGGCCTGTGTTATACAGGAGGTCAGACTAGATGATCACAATGGTCCCTTCTGGATATGGAATCTATAATAATAATATATGGAGATACACTTATCTCATAGAGCTGGAAGGGACCTTGAAAAGTCATTGAATCCAGCCCCCTGCCTTGACTAGGCAGGACCAGGTACTGATTTTGCCCCAGATCCCTAAGTGGTCCCCTCAAGGATTGAACTCACAACCCTGGGTTTAGCAGGCCAATGCTCACACCACTGAGCTATCCCTCTCTCCTGCGGCAAATGTGGAATAATAATTTATTGTACAAGTCAATTAGATACTCAGAGGCATAAACCTAACAGAGAGCAAAGCATGCAGGTTTCTTCCTCCAAACTCATTGTAAGTCTGCCCTCCAGTGTTCCAAAGCTGGGTTGCCACAAGGCTTATTGTGCCTAAATTTAAACCTGGAGGGAAGCAAAATCGAGTAGCTTTATATCGACATTCTAGCAGTGCTATAGAAGCAGAGGGGTGGAAGGTGCATGTTTGCATGTAATTTGGTGTCATTCTGTAACTGAAGTTATCATGTCAGTGGGCCACAGTTTAGTTTGTATTTATTTATTTTTCTTAGTCATAACAAAAAAATTTCATCCTAGCAGCCTAAATTATCAATACAGTTTGTTGGCTAAAATACAATGATGATCTTGCCTATTTATATATTGTCTGACATCCAGAAAGTTCCCCAAACTCTTTGGTTTACAAACAGATGTACAAGCTCTATGGAGAGAGGACTTTATCCACCATGGCAGTGCGGCCACCTCTGGAGAAAAGTAGCAACAATTTAACAACATAAAGCATAACAGGTGAAATATATCTTAGCTAGCTGAATGCAAGGGGAATTGCAGATGGGTAGGATACATAATAATTATCCAGCATGTAAATCTGTGCAAACTTCAAAGCAAGAATGAATTATATTATTTTACCTAATAATAGAAAATCTGTATATGGTATTGACCGTTTAGCAACTCCCAGGAGTAGGTGCTCTCCTGCATGGGCTCTTAGCAAGACAACCTGCAGATTACAGGGAAGAAACAGAGCGTATTACACTTCAACAGCAGACAGAGGAACAGTCGGGTGATTGATGTGTAGAGAATGGGGAAAATTCTGCTTTCATTTAAATCAGTGCAAATCTGGAATAGCTCCACTGTAGTCAATGGAATTACTCCTGGGATAATTGAGAGCAAAATCTGACAGTAACTTGACTATACTTTGACTCTTTAGATGTTAGAAGCATTACATTTACAGAACATTAAAGCAAAACTCATTTTGCAAAGCAAAAGCAAAGGAGAACATGTTTTATTTGATATTGCCCTGGAAACAGTGGCTCTTGGACCCTTCTACCAGCAGATGATGGTAGAAAAAATACAACCTCCCTTTTGACCCATCATTCCCAGTGCTGGCTCAGCTGATCATATGCAATATTTTTCTTGTCTTCAGTGGGTGGCAATCATTTCTAATTAATTAGTAATAACAAAAGCCGGCCCTTTAAAATTCCACCTCTCCTGCAAGGAATTTCTTGCTTTACATGGTGAATTCTATTGAATATCACCCAATTGGATGTTAAAGGGCAGGGACTATGTGTTTATATTAAATAAATATATTAAATATAAATGGATTGAGGGAGTGACAGAGCCAGAGCCCTATTTCACCTGGTCATCCAGTGGAAGTTCACAGAATGCTGGGATATATTTCGCCCATTCAACAAGGGCTAAAAGCTGCTGTTTCATGGACTCACACACATCATTGATGGTTGCAACCTTCTTCATCGCAATATCAGCACTGTGCACTGGACTCAGAGCTGAGTACTGAAAGAAAAACAAAGCAGAATTTGTATGTAGACCAGGCTTAAGTGTTGCTTTGTTGAACAAAATGCCTGGTCAAGTAGAGTCTAATAAGTGTTTCCTACATATCACGGGATTGATGGTTAATACAGGGTTTCTATAAAGCCATTCATTTTGTCCTATTTCAAATATAACGTTTGCTATTCACAATGATTTGAAGAGAGCTGTACGTTTGATCCAGGGTTGAACATCAATGACGCAAGAATGTTGGCAGTCGCCACCGGGTGGCGCTGCGTCCCAACAGAGGCATAGTGACTTGAGCAGCTAATTGTCAGTGTGTTTTACAAGCGACTCCTCTGACTTGAGGAAGGGATTTTCTTTCTTTTGATCAAAAGCACAGGGTCTGAGCGCCCTGCTAATTGTTTAATATGGCAGACCCAAAGAAGCAGCTCCATCAGCTCCCCCAGCCTCCCAAGCAGCGGCTTGTTATAAAATACAAACACCTCCATGCATCAATCTCCCGACCTCTTTTACAAGGTCCGTGGCGACAAATGGGCCCAGCAGTGTTAACTCAAGACTTGTTTGGGCCTTGCAAACACAGGGGTGAATCTGCAATGTGCTAGCTTGCCATTCAGAAACGTCGTTTGTGGGCACTGCTGCAGCACACTAAAACGTCCATAGGGCCCTTTATTGAATAGGTTATTGCACTTCAGATTCACGCCCGGGCCCCCACGTCCTCTGTAGACAAGCCCTGAAAGGTGAAGCTTTCAAATGCATGTTGTGAACGCAGCAATTCTTGAAGAAGTGAAAACATTTTTATATGTGAAGAAAATCTGCACCAGGTGTGTGGAAGAAAAGGACCATTTGTATTGGAAATTAAAAGGATGCCTTTAGTTGTTTGTGGTTGTTTTCTTAAATCAAACTGGAGCATGTGGTAAGGGAAGAGGAAGGAAGAAAGGAAGGAGAAGATGATAGACTTCCCTCAGTATAAATGCAAGATCTGCAAATGTAAGAGCATTATTAGGGTAACAATTGTAGAAGAGCAAAGAGCTAATAAACTGGGATTTAAACCCAACGCTCCTAAGTTCCTAACAAGTTATATACTGTACCTACAGGAATTTCTTCATGCATCATTGAAATGCAGCCACCTCTGGGGTGAAACAAAGCAAATGAAGTGGACAGCAAGGCAATGCAGCAATTTAGGATAAGAAACGAAGAAGACTACCGTATCCTACTGGACCGCCATGGGGAATTGGTAGGCGGAATGTAATTGCTCAGACCTGTAGCCAGGACGTAGATGCTAGGGTCCAGATCCTCAAAGCAATTTAGGCTTCCTGATTTCAGCGGAAGTTAGGAGCCTAACTACCTTTGTGGATCTGACCCTAGTTGCCCAACTCTTGCAATAGTTGCGATGGGATCTTTAATGTCTTCAAGTTGGCAGGAATTCAGTTCTGTGTCTCATCTGAAACATGGCACCTCCAGTAGTACAACACCCCCTCTAAGGATGCTTGGGCACTGGTTCAGCCGTGACCCAGAGAGAACGTGAGAAAATCATTAATATTGCTTCCTGTTGCAATTAGTTGTTCCATCTAAGTGCCATCCAAGCACTGAGTAGACTCATCCTTGCTCAGCTGGACAAGTTCACAGTCCCAAGTGGCTATAAACCCTTCCAATTATGATTGTCAATGTGTTTCATACCTGCTGTGCCATCGCCTCAGCCTGCGTCAGTACAGTGATTGACAGGGATCCATTGTCCTCGTAGCTACTCCTGCGAATGCTAATCCTGTCCCGTTCATTCTGCACAGCTTCAAAGAGAGAAAGAATGACAGTCACGTGATGCATTAGAGATTGCCTTTCCCTGTCCTCACTGGTCCTCACTATTTACGATCATCGAGAACTCTGCAATTTGCTCGTCGTTTTATGAATCAATAAAGACATACTATTCAAACTGTCAACAGTTTAAGTAGAGAGACAAGGTGGGTGAGCAAATATCTTTTATTGGACCACTCTCTCATCGACAAACAGTATTACATCACTCACCTTGTCTCTCTAATATCCTGGGATCAACGCGGCTACCACAGCACTGCATACAGCAATTTAAATAGTTATTTTAATGTTAGTAACAATTTTATGAGTATGTTACATAGGGGGGGAAAAGATTACCGGCTGCAATGGCTTCTCTAATGAGTGTTCCAGCATGTCCTACCTGTAGGAGAGCACATGTGTGACATGCCCTTCAGTTTCAGGGCCTACTTCTGCTACTAAATCCATATGGACAGATCCTTGCACCCACATGGAGTAGTTCCAGTGGTATTTATTATTTGTATTATGGTAGAACCTAGAGTCTCTCACTGGGATTGGAGCCCCATTGTAACCCACAGTAAGAGACAACCCCCTGCCTTAAAGAGCTCTCAATCTAAATAGACACTAGAAAATAGTCAAGGATGGAAGGGAAAATAGGGGTATAGAGAGATGACATGACTTCCCCAAGATCACCCTGCAGGGTTAGTGGAAGAGTCAGGAATATAAACTTGTGTGCCTGGGTCCCATTGTCTCCAAACTATCCCCAAAGTGTTTCACAAAGTCAACCGTTTGTCTCTCTCACCAGCAGAAGCTGGTCCAATAAAAGATATTGCCTCTCCCACCTTGTCTCATACAAATCAGAGCAGAAGTAGGTGGGAAATCAGAGCCAGGGAGAAAAAATGAGGCCAAGAGTTGACAACATGAAGAAATACAGGCAGGCGGGTCCAGATGCCAAGAGCTGCAGAAGAGGCAACTCATGAAGTAAGAGTGGCGAGCAAGAGTAAGAGAGGATGGTGCAAGATGAGCAGAGCAAGCTGGCAAGGGTGTAGAGAGAGAGATTAAGAGTCTCATCCAAAGGCTGAGGAAATCAATGGGAATCCTTTCATTGATTTCAGTGGTCTGTAGATCAGGCTCTAAGCCCATGAGATTTGATGCAGAAACGCCATGGAACATTTGAAAATCTGGGAAGAGACTTCTGAATGGGACCCTGAAATGAATAGGAAGTTGTTTGAGGTTTGCGTGATGTGGTCCCATTTCTCAGTGGTTTGTGTCCCCTACTGCCACACCCTATTGTTAATCTCTAAGGTGCCACAAGTACTCCTGTTCTTTTTGCGGATTCAGACTAACACGGCTGCTACTCTGAAACCATCACCCCATTTGCCGCACTCACAACACTGGGAGAAATGTTGTGTGATGTGCCTATGGAGGGTTACTTTATTTCTGTCCTGTTCTATACACAGTCTTATCCACATTCATCACCGTAGTATCTGAGCTCCTTCCAGCAGCGCATTAAGAAACGTGGCTACATCTCTGCCACATGTTGTTTGTTTTCTCATCCTCTCCCTAGAGTGAGAAGCGTGTGCAGTGGAGTGTCTTGTTTTGGTAGGTGTTTTGTTGTTGTTGTTGTTTTAATACATAGATGTGGTGCTCTGTGTTTGGTAGAGAAAGCAAGGTCAAAGAAGTGTGCCTTGCTCTTGGAGCAGAAAGCAGTGAGGTCTGTGATGGTCCTTAAAGGGTAAGAACTTGGCCATGTTACTCTAGTTGCACATGTGACAATGGAAAATCCAGTCTGGGCCTCTGCATCAGGAGAACCCAGCAACGATTGTACTGTATTTCCTGGTACTGGGACTCGGTCTCCAGGATGATTTCCCAGTGATGGGGTTGGGGTTGAGGAAGAGCAGCAATCATCTCTATGATCACTGCATTAAAGAAACCCACGGATTCTGTAACCCTCCCCGTAAAAGACCAGCAGACTTGTTCATGATGCTGATCATTCCGTACAAGAGATCACTCCTACTCAATGGACTATCTACCAAAAGAGGATGCTGGTGCATAACTAAGGAAGTAAATAAAGAAAAGATTTATTTCAAATTCTGGTTGAGGGAGACACAAATGATCGCTGCAAGAACATTTCAAAGTGTCCCATTAATAACAGCAACATAACTCCCCTTTGGAAACATTCTTCCCTTCGTACACAAGGGGGAACAATTCCCAGATCATAAATTGTCAGACATTCAGCAACTTGTTCAGACACTTGCGAAAGTTTCTCAGTTGAGAAAGTATCACACTGTCTGCCAGGATTTTCTTTCTAGGCAGACAGACAAACCCACTCTCATCTGCTGGATACAATTGCCCTGACCTTTCAGCTCTGGGCTCTACCACTCAGTGTGCTGCAAAAGAAAATGAATGGACTGATACCTGGCTTTACAATCAAAAGCAGTAAGAAAATCACAACTGGCCTTGGATGGGGTTCTTTGGTTCACAGAGTGTTCTGCTAGCACTGGGTTTATCGCAGCCTCACAGCTTTGGGTCCCCACTGTTTAATAGTGACAGAACAAGGAGTAATGGTCTCAAGTTGCAGTGGGGGAGGTTTAGATTGGATATTAGGAAAAACTTTTTTCACTAGGAGGGTGGTGAAGCACTGGAATGGGTCACCTAGGGAGGTGGTGGAATCTTCTTCCTTAGAGGTTTTTAAGGTCAGGCTTGACAAAGCCCTGGCTGGGATGATTTAGTTGGGGATTGGTCCTGCTTCGAGCAGGGGGTTAGACTAGATGACTTCCTGAGGTCCCTTCCAACCCTGATATTCTATGATTCTAAGCACCAAATCTCTAATGGGAAGAGCTACTGCCTTCAATGACCGCAGCCAAACACCACAGAGGAATCCTGTTTATAATGCTGAGCGCCATACTCTGCTCACACAGAGAAACCCAAGTGCTTGCTTGGCTGACGTTTTGTCATCCCAGGTGAGTGCTCAAAATACTGGGCTAGAGTCAGTATCTTTTGTCTGGCCTACTGAATATTTAAATATTTATGCAAAGAGAAATAACTCCAACAAGAGCACTTGAGAAAGCCCGAGGCTATGGCCCGATGGGTAGGGTGCGCCTCTGGAACGTGGGAGACCTGAGTGCAAGTCTCTGCAGATGAGACATTTGTGTTTAGATTTTCCACTCACCAGGTGACTTGGCTCTTCTGGGGGGTCTCATGTTTTTTCATGAAAAATTTTGAACGGGCTCGGTTCCTTCCAATGAGGAAGGACATCAAATTCTGAAACGTCAACATTTTTCATGTAATGGAATTTTTCTGACCAGCCCTAGATGCAGTTGAAAATTGCCATTCTTGTTTTCAAAATGGAATTTTCACCCTCTGGCAGTTGGTTCATAAGCCTCATTTGCCGAACCGGGGGGAACGTCTTTGAAATACATTATTTGCAAATACATTTTTTCCCATGGCTCAACCAGACTTAGCAACTCTTGACCCTTGAACTTTGTTAAGTACATTGGGATACGATTTGTTTGCAGGATGCTCTGCAAAATAAAATGCTCTAACTGTAGGGGATTTGACTATTGAATAAAAGCCCAGCCAATGAAAAAAAAACCCTCCCCTTTCTTTGCAAACAGAAACTAGCTCTGAAAACGGTCTGTTCTGCTCTGAGCACAGAAAGCAGGTAAAGTAATAACAGAGTAACAAGTGGCTTTGCTGAGAGTTACAGCTCCCTTTCATTTCTGCATCAGTTTAGCCTGCGGAACTCTGTTCCCACACTGTGGACTCGCTGCAGCAACGAATGATCAGCGCGATAAGCATACGCGAGGAAAGATCCTGAGCAAAGACTCAACAGTATCCTGACAGTTCAGACATTTTGGCACAGTACGGCTCAGAAATTCAATCCGTGGTTTCGTAAAGCTCAGGGAGCAGCAAGGTTTAGCCCGTAACAATAGTACAGTACATCTCTACCTACTCCTACGGACATGTTTGAAATCAAAACTCCCTTTGGTTACATACCGGGATGACGCAGATGGGCAGACTAGGTTTAACTCTAGCAAGCAAGGGTTCTGCTGCCGTTCTTGATATAATATATTAACCCCCTTGCATGGGGCAGGGATCGCTAGCAGGAGGGATCTCTGCCAACTGAAGTCACCAAGACACAGGATTTGGGGACTTCATCAGCAGAGTCAAGGGAAGGGTAGGGACGGTTTTGTGGCCTGCAGCATGCAGGGGGTCAGACCAGATGATCATAATGGTCCCTTCTGACCTTAAAGTCTATGAGGCCTTGGCTACACTTACCAGCTAGTTCGACGGCTGGAAATCGAAGTTCTGGGTTCGACTTATCGCGTCTAGTCTGGACGCGATAAGTCGAACCCGGAAGTGCTTGCCGTCGACTGCGGTACTCCAGCTCGGCGAGAGGAGTACCACGGAGTCGACGGGGGAGCCTGCCTGCCGAGTGTGGACCAAGGTAAGTTCGAACTAAGGTACTTCGACTTCAGCTACGTTATTCACGTAGCTGAAGTTGCGTACCTTAGTTCGAATTAGGGGGGTAGTGTAGACCAAGCCTAAGTCTATGAACTATATGTTGTAAACTCCCCGGGACAGGCTCTTTTTTTGTCATATGGATGGACAGTGGCTAGCACAATAGGAATGTTCTTTAGGACTCCCAGGAGTTGCTGCAATGCAAATATTAACTAATCATATTGTACCCAACCATGTTCTCCTAATTATCCCTTTAACCATCAGTTTAAAAGATACCAGTATTCTAAGGATTAGCTGGATGGCGCTTGAATAAAAAAGCAGAATCCATGAAGCCTATGGAAAGAGTTGTGCTTTCCTATTTATCTTATTTACTTCCTTGTCGTCGTCTTCTTTTTTTTTTTTTTTTTTTTTTGGCATTTCAAAAGGTTTTGCTTAAAAGCCACTCATGTCCTTAAAATACCAGACGGTTTAGGAGCAGCCTAAGATGCTATCAGAGTGGGTGAATGGCAATGAGTGACAAGCCTTTGAAATGTATTTAGGTGCCTAACTCCCATTGGCACCTTTGAGGATCTGGGCCATAGTGACCAAATGTTCCCCTCCATTCGGCAGCCTGAGTAAAACGAGCGTGGGGGTTTCTTCCTTTTAGGCAGAAAAATGACTGGTGCTCTTATGGGGGTCTCAATGAAAAGACCGATGACCAGGGCCGGCCTTTGAGGTGGGCGATACGGGTCCCCGCCCAGGGCAGCCCGCCCAAGTGGGGGCCGTGCGCAGGGTTTCCCACCTGACCTGCTGCCGAGAGGCCAGCTGGGCTGATGGAGGCGTGGGGGAGTGGGAGAGACGACCAGCCTCGGAGCCAGGTGACTCCTCCGGAGCAGGGGTTCCCCTCTTCTGCTCTCTGTGTTCCCCCACCTTGCCTTCTTCCTGGAGTCGCCCCTGGCCACTCCGGACTGGGAGCATCCTCCTGTCCACTCTGCGGAGGGAGGCTGATGGCGGGGTGTCCCCCTCCCCTGCACCCATGTACCCAATTTCCACTAAGCTGGGGTGACGGGACAGGGGGAATCTGTGTGTGCTGCTGCCTGTCTGGGTCCAGAGCTGCTGGCAGCTGTTTGTGTCTGAATAAGCCTAGTTCAGGCTCCTGACCCTGAGTGCTTTCTGAAAGAGACAGTGCGCTCCCCCACTCAGGCACACACACAATCCCCTCAACACAACACACCCCTTCACCCAGTCCCCCCAACACACACACCAGGGCTCCCTGTGTCCAGGGCACTTCCTACCTGGGCTGTGCTGAAGCATCAGGAGCTGCTGCTCTCCTGCCGCAGGGAAAGTGACCTGGATGCAGGAAGCCCTGACATCGCTCCTTGCTCCCCCCCCCGCCCCAGCCCCCTAGGGCTGCACGGGGCGGAGGAGCAGCAGTCCAGTGTAGGAGCGAGCAGCAATGCCAGTTGCTTTGTGCATCCAGGTCAGGTTCCCCACGTGAGTGCAGGAGGGGGATGCAAGTGTAACCCTTCTGCCCATCTAAGTTGGCAGCAACAAGGGCCGGGTTCTGTATCTAGGGGTTCCGTTTCAATAACGCAATGCAAAACCGGCTCGAGCCCCCACCCAGTGACCTGGGACAATTACATACCACCCCCTGGGCACCTCTAAGAGGCAATACTTCCCCTCTCGCAAGCACGGAGTCTGAGTGTAACAGAAAATGTTTAATAACATGAGGTAAACAACATCAGCATTAAATGGAAAAAACACCACAACTAGAGTTTTTAGACCAAACCATGAGCGAAGACCCACCCCAGCAAATTGGGCCGTGTCCTCTCCCGTTGGTTCTTGAAACCAGCGACCCAAGAATCACCAAAGTCCCAAAAGTCCACCAATCCCAAAGTCTCTTGGGTCCAGCAACCCAAGAATCACAAAAGTCCCAAAAGTCCGACAACCCCCCCCAAAGTCTCTGTCCATGATCAGTGCAGCCCCAGAGTTCAAGGGGGGGGGGTGAGCAGGGCGTTAAGGGGCACCTTACGTGATCCGAGGCCAACCGGCTGCTTCTCCGTGGGGTTCCACTGCAGCCTTCACCACGAACTGCTCCACTCCACCCGCAGTCCCACGAACTGCTCTGGCAGCCGCTCCGCTCACCGACCTGTGAGCCGCGCTGCTCCGCTCCGCTCACCGACCTGTGAGCCGCTCCGCTCCGCTCACCGACCTGTGAGCCGCTCCGCTCCAGCCGTCCCTTGGGCCGCTCCCACAAAGCTCTGCTCTGCTAGCTGCTCCTCCAGCCGCTCCGCTCACCGACCTGTGAGCCACTCCGCTCCGCTCACTCCCCGCTAAGCTAAGTTAGCTTAGCTATAGCTTCAGGCTCCCCCACTAGTTAACACAGCCTCAGTGATCTCAGCTCTTAAATAGCTTTAGCTCGTTTGTGATTTCAGCTCTTAGTGATTTCAGCTAGTAGTAGGGGAGCCCCAGTGCTGGTGCACTATTGGCCCAAAGCGAACTCAGCTCAGCAGTCTGGAACTAGACTCCTAAGGGAATCAAAGTCAGCTCTGACATTCAACAGTGGAGAGAGGAGGTAGTGCAATTGGTGTTTCAACCCCCTTGGGGAGGGGGCCACACCATCAGGTACAAATACCTGTCCCCATCCTCTCTCAATTCACTGGGTTTTGTAACCCATGCCCCTTGACAAGCAAATGCTACTTAGGTAATGGTGAATGACTCACTCAGTCCTTCTGTCATACACCAGTTCCACTGGCCTTGATTCACAGAATCAGGGTAACAAAACTTTATTCTTCCTGCCCCAATAACAGAGAAACTGGGGATCCCACACCAGCCAAAGTAACCACTTTGAGTTGCTGTTGTTTCCTGCCAGGCGAGTGGGTGTGCCTATGCAAACAAGATCAGCCCCTGGAGTTCTTTTCCACACTCGCCATAATTCACCACCAGATGTCAGGGTAGAGCTCATCCTGACTCTGCTTACATCAGGTTTAGGGGGAAAGGGGTCACAGTGCAGGGGGTAGGGGCTCAGGGGGAGGTGCAGGAGGTAGGAGTGAAGGGGTCACAGTGCAGGGGTTAGGGGATCAGGGGGGAGGTGCAGGGGTAGAAGTGAAGGGGTCACAGTGCAGGGGTTAGGGGATCAGGGGGGAGGTGCAGGGGTAGAAGTGAAGGGGGCACAGTGCAGGAGTTAGGGACTCAGGGGGAGGTGCAGGGGTAGAAGTGAAGGGGTCACAGTGCAGGGGTTAGGGGATCAGGGGGGAGGTGCAGGGGTAGAAGTGAAGGGGGCACAGTGCAGGGGGTAGGAGTGATGGGGGCACAGTGCAGGGGGGAAGGGGCACAGGAGGGGACAGGTGTTGAGGTGCAGGGGCAGGGGTTTGGGTGAAGGAGGTATGCACGGTGCAGTGGTTAGGGGCTCAGGGGGGAGGTTCAGGGGTAGGAGTAAAAGGGGCACAGTGCATGGGGTAGGGGCACAGGAGGGGACAGGTGTTGGGGTGAAAGGGGCACAGTGCAGGGGTTAGGGGCTCAGGGGGGAGGTTCAGGGGTAGGAGTAAAAGGGGCACAGTGCATGGGGTAGGGGCACAGGAGGGGACAGGTGTTGGGGTGAAAGGGGCACAGTGCAGGGGTTAGGGGCTCAGAGGGAGGTGCAGGAGGTAGGAGTGAAGGGGGCACAGTGCAGGGGGTAGGAGTGAAGGGGGCACAGTGTAGGGGCACAGGAGGGGACAGGGGTTGGGGGGCAGGGGTTGGGGTGAAGGGGGCACAGTGCAGGGGTTAGGGACTCAGGGGGGAGGTGCAGGAGGTAGGAGTGAATGGGGCACAGTGCGGGGGGTATGAGTGAAGGGGGCACAGTGGTGGGTGTTGGGGCAGAGGTGGGGACAGGTGTTGGGGTGCAGGGGCAGGGGTTTGGGTGAAGAGGGTATGCACAGTGCAGGAGTTAGGAGCACAGGAGGGGCAGGGGTTGGGGTGAAGGGGGCACAGTGCAGGGGTTAGGTGCTCAGGGGGGAGGTGCAGGGGGCACAGTGCAGGGGGGAAGGGGCACAGGAGGGGACAGGTGTTGGGGGGCAGGGGCAGGGGTTTGGGTGAAGGGGGTATGCACAGTGCAGGAGTTAGGGGCATAGGAGGGGGCAGGTGTTGGGTACAGGAGGGGGCAGAGGTTGGGAGTGAAGTGGGTGTAGCGATTAGGGGTGAAGGAGGGGGAGCAGGCATTGGGGTGAAGGGGGCACAATGCAGGGGATAGGGAGGAAGGCAAGGTGGGGCACATGGGAAGCCCTTGGGGGCCAGGGGCAATGGGGGGGTGCCATGTCCATGGAGGCCAGGGGCACCAAAATGCAAGTGCGCCCAGTGTGCCATTTTCCCTAAGGCTGGCCCTGTCAAAGACTGAAAAGATGTGGAGACCGAACTCCCTTGGAGGTGGCTAAAATACTTTGGTGGCGAGGAAGCGCAGGCTGCCCAAGATGTACCTGGGCTGTAGAGAAGTCTTCAGGCTCCAGGGCACATTTCACAGACAGTATATTCATGTTAAGGAAAATATTATCCTATGAAAAGAAACAGTATCTCCCTCCAGACCCTCCTCGATGTGGAAGAAAGCTGCTGTTACTGGTAGTTTTCCAGCCTTGTCATGAGACTGGAGATTCCAGAGCTCACACCAGTTTCTTACTGCCAAGTGGAAACTGGGTACATCTTGAAGGCCTTGCATCAGGGCTTAAATTCACCTGGAGCTGTCCAGAGCAGAGCTCCAGTAAATATTGTCAAACCCGGGGGAGCCCTGGCATGCCCCAGGGGCTAAAGCCCCAAATCCCATTGCACCCCGCAGGGCGAAAGCCCTGAGGCTCTGGGAGGTACTGGGGGAGAATTTAAGCCCCACCTTGCAGCATTTGTCAGGATAGAGAGACAATGGGGCACTAGGTAGGGTGCTCAATAGAACCACTTGCCTGCCCTCCTGACCCAACTATATTAAGAGCCAAGAAGGTGAAAGGAGCCAATCAGTGACAGGATAAATATTTTCTGTTATCTACCCTGTTCAGAAATACAGTATTTGGCTCTAAAGAATTTGAGTTTGCTGTGTAGGTCTTCCCTCTTTTGGGGGGCAGGGGATAACAGCGTACACTGCATGATTCCCATACAAAAGAGTCACTGGAATATTGTGTAATGCTTAGGTACTGTGTGTACACATCCCTTCTAAGACCTGGGCCACCCCTCAGTAACACGGGGAGCACCTTCTCTTTTAAAAAAATGATAATGCCTATTTCTTAGATGGGGCTTTTCATCAGTTGATCTCCGCAATCTTTAACGCATTTCTCCTCACAACCCCCTTGGGAGGGAGGGAAGCATATTATCCCCATTGTACAGATCAGGGACTGAGGCCCAGAGGGGCTAAGTGTCCCAAGGTCACACAGAACATCCATGGGAGAGCAGAGGATTGAGCCCAAGTCCTTCACATCCCAAACCCGTGCCCAACCACTGGGCCATTCTTTTCCCTTAAAAGACTACCGTATTCTACCATAGGGGGTTGGCGCCATTTCTGTACAACCCTGGGCTGTTCTTATCTAAAGGCAGATGTGAGAAGATCTGATGCTCCAAAGCCTGGCTTTCATAATTTTATTGCAGCTGTAGGATACCTACACTTGAGTTACATGCTAAACGTTATCGCCCATTCACAGGTGTATCAGGAAAAGTCAGCACTGATTGCAGCATGCAGAAGAAATCTCACCGTCCACTGTCTTAGAAAGCCAGTCATGAAATCAACTAGAAACAAGCTTTGCTGAATTTTACACTACAATCGGTACGGAACTTTTTGCAGCAATCAAACTTGGGGCTTGATCCTGGAAATCCAACTCACCCACGTAGCCCTGTTGTGTTGAATGGACCTTCTCATGTGAGTAATGATTACACGTGTGAGGAGGGTTGGAGGAATGGGCTATATAACCAAACCCCACCACTTATTTTATAGAGGTCCCATAAAGCAAAATAAACCCATTAATATTCCCATAATGATCAGCTCCCTTTAAAAGAACTGAATTGTTCCTTGTTTATCT